>NW_017729016.1:4278611-4284911 GCF_001723915.1 Gavialis gangeticus
GTGTGTGTGTGTGTGTGTGTGTGTGTGTGTGTGTGTGTAAAGAAGGATCTGAGACTGTGAATGATGTTGCCTTTCAGCATCCTCAAACGTCCCCTTGTTCTTTTATTACAGGAAAGGGAAAACAGGATCATCTGCCTGAGTTACCTTCCCTCTAACACTCCTTATTTTATATAGCTCTGTCGTGTTTCTCCTCAGAAGACTACTCTTTAAACTAGCCAGTCCTATTCTTTTCAGCCTGTCCTAATGAAGGAGTCTCTGTATGGCTCTGATCTTTTTGTCACTCATCTGTTCACCGTTCCTTTTTGGGCTGCATCCTTTCTGCACCC
Source organism: Gavialis gangeticus (assembly GCF_001723915.1). Classification (NCBI taxonomy): domain Eukaryota; kingdom Metazoa; phylum Chordata; order Crocodylia; family Gavialidae; genus Gavialis; species Gavialis gangeticus. The sequence goes on from NW_017729016.1 coordinate 4,278,938, forward strand.
AAGCTGAACAAAGGATTCAAGGTGAAAGGGCATTGTTGATTCAGCAAAATATTCGCAATATCACTTCCCGTTCCACTTTTACATAGCAGATATTGTTATGCTTTCTTGCACTCTTGTAGCACCTTATGCAGCTATTTTCTATATTATTCCTGTTATTGAATACTCATGTTATGATCGTGGCCAGGGACCCTTATTAGGAATTAAGTCCCTTTGTGTTGAACATTATACAAACACTTATAGACTCACTTACAAGGAGAACTGTCTATAGGAACTGTTCATTATAAAAGGCCGAAGAGATGCAGGTAATAGAGAAGGTGGCACTTCATAGCACGTAGTAATGAGAGAAGCCATTTCTAGTCTAACATTAAATATGGCTGTGATACATTGCTCGTCTGTTGGGTACTATGAAATGTTGGGGCCTTTCCAGGTATTGGTGGATAGTTCATGAATGCAGAGACTGGGTATATTGGAGTATAAACTCCATACACCAGTTCTCGAAGAGGAGCAATTGCAAACAGTTGGCAATGCTTTCTCTTTTATAGGAATCTCCGCTCCCAAACAATGCAGTTCCCAGAAACAAATTCTGCCCCAAGAACTGACTTCAGTTAGTGGTAGTAAGAATGAAGCCAATTCCTTTGCTTTGCTGATGATTGCTGCATCGGAGCAGGGTGCGCTTGCGGCGGAGAAGGCTAGTGGCCGACTGGGCTGCATTAGTAGAAGAATTTCCAGCCAATCAAGGGCAGTGATTAATCCCCTTTATTGGGCACACACCTGGAGTCCTGCGTTCAGTTTTGAGCCCCCCACTATGGAAAGGATGTGGACAAGTTGGAGAGAGTCCAGCAGTGGGCAATGAAAATGGTTCAGTGGCTGGAGGACAGGTGAGGAGAGGATGAGGGAACTGGGCTGGTTTAGTCTGGAGAAGAGAAGACCAAGGGCGGATTGAATAGCAGCCTTCACCTCCCTGCAGGGGGGTTGCAAAGAGGATGGAGCTGGGCTGTCCTCAGTGGGGGCAGGTGACAGGACAAGGAGCAATGGGCTCATGTTGCAGCAGTTTAGCAAAGGATCCAGACATGTTAGATGCTTCTTCTGCACACCCAACTTTGACATTGAGCTTCACTATCTGACCTCCAAGTACCACAACTAGGTGACAGCAGTTCAGTCTCTGTGGCCTAGTGCGACCTGATATACCATGAGTTAAGAAGTGTGCAGTACTAGCTGGGAAGTGGATATTTTTCTGATACGGCCACTTACCTACAACAAACTGGTGGAGACCCCTCAGACTTATTTCACACAGGCCATGCAAAATAATAGTAACCGTCAATTATTACTACTGTGTTTTATTATTGAAAATGGCTATAGGCATTCAGGCCCAACAAGACCCAACCAGAACTGGTGCTTGGGGCTGTCCAGCAAGGCAATGCCTTCCAGTCCACCTGGAGCAGATCTAAAGGGGTGACCTTGAAGCAGAAAGCTGACTCCCTCTCATGACTAATCCCTGAAGCCATCAATCCCTTGTACTTGATTTTTAATCAAAGCAGATCGCTAGTCTGTTTGCAATATTTCTAATGGGACAAAATGAGCCCCAATTATGAAGACAATAACATCATGAAACAGTTTAATACCCAAATCACTGCCAATTATTCAACTGAGTTGAAATGCAACCCCAGCACACAACGTGAAAGCACAGGATAAATGTATCTGAGGACAGGCTTTCGTAATCAAAGTTTTCTCCATGCCAATGGAGAAAAGGTTATAGCGTAAGCCAGACAATATATGGCCATGCCAGAAGTTAAATATTATTGACAACCATCAAATGCAAAAATACTAATACTACTGGTTTCAAAGTTATGCCACCAAGTTTGTAATCTGTGCAATGGGCTTAATTATTCCTTCAATTTTCTGCCTGTGGATAACAGGCAATTTGGATTAGCTTCCACTAAGAATAATAGCTTCCTAATTCTCAACATATGAGCATAAGTACCCTGCAACATCAAAAAAAAAATGAGGCCATGTTTAATACGTAACATTTTAATGACTTGCGTTCTTAAACGATGTCGCTTCACGAGGCCTGCATAATTAAGCATGGTAACCGTCTGAAACCAATCTATTTGTCCTACGTAGAGGAGAATGTAGCATTCTGCTACAGCCAGATGCAAAACAATGCACAAAAAAAACAACTAACCCTAAAAAGAAGTCTTTTTCACAGATTTGCCCTGGAAATAGATCAACCCACCCCCTCAACCCCAAACTTCGCATTTTAGAGGTTCCAGCCATTTCTTTTGCCAAGTGTCTGTGTGGTCCCAAAATCGCTATGCTATATAAGGGTCTAATTCATTGTTGCCCTTCATCTTCTCATCTCATGCCACCAACTCTGTTGTGTTTTCCACTCGTGTGTTTCTCTGGATTGCAAGTTCCCTGGTGCAGAGGCTGTGTCTTGTATCTGTGCCATACCCGGCACGGAGCACACAACTCGTTAAATGGCATTTTCCATCCACTTGGCGCTGGCATAAAATGACCCTGCAGCATCCATGGCAGTGGGGAATCAGGCCCTATGCTTTGAGACTTAGCCTTGGGAGGATCCTATGGTATTGCTCCAAGGAGAACCCAGACAAAACATGGTTATTTCATGTCTGGAAGGCAAGGTGGCTTCCTCCCTTGTGCCAGGCCAGCAGGAAACATTGGGAGTGGGTAAAACATTGGGAGTGGGTAAGGTAGAATCCCAATGTCACCCACTCCCCAACATCTCACCCCCACATTTTAGCTTAATGCCCAAGGGAGCCCCAATGCACCGGAGGGCTGGGGGCAGGCCTACAGCTTGCTTCCTAGGTTGATCAAATCTACCTGTCCAGCCCAAGTTTCAAGCTCATAACAACACTCAATGCTTATAATCCTTTTTGCAGACCTCCCTGGTTGCTTCCCCAAAGCAGCCAGGGAAAGGCAAGCTAGTGAGAGCTGCAAGTGTCTTTTGAGTAGCTTTCCCTTTAGGGAGTACAATCCCTTTGCAAAGCGTGAGAGCCAGGAAAGGAGCCTTCCTCTTGGTCGCTGACCCGACTCGGAGTCGCCAGACTCCACTTGTGTTTTTCTTTCCTGACAGCGACCTGCCAGGGTTTGAAACCCTGGACAGTGAGGCTGGGTCAGTTCCTGCCATCACCCCGGAGGGAGCAGCGGTGCTCAGAGGATGGAGAAGGAGGCGGGGGAGATGGCCGTGCGGGGAGGTGGGACTCATCGGTGAGGAAAGGGTCAAAAGCACATCCTCTCGACTGAAGGCAAAAGAAAAATGTTGGCAGGGAAAGCCGTGCCACAGAAATAAAAGGTAGTCCTGACTGTTCATATTACCCCACATGGGGTGTATAAAGCTGTCGGTCAGGCTGAAGTGTCTGCTATCCAAAGGGGAATAAAAGCTCATTAAAAGTCTAGGAGAAAACCCTATTAAAATACCAAATATAACATCTGTCGGGGAACAGCGGCCCCAAGGTCACGGTGGGCCGAGGTACGGATCAGATCAGGCAGGAGTAGCTGCGAGGAGTCAGAGCGGTTCGGGACTCATGCGGTTTCAAGTAAAGTAGATTTTATTTTGACTTACGCTGCAAGATGATGAAGCGTAGGCAGACGAGCTTGCTCGTTCAGTTACAGTATAAACAACGAGAGGGGTCTGTTGGTCCACGGGGTTCTTGAGCCGAGCCCTTGCTTTCTAGCCCCGAGGCTAGGTGCGGCTGCCAGACTCAATAGTCCCAGGACTGGTCAACAGCTGATAAACAGGAATAACAAACAGCGAAACAGTAACGAAACAAAAGTCCAACGTGGACAAAAGCAGGTGGAGATCGATGCCGTAGTTGATGCCAGAAAGAGGTAACGAAGCCGTGAATATGTAGGCCGGGTGAAGCAGATCGAGTTGTAGTCGGTGCCAGAAATGGATTCGGTAACGGAGGATCAAATGCAAAGACGATGAGGAATAAGCTGTGAAACTGCAGCAGTGAGGAGACCAGTGGAGCTCTGGGATCGGACCAGGGCTCTAGGCCTGAAGGCCTTCCTGAGAAGCAGTCCCTCGGACAGCAGCCTCTGCCCTCAGGTCTCCCCTGGGCCAAAACTTACAAGCCTTAAATATGGTTTTAGGTGGCCAATCAAGTGATTCTCCTTGCGGAACTTTCTGGTCAGATTATGTCATTCTTCAGGCAGAACTAGGCATGCGCATGGTAACAAGTTAAGTTACCTCATGGCTGAGCCATGATTGACAAGCCAGAGGTCACGCAGGGGGCACGTGCTGGGCATGCTTGTTCGCCCTCTGGGGATTTTCCATTGCTTGTCTGCGCATGTCAGTGCTTAACTCTGTGTTTACCAGCACTGCCATCAAATGTGGTTCTGACAACATCGAGGAGACTTGATCTCCTTCGCTCGGCAGAAGTGGCAGGGTTTGAGGGAAACCAAAATGCTTTTTTCTTTTAAAAAAAATAAATAAAAGGAAAGGAAATGTGTTTTGCGGAGAGCCAGGTGGCGCGAGGGGCAGGTAGAGTGTCAAAGAGCACTGATAATATTTCAGGGCCTCGATTGAAGCCTGAAATAGGAAGGGGGGTTATTCCACCTTTGGTGGGAAGGAGAGTGCTAGCGCATTTTTTAAGGCTTTCCAACGCGGCTTGCATTCATTTGTTTCTTGAATCGAGGGTGCTTGGCTGCTGCCGTGCGGGGGCAAGGAGCATCTTCCACCTCCTCTGTCTCCAGCCCTGGCTGGAAGAGGATGCGGAGCCAAGTTGGGGAGAGGCGATCATCACTGCCTTCTTCTGCACCGCGGTTAGGCGGCCTGACGGACCCCGAGAAGGGTCTTTCATTTTGTTCTTGCATTGTCCTGGGGGAGCAGGAAAGAGGTGATGAGAGGAAGGACATTGGTGACCCATCTCCTCTGCACGGTACCTAGCACACTAAGGTCCTAACTAGAGTCATATGATGTATGACATACAGGTGTGTCTGGTACTAACTGGAGTCTGCATGTCATATTTTCATTCGAGTTATAAAAAACTAAGACATATAGATGATAGGCTCTGTCCTGTCTTATATTTTATGCATGTCGGTTTAGAGTTCGCTGCATCCGTAGCCCAAGCAGCAAATTCTTGCTATGTGATCCTGTTGTAACAAATGCAAAAACCCCCTTTAGACTTTTGTGGTCTCTATTAACCTCACAGGAACCAAGAGGCACAGGTCATCCCCACTTAAGCCAATAGGGGAATCTCCATTTGCAGCCAGCAGTACAGGGCCTGGGACACGTAGCTGATCCCATCCAGTTCTGCACCAGCCTGTCCAGGTCTTTGCTCCCGGACAGATTGGTGGCTCCTCATTTACGTTCAGCGAACCGATGGATTAACACTTGCCCGTGTGAAATTGCAGGCTTCAATCCTCTGAGCTCTTTCCAGTCAATTGATCTGCCTTGAGCTTTTCATCAGGTCCAAACAGGCCCTTGGTTTTCAGCAGAAAGCAGCAGTAAATATAAAGAGGATGTGAATGTTTTTTTCAAATGGACATTTTAATGGTCTGGTTGCTGTAAGTCTCTCCTATTGCGGTCAGAGGGAAATTCTGGTTTTGCTTCAGAGGTTGGTGGATTGAACAACCCCTCCCGCTCCAAGGAGGTTCATTCCCATGTACCGAAAGGCTGCAGGAAGCCTAGCGCATGTCCTGCAAGGCTGTCTCCCCGTGGCTCTTTGCAGCCACGCTTTATCTCAGCATGCCTGCAAGGACAGCTTGGCTTTGAGAGGGCTCCTGCCTGGGGCAGTCACTGCCTTTCAGTGCCCCCGTGTATAAAATAAATCAAGAGACGTCTCTTCAAGAAACCAATTCAAGTGTCCCCCTGCGAGCTGGGAACTGTATGTTGTAGATGTCTGTCATGGGACACTGTATTGTTTCCTTCAATCTTCCACCTTTTTCCCTGCCCCAAGATAAAATCTTGCTTATTTCCCACTTCTTTTTCTTTTTTTTTTTTTTGGGGGGG
>NW_017729016.1:4285061-4288587 GCF_001723915.1 Gavialis gangeticus
TTTTTTTTTTTTTTTTTTTTGGGGGGGGGGGTGCTTTATTCTCTCTTCTGTTCCCATGACTTCAAATTACGTTCAGCGATGATGTGCACTAAAAGATGTACCTGAGTGGGGAGACCATGCTTTGTGTCTGTCCCCAGCAGACCACGGCATCATGTCTCAGCTTGTACCGCCTGCCAGGGGTCAGTAGCAAGTGGGCAGCACAATGGACTAACGAGATAGAAATGTGACTTCAGCAGGCTAATGACTTAATGAGCATTCTTCATTTCTATTTCCAGGCGTGTCCTGAAACATTTCTAGTGCTGTGTGAATTGTGCAAGGTAAGATGTTGTCAAAAAACTTGACTTCAACCAGAATTTCTGTAAGAGAAATAATCAGCTTCTTTCCTTTTAAGCAGGCAAGCATGGCTTGGCTGGCCGTGGTCCACCAGGCTCTATATATGTAGGGGTTCCTGCCGTGAACCTGGGGTATTAAGATGATGGTGATGCTATAGGGTGGGTGTAAGTGGGTATTTGTTGTTTGTTTCAGGTAGCAGTAAGCTCCCAAACCAGACCAAAGAGGCCTCCAAACCAAACGTGGACATAGATCATCAACTGAAATAGAGGCAGGTTCAAAGACGACCCAGGATTTGAACCTCTTGGGTGGAGGTACTGTTGGAATAGATGGATTGGTGAAAATGAAGCAGGAGAAAAAGCATCACAGAGGTAGTAGACCCAGGGCAGGAGCAGAAAAAAGCTATAGGGACACCATTTGACCATCTCTCTAGAAAAGCTGGAGAGCTGCTTACACCCTTTCCTGATTAGTGGAAAAAGATCTGGAACCAGGAGCAGAGATGTAGCCTCTTGCAGTTGCATTCAGGGAAACTGGACTTTGTACATCCTTTCTAAGCTCTCAGCAGCACATGACTTCATGCTGAATATTCAGATGGCCCCTAACTGTCCTCATTGTTTCTGGCCATCAGATCATCTCATAGCACTTCTTTCCTCAAGGAAATCTTAAATGTCCTGCCCAAATTCCAGTTCTGCTTACATTAATCCACTCTGGCATTTCAGTTCTCTACTTTGTGCCCTAAATATCTGTGTACAGTTACTCTATGCTGTTTCAGTGCAGCTGCACTACAGAGGTAGCTGTATTTTTGTATATATAGACATAGTTTTGTTCTTGAATATGTTCTGTACCTCTGAAATCAAAACCCCTCATTTAAGTGTCAGAATAAGATTTTAAACACCCAGCTTTTCATAGGTTCATCCATTGTTAGGGGCTGGAAGGGACCTTGTAGATCATCAGGTCCAGTCCCCCTGCACTAGGCGGGAACTTTAATACGAAGACCCTAAAATGCATCTTTTCCTTTTACTAATGCAATGAATTATATTCTCAGAAGTATTTTCTAACATCTAGGAGTAACCATTTAGATAACACATTGCATTATGTGGGCAGCCATTGTATTAAATACCAATTTTATTTGGTATTTGGTCATTTTCTTCAATCCCTTCCAACATTAACAATACCAGAAAGTGTTCTTCATAATTATTCTTTAATGACCATGTCTGGTCAAATCAAAACAGCGCCTGGATTTTCCTTGGGCTATTAACTAATTGCTAATAATGAGTAATGTCTAGGGAATTATGAATCTACCAGATGGCATAATAATTTCACTTAGCTTGCTGATTTTTAAACATAAATATTATGTTACACTCCTAATCCCTAGAACTAGAAGATTGTAAGAACATCCTTTTTCACGTGTAATCCCTCCACGTTGATATTCCCCTGAAAGGGACCGGTTATATGTGGCACTTGAGTTCGAAGGGCTTCAGAAGCGCCAAGTTAATAACTGGAAGGTGCAGAACCATGTCCACAGCTTTTCGTGCTTTGAAAACTCATATTTTGCCGGCACAACTTTGCCCCTTTTGGAGGAAAAACAGCAGACTGAAAACTACACGGAGCTCTAGTGCCATCCAGTGTTAGTTGAGCGATGGTCATGCTGGAGTCATGTAGCCACGATGGTCCAGGAAGGATGCAAGAGGAAAGGGGTATCTTTTACTGGACAATCAGGATTTGTAGTAGAGATGATATCTTTTATTAGGCCAACAAGATTTTTGCAAAAAAAAGTCTTTAATTGCAAGCTTTCAGACACAAACACCCTTGTGAGAAAAGATTGTAAAAGTTCTCCAGGGTCTTTTCCTGAACCAAATGCACAGTTGAGAAAGGCTTAGACGAGCTTTCGAATGCAAAGCGTTCTTTACCAGGTCATCAGTTCTAGCAATGTGTTGGATGCTGAGAGAGGCAGTTGACCGCTTAGTCTGAAATCACAAAAAAGGTGGAGCAGGGTAGGAGTTTAGCAACAGGTTCAGAGAGGCATAAACTGGTTCATCTCAAAAGACACCGCCTTGCCCTGCCTCCTTGTTGGATATCGGTTTGATTATGAAAGGGTTTTTTTTGCGTGCCCTAAAGAAACTTGCAACTTGCTGGACTACAGTCTGCTGCTTGGTGCCATCAGAGCTAAAATAAGGAAGAATATTTCCCTTGACAGCTAACACCAGAGGGCCAAATGGCATGAGCCAGGTTGGGGATGACAACCATGGTGGGGGAGGGATGTTGCAAAGAAATGCAAAAGGGGAGCAGAGCTGCAATGCACTGACTTTTGGTTGCAGTCAAGAGCAGCGGGTCACAACCTTGTTTGGCTCAAGGCCCCTTCAGAAAACAGCAGCTCTTTGCTTTTGCTCTTTTTTTTGACCACCAACAAGATAATCCAGCGTTGCAAAGGACTCGGCAAGACCACAGCAGGGCTGAATGCATGTCCTGCTATGGATTAGTTTGAAATCTCAAAAAGAAATACAATCAGGACTCGTCGTCGAGATGATATCTTTTTATTAGACCAAGATTTTTGCAAAAAAAAATTCTTTTAATTTCTAAACTTTTTTGGGGTTTTTTTTGCAAAAATCTTGTTGGTCTAATAAAAGATATCGTCTTGACGCCGAGTCCTGATGGCCTTTTGCTGTAGACTGATACGGCTACAACCTGGATACCTAGAAACTCTAGAAAGTTTATTTTAAACCAACTAAGGAATTGCAAAAAATGTGTATTTGCATTTCTTGTTTTGTCTCATGCCCACAGCCCTCCCATTGCATCCTGGGCCGAGCAGCAGGTGGGGTGGGGAACTCTTGGGAATTGGGAGCAGCTGCCGCCCTTTGACCCTGGGCAAAGGTCAAGGTGGGGGGGGGGGACTGTCCCTTGGCACGGGCACAAGGGAGCCACTCTCTCTCCCTGCCCTTATCCAAGATGGCTGCCGCGGCCTCCCCCTTTGCCTCTGCCCTCACGCTGGCCCTCATCTAACATGGCCGCTGCGGCGCCCCCGCTTGCCCTCAGTTCTGCCCGTACCCAAGATGGCCGCTCGCCGTCAGGTGACGCGTGCCCTCCCTCCCGGCCGCGCCCAATCCGAGTCGAAGAGCTGGCACCGCCCGCGCGGCTCGCCCTGCCCCCTCAGCGGAGTCCCGACCCCGGAAGCAGTTTGCCTTTGAACGCTGGCGGG
>NW_017729016.1:4289000-4308455 GCF_001723915.1 Gavialis gangeticus
TCGGCGGGGCGCTGCTAGGTTCTGTCCCTGTCTGCCCCGTGCTGTGGGCGCTGGGTGCCACGTCTCCTGAGCTGCCCCAGTGAGGTGGAGGCCTGTCCTCCATGGATCCAGCTGGATTCTGCTTCTCCCCGTGACCTGACCCTGGAAGGGCCTTGCACAAGTCCCCTTCCCTCCTGCGTTTCAGTTCCCCTCCTCTGCCAAGCGCTCTGAAACTGGAAACAGATTGGGAGTTGATCCTGGCTTTACCTCGCCCCCAAACAGGCACTTAGTTCTCTACATCTGCAGCTTGAATGCCATTGTGCTCCATTTGCCCTCCCCCCCCCACCCCAGACTCAAATGCCACATCTGTTTTTACCCAGCAACCTGCAGATGCAAAGAGCTTTCTTTTGGGGATTAGGTACCATGGGGCCGCTACCGGAGGACGGCGGAGAGGAGAGCGTGATCCTGATCAGTGACGACGAAGCTGAGGGCACACAAGGGAATTCAGTTATATTTGTTGAGCCCTTGGGTAAGTGCTGTGCTTCTGTCCTCAGCAAAGCTCTTCAGAGGCACATTGTAGAACAAGGATCGTACATCTGCTTTCTAGCCTCACAGCCAGCCTTTTTCAACTTTCAAAATGATAAAAAGTGAGAGAACGAATTCTCTCTTGTCAAATGCGCACCACCCAATCGGGAAAATAACTGAAAGGGGCAACAATTAAATAGCCAGGTACTTGGAATGGCACACGCTAAACAAGCTGGAAAGATGACAGTCTTTTTATCTCTGTGTCGGCAGCTGTAGCTCTTGCAAGTAACAAACACAGATGCAAAAAAATATTTTTTATTTACATGCATTTTGGATACTTGCATAATTTGCTTAAATTAAGGCAACATCAGTCCAAATTTGTGGCTCACTGCATACGTGGAACAAATCTTAGTTCAGTGTGCAAACCACTGAAGTGCATAGCATTTTTCAGCTCTGTTGTATAATTTTAATGTAATTGTGCCCTGCTTAACTTAATGCAAATGGGGAGGGGGAGGCACCTGTAAAAGAGCTGTTATTAGGAGCCTTGAAAAGAGCAAGTAAGTTTTGCAGCTACTGTTAGAAGCCTAAAAGATATGGGGAGTTAGCTGGCTGGGAACCTAAGAGCTTTTGCCATTTTCAGAGTTTCTTGTATGAGCCCTGGAACTGACTATCAGAAGCCTTGAAAAAGTGGACTAGTGGTTTTGGAGCTGCTAATTGGCACTGAAAATATATATTTTATTTCAAGAATTGCATCCGCCAAGTAAACTCACAGCCTTGTTTCAGTCCCCAGGCACCACACATCAATGTTAGATAGAAACTTGATTTTTAGGATGGTGGTCTCCCTCTATAAGCATCCACTATATTTTTTTTCCTTTCTAGTTGAAAATGTTTGAGTGATATATATGTGGTTTTGCTGACCATTTCACCAAAGTCTAAACTTGCAAAGGGAAAAAAGTCGAGCTTTTTACTTCTTCACAGATTCACAGAAGTTTAGGGTTGGAAGGGACCTCTTGAGATCTTCAGGTCCAGCCCCCCTGCTCTGGGCAGGAAAGACTGCTAGGGTCAAATAACCCCAGCAAGGTGTGCGTCCTTGGCTTGTAGTGAGAAAGCTCTAATAGTAGCTACTTGCCCCTTTTTCTCCATGCAATTTAATGAATCCCATAAACAGGAAAGTAGAAATCCGAGCAAGCTGTTAAGACATCTGATTCACTGCCCTGTGGAAAATATGCGAAGGAATAACAGACATACATACGTGGCAGTTTTTGTAGATCAGAGCACAGTACTGCCTGGTAACTTTTTGTTCATTCGTTTCAAAAGTTGTTCAAATGCAGGGAATCTTCAGCAGCATTTTCACAAGGGAAGCTCCAATAACATCATAGCTAAACAAGCGTATCATTGCATGACATGTCCTGCTTATGCTGCTGTAAAATGAGCCCAGACCTTTTCAAAACAAAACAGTAAAAGAGTTTCTTTTCAGAATTTTGCAATCCCTCAACATAGAACTCATGGAAATCCTTAAATGCAGGAGTATAAGTAGATTTTTTTTTTTTTAAATCATGAATAATTATGTTGATATATGGCTTCAAAGCACCACAGAACTTTGCCGGATCTGGCCTTTGTCTATGTCAAGTTTACTCCCTTTAAATTGCTTATAATTGTTACTTATACTGTGGTGAAGATCGTGTTGTGGACAGAGCACTGTTAGGATTCATCGCTATACAGTCACAGAGCCAAAAGATAGGTCCTGTGCCAAAGAGCTGTAATCTAGTTTTGCTTTAAATTATAACTGACATTCATTATACATTAGAATACATCATAGTTATTTTCCTTTTTACAGAAAAGTCTAGTGTTGAGGAGAAGAAATGTGAAGAGGTGGTGGATGCAGAATGTGAACTACTGGTTACATTCTGCAAGCAAGGGAACGTGATGCCTCATGCCAGATATGACTGCCCGGAGCACCCATTTGAGTATGTTCAGTGGCATATTGGATAACACAGATTTTTCTCTTCTACAGGGAGCAATAAGAACTTGAGTAATGGAAATGTTATGGATGCTTTTAATTTCTGTTAACATTTAATAGAAGAGTCATAATGCCAAGTAGTACTGGTCACTTTTTTATGCCCAGGAAAGTTTAAATAGTAATTATAATTAGGGCCTGACGGATTGTTATAGGTTGGTTTTTGCTTTCCTGCTGAACTACATGCTGTTCTGACATACTGTAGTAAATATTTCTGAGATTCCTTTGCCATTCCTCTTCAAACTGTTTCATTTAGAATTTTATATCGGAGTCCTAGTACTTTGAGGCATGGATTTCAAAACTACTACTACTAGTAACTAGTTTGAAACTGAAAGGTTTAAGTCTTACTAGTATAACTTGTCGAGTCATCTTAACAATTGGAAGCAGAAGTAGACTGGATCAGGTATTTAGGATGGACTAATATAATGCTCTCCTTTATCAACCTACAGGCGAGCAGAGTGTGATACAAGCTCACCCCTCAAGAGAAACGCCGATATCTGCAGTCAGTGCTATTGCTACATTTGTGATAAGCTAGCTTCTGAGGTAAGGAGGGATTGGAGATTTTTTTTTTTTTAGGAAACATGGGTCTGCTTTGTCAAAATTGCATTGCGAGTTGTAATAGAAGCCATTTATTTGGGGCCTGCTTAAAGCAATATATGATACTGAGAGTGTAATCTTATAATACTGCAAATGATCATCTTCTGAGCATTTGTTGGATTCATAATGCCACTATGACTAGTAGAAGTAATTTTAGGTCTGGGCCAAGCAGGCCAGTAACTTTCTTGACCAGATGTTTACCTGGTGTCAGTTGGCAGAGCTTGCGTTTGTTCAGGCAGATTGGTGGTGATCGTGCTGTGCATTCTGGTTGGTTCTTTTCCTAGGATTAGTGTGATATTAGGGATATTCGGATATCCTACTGTTCTGCAAAGTTAAAAACAGCTGAAAACCTGGAATTCTTGAAAATATTCCAGCTCTTTACCCTGGTGTTAGGAAATCTTTTAACTTGGAGTCGCAGCTCCCATTTGTCATCACTTAATTTGGCAGGTCTACATTTTCCTCCAGAATCGCAAAGTGCTTTATCAGATGCCAGTTAACTAAGCCTCACAACATTGCTTTGAGGTAGTTACAAGTATAAAGGCTTTATCTTTCAAAGACAGAGTACTTGCTCTTGTATATCAGTCTACTGTTATGTAATTGCTTGCTTGAAATGATATCTCCAGTTGTTGGTTGACATGCCTGCTTCAGCTTTTGAAATGTGTTTTTTTTACTAAAGGCATCAGGAACAAGCAGCTGAAAGAACCATGCACTAAAGAAGAATTGGAGATAAAATTTTCATGCTCATAGCCTGTCACACCCTGGCTATTTTCTAGTGTTTGGTCTTCTGGCTGATGTGTGTCTGAGAAGTACTACTGCATCATTTTTATGCAGATTATTTGTTAAAGAGCCTTATATTAATGCCATCCCTGATTTGGTTATGCAGTTGGTAAAACAACTAGAATTTGCGCCGGTAGAAAGCAGTAGCTCAGTATGAAATATAGCCAGCTATACAGGTATAATGAGACTAGCTTCTCTGAGTCAGGGACTGTAACTTTTGCTTTGGTTAATTGGACTAAAAATCCTCTTCCTTTCTTCCCTTAGTGTCAGAACTGGACAGCCCCTTCCTTCTGTCATTCCAATGCACACAACAAAAGCAAATTCTGGAAGGAACAGCGTGATTTTGCCTTGGTGGGTGTTCTTGTAATGTTCAACCTGGACCTCACAGACATAGATGCAGACCTTCGACGTGGAGGTAAGGAGTGTGCTCTCAAGTTGTCCCAGAAAGAGACGTGTAATGAGAAGGTCATATTTGTTTCCAAGGAAAAAAAAAATTCTGCAATTTTTTTTTTCCTCCTTCATCTGCAGGTAGTCTGCTGATAAAATTTATTCACAAACTGTCTGTGGAATATAACAAATACCTGCTCGGTGAAAGAATGCTTCCCAATAGACACGAATGTTTCTGTTATATAAAATTGGCACCTGGGCAATGCAATATCTGCTTGCAGCACCAGACAGAGGTCATATACAGGTAACAGTGACTACAGAGGTTGATTAATTGGCTCACGCTGTATAGTAATTCACAGGGATTTCCCTTCTGTTGGTCAGATAACAATTAGAATCATGCCAACTAGTGGTGGCAGAACCAATCTGTGGGGAAACTTGGTTTTCTGCTTGCAGTCTATTTAGTTGGTCACTTGGACCCCATCACAATCCAGTTTAAACAAACACCTAAACTATCCTCTTAAAGGCTTTTATTTCTTGTAGATATTCTGCTGTTTTCACACTGGTAACGAATTTTTTAAATGAGGCAGACCAAGAGAATCCCAAAACTGCTGCAGTCATGCTTCTGGGAGCAGCCAAAGAAATTGCACTTCATAAGGATCCTTCTCTGTAAGTATTCAGTGCCTTGTGTAGTGCAAAGGGGGAGAGAAGTTGAGGGGAAAGCTTGAGAGATCCTTTGTTTCAGTGGAAGGGAAATGTATAACAGTTACAGCACTGTTTTTCAGCTTCTGTTACTTGGAATTACTCATGGCTTTCTTCTGTGACCTTGGGCAAGTCACTTTATTTTTCCATGCCCCATGTATAGAGTGAGCTTGCTACTGCCTCTCCAATTCTAGTAGTTTTGTTTTGTCAATTGAGACTAAGCCCATCGAGGCAAACATGACTGCACTATGCAGCAGTTAGCACGATGGGTTCTTCATTTCAGCTGAGAATTTGGTTCTGCTGTGATGCAAATTATTCTGTTTCCAGAAGGTACTCTACACAGTGCTTTTTGTTAAAGCTCTGCAAATACATCTGAAATGTGTTGTAGCTAGTTTGTTAGCTCTCATCTGTTCACAGAAATTGTTTTAATCCTTTTGTTTCTTCTCTGTTTTAGTTTTAAAACTAACAGGAAAACATGTAAGCCCTAATCTATGTGTTTTGTTTCAGAAGCTGGAGAAATCTAGGTCAGAATGGATCTCTGAAGGTAGCTGTACCTTGTCTGATGGAGAGGTAAGAAACTGCAGTGTAAATTAGATCATTTGCAGGCTGCCAAGTTTCTACTGTTTTACTGCTACAAAGGCTAGCTTCAGGCATTAATGGGTTTTTAAAACCCATCAGCTCTTGAAATCTCAATTTTCTAATATGGGATTCCATAAAAGGGAACTTCTGACGTAGCAAAGCTAAAGTTATATTATGCGTATCCTTATTGTATTGGGGTAGCACTACGTGAGGCAGGACCCAGTCATTGTAGGTACTGTACAAATACAGACTGCTCCTATCCTGAGCACCTAAAATCTAAGTATACAAGACACCTGGTTATGGGAAGGCAGAAGAATATAATGAGGTTCACTGGTCAGAACAGTAGACAGTGGTCTCAGATCACAAATGGCATCCATCATGTTATGGGATTATACATCAGATAGAGCACCATGTCAGCAGTGTTTGGGGGTTTTTTTTTTAAAAAGCTTCTACATTTCCAGCTGGAACATTGATGGCCAACCAACATAGACTCTGTGGTCTAAAACCCTAGGGACCCATAGCCCAGAAAGGGTATTGGAGTATTTTGTTAGAGTGTGTGAGGGGCCAGACTTTTAAGACAGTGTCTAGGCTCTTGGCTGCTTAGAACTGGTGATCGTAGGAGCACATGGTATCCAAATTTGGCTTTAATACAGCAGCCTGGTGACCATTCGCAAGGAGGAGCTCAGTCAGGGACGTAACGTACAAAATTTCCCCCAGAGCCTGGTTGACATATAGCACAGTTTTTTTTTCTGCTTAACTCATTTCTCATTTTAGCTCTGTGGTTCACCTTTAATACCAAATCCAGCAGTAGCAAAAGGTTAATGGAATATGATGATGGGAAATGGCTTTTGGGAACACATAAAAAAAAAATCCTATTCTTCTCATTATTTCCCTATTTTTAAATCAATGGCAGGTCAAACCTATATCTTTGTCATTTTAAGTGTCTACTTTTATGTTGAGACCGTTCCTTATAAAGACAATGTCCTATTTTTATCAACTTTGAAAGAAGAGAAGCAGGATATTTTTGCCCCAAACTTCTTTCAGCTTCCCCAGGCATTTCAGTGTGAGCTTCCATTTAAGTTAATTCTGTTGTCATCAGATGTTTTAATGACTGGAGAGACTTGCAACTCTTCAGGTGAGAGTGGATTTCTTGATCACTCTAAATCTGTTTAACAAAACTTTATTGTGATGGCGCTTGAAGCTAACCTTAAAGATCCTTAAAAGGATCTTGTCAATTTTAAAATATACTCTAAATATAAACCAGAAATCTCTTAGAAATTTTAAGTCAAGTGCAGTTAATGTTATCATTACCATTCTGTTTATTTTTATATTTCACTTGGCACAGACAGTAAAAACCCAGTTAGTTGCTTTCATTTACAAGTAGTTTGACAAAAAAAAACCTATCCAGTTTATCCTATGTTGGCATGATGATGCACTACTTGCATTTCAAATATTCCATTAAGATTTTAATTTTTTTTTAAAGCACACTTTCACCGGATTTTTTTTAAAGAGTAATATTATGCTGATTGTAAGCCTTGTATATTAGGTTTTATATATAACCATATTTTGATCAAGAAACCTTATTTGAGTTTTTTTTTCAGTGCTACAGGGGAGGAGTTATCAAACCAACAGTGCAATTGGATTTAAAAACATTGGCTCATTTCCCTTCCTTTTGAAACTAACTTTCTTCTTGAATGCAGAATTACAACACGGCTGCAAAGGATGCTGGTGCTATGTGACTTCCCAAACACTTTGTATCAGAAGTTCATTATTTTTTTCCAGCATATATCACTTCCTTGTCACTGCTATGCCTTCTCAAATTGGTAAGTTTTTTTGCTTGTTAATCATTCATTAAATGTATTGAAGTGTAAAAGCCAGTCTTTACGTGGTCTGTATATTGGAACTTGTAATCTCTTCCTATGGACATGGGTGCTTTAATAGAGAATTTGTCCCAAAACCTGAAAACTTGAAATCCATCCCAGCTTTGCTGTGGTGCCCTAGGTAGATTCTAGTCCATCAGCCTAATTTCGGAAGGGAGTTGCTATAAAACAGGATGTTCAAAATTTTGGTCTAAAGCAAATAAATGCTTGCTTCAAGTGTTTTTCCACATTAAAGATGTCCTTGCCTTCAACTGTGAACTTTTTCAAAGAGCCCTATAGTAGCCTTGGGACTAACTTCTGTCTTTAACTTCCAGCCTAAATGTTATGCCATGGGATCACGGATTATTGACCACAGTCTTAAAAGGCCAGAACATCACAGGTCAAAGAACACACAAAGGGAGGAAAGTATCATTGTGGGAAGCATTTCCTGTCATAAGGGCTCGTGTAGAAAAATTGGAAAACCAACAACAGTAAGTTGTTATCCAGCTGTTAAGAATTTAAATCCTGCATTATATTGACGTTGTACAGTGCAGTGCCTTTGAAAGACCTCGGTCACCGTTGTGCTACCAGAAAGGTGCAAAACTGAGATTGATCAAAAGCTGAACAGGTCAGCAGTGTTTTCTAAATGTGCTCAGCACAACAGCACCTGTCAAAGGAGCGTCTTTTTTTAGTCCAGATATGGAAAAAAGCCACTGCTGAGTTTCAGTCATTCTCCTTCTACTCTGTTGTCACCCTGGCTATCAGTAGATATGTGGTTCAAAGCAATATCCCTTGATAGGAATGTGACTGCTTTGCTTTGCTTTGCTTTGCTTTGCTTTTCAAGGTCTTCATAAATGAATGATCATGGTTCTGTTCGTTTTTCTTCTTTTCTTTTTTAGCTTTTTTTTTTTTTTTCTTTTAATGATCTCTCTGGTTTGGACCCAAGTCTGTTGAGCTGCAGTCTCTCATTATATTCTGTGAGAGCAGTAGAGAATATCTGAAAATTGCTTCCTATTGTAACCCTTAGTGTCTGGCTTGAGACTTTCTTTTTTAGCTTCTCCCTTTGATTCCCCGCCCCCCCCTTTTGGAAGTCCGTGGAAGAAGCATAGCATAGATGATATACAAACTATCAGTGATTTGTGATGAGAGGGAGAGAGAAAGAATGTCTTGTCATCTGCCACCTTCATTTTCACTTCCCAGTGGGCAGGAATAATCTTTGCAGTTGCCAAATTCTCTTGGTCCCATTTAGGTTAAGTGTAAGGGAAGTTTCATAGAAGGGATATTAGAAGGGATTTGTATAATTTCTAAAGCTTCTTTCTCCAGTATTTTCTGGTACAGAGAAAATGGAAGTTTGTAATGTTAACCCAGGTGGCGTCCCCTGAAATTTCGCTTGCCAGAGTCACAGTGATGACTTTCTGGACTTAAATGTTCAATAACTTTGTTGTGGTGAGTGTGTTTTCATTCAGGTTTATCCGTAGCTTTTGGGTTTGTCAGGATACAACATGATCACACATTTATTCACCACCTGCTTCCATCTTTTGTAGATAAATGTGGGAGAACTTGTTCTATCTCGTTAACTGTGGTTGGTATTTGAATAGTGTGCGCCAAATTGTAACGCCTCTTTTTTCCCCTCTTCTTCTCCCTTAGCTATAAGGAAATAGTTCGCTACCTGAAAGCTGTGAAATGCAATGACGCTCAAGGGTAAATGGCTTTTTTTAGTTTTTCTTTGCCTTTAGAATTGTCCCCATGCAGGCCTTAACCCTTAATAGAATCAATCCTTGAAAAGAAATAAGACTTCAGCTGGCAAATGTTTTCTAGTAGTAAAACACAATGTAGTATCACTGCTAACTTTTCCTTAATATTACCTGGCCAATATAATTAGATCAGAATTTTTTTTGTAACACTTTCATGTTAATGGCAACATTTGTCCAAATCATCTCTTTGACCTTTTCTTGTTTTCAGGTTAAAAATCTTCAGAGACAGAATTCCATTCTATTTGTGCAAAATGGGGGACTTTGTTGATGCTGCCCGCTCACTCTTCCTCCCCTTCAGTAACCTGGCATGCTGTACAGCCTGCCGTATAACCCCTCCCCAGTTTGAAGTCTACATGAAGATGTTCAAAACAGGCAGTGTTCCTTTGGGAAATGATCTTCGTGACTCTGGGCAGTGGACTGTCATTGGCAAGTATTGTTTCTTGTTACGGTTTTTGCTTCCATCCCCACTCAAGCACGGCGGTGTGCGCTCTTTACGGGAAGTCTGTAACAGACATTCAGCCCAGCCCCACACATCCTCTGGACTAAAGCATGGAAACTAGTATTCGCCAAGGCCTTTGTCATTTAGATTCTGGACTCCAGCTGAAACTACTCTTGTCATCTGCCATGTGCTGTTTTGCATACAACGGCTAATATGTGTTGGCAATGAAGCCATTTCATCCCCCCATTAGGAGAAAATGAGCTATGGTTTACGAGAGGGCTTCCTACCCTACAAGTTCATGCCTCAACCTGCTGACAAGTTTATTGTGACCTTGAGCGAATACCTTTGAAATGGAATTCATAGTCTCTGTTCCCTTTAATCATTGGTCTTGCTTGCAAAGCTACTGCAATAATGGGTTTGGGCACATTTGGAATTGTGCAGTAGGGAACTGATCTGAGACCCCAGGCTTATTTTACAGAAGCCCACTTGGCAGCCATTAGCAGTATTCCCAGGAGCATGTGGGATTGTGACAGCCTGTCAGTGCTGTGCTTAAATATTCTGTACTCGATGAAAGGATTTGTCCTGTGTGGTCTGCTATATTATGGCTTCATCGGTTGTATCATATTTTAATTGCTTGTGAAGCTTCCTGAGGACTCTAGGGAGCATATTTCAACTGATAATGATTAGCTCCTGAATTAGGAGAACTACACTATGAAATAGCTATGGGTGCTTCTAATGTTAGCTGTGTGTAGAAAGTTTTGATGGTTAACTGACTTACTTGATTTTTAAACCAGTGTTTAGTTTGGGTCATTTTTATGTCGGGTTTATATTGCTTCTTTTCTTCTAGGATCTCCTTTGAAGAACAGTGTTCTAATTGCAAGGGGACTCAAACTCCTTTACAGCAATTTATTATTGTACCGGAATGTGAGTGTCCATTTTAATCTTATGCTTCTATAGGGAATGTCATGTTTCTGTACGGTTCCAGAACAGACCATTAACAGCCTCTTGTTTTGACTTTGTTTCAGTGCTATTTACATCCTTGCAAGTGTTTTGAAAATATAATTCATGCCCCACGCTTAGCAGTCGTTATCTCTGTTCTGTAGTTGGGGAAACTTGAGTCAATAAAGAGCAGCAATTTGCCCAAAATGCTACCATAGTCTGTGGCAAACTTGAGAGTTCCTGGCAGATCAGCCCCCCAGATCAGGCCATGACACCATGCTGCCCAGCTATGCAAATGGTTGGCTGATTGAACCTGGAGCCTTGCTGGCTTAATTTTGGCAAGTGTCACCTTGTGCGTTGTCTAGTTTTACACTGATTTAATTGAACCACTCTGCCCTGACCTAGACGCATGTAAATACAATTATCCTGCTTGAATGTGTGCAGCCTGCTGGGCAGATCCTCAGCTGATGCAAGGTATCAGAGCTTCACTGGTGTTGACGTCAGTGGAGCTGTGATAGATTACCCCAGGAGAAGAGCTACCCCTGAACCTACGGGAAGTACTGTGTTGAAGTGGAAACATAAGATACTGGGGGAGGTATCAGCTCTTTTCCTCTGAGACAAAATGAGGATGGTGCTTTCAGCAGTCTGAGAGAAGGAATGATGATTAGCCCCATGTGCATTGAATGTGACACTGAAAGTTATGCATTGGGGATGGCATTTATTGGAAAAATTAGTGTTGTACCTTCCCTTACATTCCTCCTCTAATGGGCAGGCCAAGTCATCGGTACTTTGGGATCCCACAAGAAAAGGTACATATTGGTATGCCTCATTTACTCACCTTTTGTAGTAGGCAGTACAAAAGAGGGTAGCCTTTTTGCAGATTTATATGGGGCATTGCCTGTCAAGGGGACTTTTTGTCGTAGGTAGTGTGCTTCATGTTATGCTAGATATGTGTATTCATGATGGCGTTTACCTTGCTCCGTCCAATTTGACCACAAATTGTTTTGAAGAACTTTGTGTTTTTGGCTAAGTGGAAGCCTTGCTGTATTTCAGCCAAAATGCTGGAGCACCTTCATCATGGTTCTGGGTAGCGGCACTACATTGGAGAAAAATGGACATTTAACTCCTCTCTCGCTGAAAGAGCCACCACTTGACTTTCAAGAGGTAACTGGAAAAGCATTCTGAGATGCAGCAACTGATGCCCTGCTTTTGGGTACCATGTTTTTTCAACTCGGGAATCACCTCGTGTTGGAATATGAGCTCATTTTATAATACACCCTCAAAAAATGTCATTGCATGTGTCAAGTTAACATTTTTAGGGGCAAGGTCTTCACATCATCCTATGAAATTGGAAGCAGCTTTTTCACTGCTTTTGGATGAAGTGCAGGCACAGATGGCAGTTAAAATGTGGCTAATTGAAAACTGTTAGTGAATCTCCTGTGACCTAAAGTAAGTTTAGTGGTTCTAGGCTGCCACGAGACTTGTTTCTTTTGGCCCTGAGATGCAGGAGCTCATTTGACTATCTGATAATTATATAGAGGTGTTAAATGTCAGGATGAGCAAATTAACTGTTCTCACAGCTGAACGCTTGAGACCTGATTCCAGATCTTTTAAGTTTAAGAAATTACAAAATAAATAGGGGAGGGATTTGGTTTCCTCTATTAAGGAGGTGCTCTGTGCTGGCCTTGAAGAGCTACTATTTGGGCAGTTGTGCATCTCAGATGAAAATGTCTAATAAGCACAGCAAGCCTAAATTGCTTTAAAATACATGTAGGGAGACTGCTGAACAGAATATGTCACAAGTCAATGAGTGCCATGGACCTACAGCATTTCTAGGGATATACTTTGGACAGTCCACACTTCATGTGTAGAAGTGGCACCAAGGACATTAAAACACCACATGTCAAAGAATTGTCTTGGACAATATTAGATACTTGTATATCTGGGCCCTCTCTTGCTCCATCTGACTCACTGTTTCCTTTTGCAGAAGGTGGTCTCTGTGTGTTATGGCCTTCTGAATGAGCTAAAGACCAAAGTCAATGTTTCTCTGCCGTGTAATTTTTTCTCTAATTCTGTAAGTATGTCTGGGATAATCGGGGGGGACTGAATTTTGGACTCTAAATTGCACTGTAGGACATCAAAATGATTTTTGTCTTATTGAAATGCTTTTACAGAGAAGATGGAAACTTATTAGAAAATGGCATAAATACATATTTTTGCATAGTCTAGTGATTAGAAGCAGGGACTGGGATTCAAAACTCCTCTATTCTTGTCCAATGGCCGTGCCCCTGGCTGCATCTTAATGTCTCGCTGCCCAGAATTACCCTTGTATATAAAACAGAGGATGAGCAGACAACCATTTCCATAGGCAAATTAATTGACCAGGCAGGTAAATATGCCTGGAGCCAAAATGGTGCTGTTTAGTTATGCTGACGTTTGCCTCCACAGAAGCAAGCACATGTTTCCAATGAACATCCCCTATAGATATAAAACATCTGGGATTTCTCTAGATTTGAACTATGAATTCAAGCATTGCGGAATACCTTTCAGATAGTGATTTCAGGTTAAATATTCACATCTGTTCAAGCTAGATTCTCTCTTCAGGGGGCAGAGACTTGTATGCAGTACTGCATTAGTTGCAAGTGACTTGAGTGAAAGGTATTCACCTGTAATTAGGATGTGTTCAGTTTTCTAAAGAGGCCAGTTAATGTTGCTCCTTGTATTTCTTCTGAGGAAATCATGTTTAACTTACTTACTAATTATGTAACTTCATGAGCTAGGATTATTTTTGGCCTACGTAAGGCTAATTCTATTCCACGGTGATAATGCAAGACTATGAAGCATTTTTAGTGCTTCAGCTGAAAGATGCCACACACTTGCAGCATTTGCTCTGTTCCCCTTCCTGAACTTGATGTCCATCACTAAATTCTTCTGTTCTTATGATACTTGTAACCAGCTGTTCCTGCAGTTGGCCAGTTGCAGGGCTCTGAAATTCACTGTGCAAGGCACTCCCAGGTCAGAGTGGCCGCAGTTAGCACCTGATTTAAGTAGATGTAGCTAAGGACATCAGTTATAAAGCAGGGGAGAAATTTTCTCTCAATTTTACAACATCTGTTTTTTATTTGTGCCCTCAGTTCTGCCTTGAGGCTGGCCTGATTCTCTTGGTGCAGGCAGTGAAGCAGATGATTCTGAGTGACCTTCCGTTCTTGAATTCCATTCTAGAAATAGTATTAGCATTCGGGGTAAGTCCAAGGCGTTTGGAGTTTCATTCTAATTGATTAGCACAAATTACACTTAAAATCACTTAACAGCATGTTGAGCTTCATGTACACACATTTTTTTTGTCTGCTGTCTTTACTTAAACTTCATGAATCATTTCCCCTCTGATCATGCTAATGAAATGAGGTGCTGCATAATACAGAATTACATCACTTGTCTGCATTTCTCTTGCCTTCCTAGAATAACTTCTGGGCACTGAGGCTATTATTAGACAGTTTCTCCTATGAAGAATCCATTCTCCATGGCACTGTCAATCTGTTTGTCAGAGATCTGAATTGTAGGAAAGCTACAATACTGACACTGTAAGTAAGCATTTTGTTCCTGAGGCCCTGCTGCTTTCTTATGAAAAAACTTAAAGGCCAGAGCTGTGGGATTTCTCTCTTATTGGCAAAGGTCTAACTAGTAATTGTCTATATTAAATTGCTCTTATAATTAATCCATTAATTGTCAGCAAGGCCTGGCCACTTTATTCATAAAACTGGTCTGAATGGATTGTCATTTAAGATACTTAGTCTCTTAACACGTATGTGAGACAAAAGTTTTACTTCCTAGGCTGCTGGTTTGAATTAGTCTTCTAAACAGTTGTAACTTTATGACCTCTGTGCAGCTTCCTTGCCTAAATTGATGAGACAGAGCCACGTACCCTTGTTTCCCGTGTGGCACTTGTACAATGAGTTCAGAGTCCCTTAACATACTCTAACTGTTGTTTAAAGCAGTAGTCTCCAAACTTTTTTCATCACGCACCCCCAATATATGTATATTTATATAAATATACATCTAAATAGAAGTTCTAATATTTTCTTCCCGCACCCCAATGGATCGTCTTGTGCACCCCCTGGGGTGCGCGCATCCCACTTTGGAGACCGCTGGTTTAGAGCATACATCCTTTTACACATGTGCATACATGTGGAGTATCTGCGTGCTCCCACCTGAATGAACAAGTGGTGTCTGAGATGACTGTATGTCCGATGTACAGGTTTTGAACGGTTTTATTTACTTTTTATGTCTTTAGAACTTACTCAGAGTTTACTATAGAAATTGGTATCTCTCCTTAAGAAGCAATCACTTTGGATCCCATTTTGGGCAGTATCCAGGTGATAGTGGTGACCTATGAAACACCTGGAGGTAGTTTTTGATGATTAGAAGCTCTTCTGGGGCTTGTATCAGCCAGCAGGTTACAAAAAATGCAGATAGGAGGAGTAGTTCAGGCTGGAAAAATATATTCTGGGGGGTCCTTGCCTTGGGTATACCAAGGGTTGGAAGTTTCAGGTGGATCTGCAGTTGGTCTGTGTTTAGGGTGAGATGTTTCTGATTCAAGACTGGGTGAGGAACAAGACAATTGCCTATGAGCTGCTTGCACATGTCCCTCTTTAGAGCTTGGTAACATGTCACCTGCTTCTCTGGTTCTCTTATACTGAACAGGGGGCAAACCGTTGGCCCTCAGTATGTGGGTGCTTTGATCTGTGAATTTCTGACTTGCACCAACGTGAAGATGCAATCCATTGGTGTCTTTATCATCCAGATTATAACAGAGAAATTACATGTGTAAGTATGAATATTCACAGTCTATTATTAAGCTATTTTAAGGATTATAACAGTGCTGATTGCACTAAATAGCTGACGCTTCTGCTGTGATTGATGAAATCTTTAGTTATGGGTTCCCAGTTTGCTTTATCCTTGCTGTTATAGGCAGTGATGAGACAATGCGTTTAGAGTACTACAGTTTTATTGTATGCTGACTTTAATGTTTCCTTGACAAACTCTATTCTCTAATGGGACCCATTGATGCTTTCCCTTCCCCTTGCTATCTCTTACAAGCAGAACTTGTAGTTTGTCTTTGCAAGCATGACTAATAACCAGGGTAAGTCACATGTTTTCTTGTTTACCTTGAGAAAACAAGTAAGTTTTCCTTCCAAAGGAAAAGTGCATTTTCTAGTACTGGAAATCACAGATTGGTTTTAAATCAATAAACTCAACTTTAATTGTAAAAGCATTATTGCATTCGTAAGATTTAAGACTGCATAAACATCTGGTTGTGAAATACCACATCTGTGCATCGAGAATATATATGTATTATTGAATTGAAAACAATTTAAACCTGTCCCTAAATAGTAGGGATGAACAGAAACAGTACTATGGGGGTTAATGCAGCCATTGCTCAAGCCTTCTACCCCTCCAGCTATCAACATGCATCCATAACAGTTCTTCACAGAATCATAGAAAATTCAGGTTAGAAGGGAAGGGACCTTAGGAGGTCAACCCTTTCCTCCAAGCAGGACCAACCCCAACTAGATCATATCCTGAATTACAGCAGCAGGTCCTGCCTCCATATTCCCAGCCCCTCTAAGGGCCCTGCAGGCCAGATGATGCAGCTCCATGAGCCAGATGTTTGGCACCCCTGGGTTAAAGGGTTTGGAAATGCCAATTTGCAGGCAAATTTTAATTATCAAGTTGCTGAAATAAGAGGAAAAGCTTTCCATATCTCGGAAGTGGACTGAGACCTAGATCTCTTTTCAGGTGTCCATGGGCGAAGCATCTTTTCAATGTCTTTGTAAACAGAGTAAGTAGTTTTGTGCATCAGGGGGCAGGCTCTGATATTGTTAATCAGGCCTTTACATGTGTTGTCAGGTTTTTTTATTCCTTGCCTGGAAATAGGAGAAATAAAATGGTTAATTTTACTATTTGAGTTGAAGCTAGCAAGGCTGTGATGGCACCTCCACAAAGGTATGAGGATGAAGAGGGCACACAGAGTATCTAGTCAAGCAGCTCAGTAGTCATTGGGTTAGGGGAGGGCAGGTCTTTTGGGAGGGACTGGTTAACTGTGTTATCTCCTCATGGGAGGTGGCTTTAACAAGTGAGGACCCTCCATAGCAAGTCAAGAAGTGAGGCCATTTTTTGTGGGGAGAAGGCAGGAAATAAATTGATTTGAGGTCCTTGATGAAAACTTCTAACGACCTGTTCTCTATACAGGGACTGAGGACTTTGCCTCTCGGCCCACCAATTGATGGTGAAGTTGCCAAGTTCATGGCCGTTTTGGAAAGCCTGTAATATATTTCCTAAGGAAAAACAAACAGCTTCTACTTCGAAGTGCGAAGGAATTTGCTGACTTGCCTCAAAGCACCTCCAGCAGCGCACACCTGCCAGGTTCAGTGGAGTTCTCCTTGCATGCCTCTTCCCCTTCCTCGGTAAAAATGATCGGCTTGTGAGCAGATTCTGAAAGGACCAATCCAGGTGTAGAGCCTGGGCATCAAACGGAAGAGATCCTTCAGCAAATCTCACATAACACTCCCTGGTCTTCCAGACACAGGCATTAGCAGTTCTTTTCAGTTTGGTTTTTATTTTCTTGGGGTTGAGGTGTGTACCCGCTTTAACAGGAGTTGAATATCTTGGGGTGGAAGGAGTGACAAATGTGTCCTCCCTTATGAAGTGGAATGTGTACGCTGATGTTTGAACATCAAATCAGCAGTTTGGTACTTGCTGAGAAAGCAAAAGGTTCTTGGATAAGGGAAACAGCAGATTTACGGACATGTGACAATACACGGTGGTGGTAGTAATGTATGGAATTCCTCTTGTATAGAGCATTGAACTGTGACAGTGAACCACTTTTAACTTTGTATCATCATCCTCCACTTCCCAAGATTTGTTCAAAGCTCAAATACTCAGACAAATTTATTGTACTTTGAAGCAGTAAATAGTTGACGAGGAGAGAATTATTTTTAAGGTTTTCCAGACTGTGGACTTCATTTTCATATTTTACAACTGGGTTGCAATTGACAGCCGTTAACCTGGTGCTACTCCTTCTCTGGGTTCCTTGAGTTGCTGTCATAATTTTCATTTGAACAGTTGATTTCTGAACTATGTACTAAGAGACAGGTGATTAAGGACTAAAGAGCAATCTAGCTACACTCACCTTTCAGGGTTGGATGTGGAGGGGGAAGAATTTTAATGTTGTGTGTTGTACTTTGCACATTTTAGGCTTGCAATGATTCTTATCTCAAGTTCAGCTAAATTATTCTTTACAAAAATGTCTTTGTTTTGTATTAAAAATGTGAATGCACATCTGCCAACATTTTATAAGTGCTAAAACATAACTCTTGTAGCAACCTTCTCTGCTGCACATCTCTTTAAATAAAAGGGGTTGCTTATGAAGCATCCCACTGTAAGGTCACATAGAAGAAAGAGAGGAGAGAGGTCACTGGAGATCCCTTCTCTCAGATGTGCTTGAATCCTGATGTTCTTTTAGCTCCGCTGTTCCAGGCCTTCTGCTTTTGAGCTGAGATGGCCTCTTGGCATCTCCTTCCAATCTTCAATCTTGCAAGACACGTACTGTAGCACCACAAGCTTCGCCTTAGTCCAGTTGCCAGAGAAGGCAATCCTAACATCTTTGCAAGGAAAGAAAACACTCTGCACTCTTCTGAAGACATTTGCCGGGAGGAGCAGACAGCCAGGTCTGACCACTCGCATAGGTTCCTGGCTGTATTGCAGGACCTTCACCTTATCCAGGAGGTGCGCAGCCCCACTAGGCGTGACACCTTGCTGGACCTGGTCCTGGCCAGGGGGGATGACCTGGTGAGAGGACTGCAGGTCCTTGACCACCTGGGCAATAGCAATCATCAGCTGCTGGAATTCACTATCCAGCGGAGGGTGTCAAGGGCTTATAGCAAGACTAAAGCCCTTCACTTCAGAAGGGCCAACTTCAACGAGCTTTGGAGACTAGTGGGGGAGACACTGAGGGCCCAGAAGGTAAAGGAGATGGGAGTCCATGAGGGATGGCCGTACTTTAAGGGGGTGATCCTCCAGGCCCAAAGGGTAACAGTCCCTGAGAGGAGAAGCAAGGGGGGCACACAACCAGTGGAAGGGAGGGGCTATCACCAAGGACTACTCCTCCTTGGCCCGGGAGTGTAGGAGGGCTATTAGGAAGGCCAAGGCAGAGATGGTGCTCAGGCTAGCGTCCAGGATTAAAGACAACAAAAGTCCTTTTTCAAGTACATTGGGAGCAAGAAGAGGGCACCAGGCATTGTAGGGCCCCTGCAAGATGCAAACGGTGATCTTGTGGCTACAGCAGGCAAGAAAGCTGGTATTTTTAACAGTTTCTTTGCCTCTGTTTTCCTGAACAGGGATCGAGATATCCCACCTACCAGAGGTCAGGATAATCTTGGGGATAGCTCTGTCAGGCCTTGGGTCAGTGTAGATGTAGTTAGGGATCTTCTGGAAGGGCTGGATGTTTTAGATCTGCAGGTCCAGATGCCCTCCACTCAAGGGTGTTGAAGGAGCTGGCAGGGGTCATCACGGAGCCCGTGGCCCGACTGTATGAGCATTTGTGGTCATCTGCTCAGGTGTCGGGGGATTGGAAACTGGCTAATGTGGTCCCAGTTTTCAAGAAAGGGAGGAGCCAAGTAACTGTAGGCCTGTAAGCCTCACCTCGGTGCTCGGGAAGATCTTGGAGAGAATTATCAAGGAGCACGCCCCAAACACTGGGGAGAATTAGTGGATCCTTGAATTTTAATAAATAAATGGCATACCTCTTTGTTGCTAGTCATCACTATCATTTATTAAAATTTCAAGGAGACAAAGTGCCACAGAGGATTATGCTATGGATAATGGTATACTCTGATGTGAGAGAAA
>NW_017729016.1:4313455-4333961 GCF_001723915.1 Gavialis gangeticus
GGGTAACAGTCCCTGAGAGGAGAAGCAAGGGGGGCACACAACCAGTGGAAGGGAGGGGCTATCACCAAGGACTACTCCTCCTTGGCCCGGGAGTGTAGGAGGGCTATTAGGAAGGCCAAGGCAGAGATGGTGCTCAGGCTAGCGTCCAGGATTAAAGACAACAAAAGTCCTTTTTCAAGTACATTGGGAGCAAGAAGAGGGCACCAGGCATTGTAGGGCCCCTGCAAGATGCAAACGGTGATCTTGTGGCTACAGCAGGCAAGAAAGCTGGTATTTTTAACAGTTTCTTTGCCTCTGTTTTCCTGAACAGGGATCGAGATATCCCACCTACCAGAGGTCAGGATAATCTTGGGGATAGCTCTGTCAGGCCTTGGGTCAGTGTAGATGTAGTTAGGGATCTTCTGGAAGGGCTGGATGTTTTAGATCTGCAGGTCCAGATGCCCTCCACTCAAGGGTGTTGAAGGAGCTGGCAGGGGTCATCACGGAGCCCGTGGCCCGACTGTATGAGCATTTGTGGTCATCTGCTCAGGTGTCGGGGGATTGGAAACTGGCTAATGTGGTCCCAGTTTTCAAGAAAGGGAGGAGCCAAGTAACTGTAGGCCTGTAAGCCTCACCTCGGTGCTCGGGAAGATCTTGGAGAGAATTATCAAGGAGCACGCCCCAAACACTGGGGAGAATTAGTGGATCCTTGAATTTTAATAAATAAATGGCATACCTCTTTGTTGCTAGTCATCACTATCATTTATTAAAATTTCAAGGAGACAAAGTGCCACAGAGGATTATGCTATGGATAATGGTATACTCTGATGTGAGAGAAACTGGCTTTCTCTGAATGCTTGCATTTGATCTAGCATAAGCATAGCTGTCCATCCAAACACAGATAAACAACAGAAGGAGAAAAACGTCTTTGTGGTATTCCTTGATATCCATCTGACAACGTCCGAGTCTGAAATCTCATGGTCAATGTGAGACGTGTCAAGCTGAAAACCAACTTCCTCAGCTTTTATGAGGTGAGCAGAGTTTCGTTTCAAATTCAAAAGAATGTTTTGGGGATTGAGAAATGTTGCGCGTGTGTTTCTCTGAACCAGATGCCATCACTATATAAACTCTTGCTTCTGCTTTAACAGGCATGCCTATAGAGACACTACTGCTGGAAAAAAAATTGCCAATACATGCCTGAATCTAAAGTTATACTTCATCTGAGAACTAGGTAGGCTCTAGCATGGTTTCCAAAAATTGACTGATGTTTTTGTAGTTTGCAATGATGGTGCATTTAGCCTAGGAAAGCTTAAGAAATCTGTCAGATCATTCTCTTGGCTGGGCTGACCGAATCATTACTTAATGAATGTGGCTAGTCTGTGCGACAGGGTAGAAGAATCATTTTATGGGTATAATGCAAAACTGCATCAACAAAAATAATCCATGCTCTTAGATTACCTGCATAACCTCCATTTTTTCCACAATTGCACAGGGTAACTCTTTATACTTGGTGTGAGGTTAAACTCACTAGTGGTTGTCGGCTGTTCCTGGAAATTACTGGCTAAGTGGTTCTTACTGAGCAAGCAGACTATACAAGGTGAATTGCTCGGCTTCAGTTCCCTGGTGTGGGAAAGTCCTGACTCCATCCTGGAGCTGAACAGTTTCAGTGACTCTTCCCAGTTTTATGCAGACATACTGTGGCTAACTTTCATTTACCTGTAGTTCATTCATATTTATTCAGAACAAATATAAGTGTGAGATTAAACATTTAAGCACAGGGTTGCTCTGTCGGGTATGGTATGTACTGCTGTGAACCCATCTGTCTTCAGTCCAGCCTGGTATCGGGAAGCATCAGTGAAAATTTAAGCCAAAGAACAAAGCATTTCTGAAGATCCATCGTCTCGCAACTCAGATGTCACATTTGCACGCGACAGATTTGATTACAAGTTACGGAGGTGTCCTGGCTCGGATTCAGAAAGCGTCGGCTTGGCCTTTGAGGTATGCCAAAGAAGCCTGCTTTCAGTTAAGTCATCTTGAGCTGTATTTAAAAACTAACTGTAATTTAGGTTCCAGGTCAGATGGAGGGGGGAAGAAGACACTCAACATGTAACATGGGACCTTCGGCACAGGAGTGAAGTGAGCTCTCTCCCAAAGAATTACAAAGGCAGTGAGAGAGAAGGTTGTTCGTGGTTTGGTTTCCCTTCGTATTCAGGCTAAGGACAAAAATACAGTTCCCTAAATAAGAGATCATGATAGGCCATTTTCAACCCACTGCACTATTTACTGTGGTAGTGTTGGCAGCTATAGGATAGACATAGTAAGACAAAATCCCTGCCCCAAAGAGGTCATGATTTAAGTAGGCAAGATGCACAATGGGTTTGGGCTAGAGGAGACCCTGTGGGCATGAGGTTGTGTGGAGTCGAGGCTCTACCTTTCCCTGCAGTCCAGACGCTCAGCATTATACTTTTAAATATTGTCTGTGCTGAGCAGGATAGGACTGTCACTCATCAACTGTTTCTAGCAAGGACACTAATTAACCTGCTAAATGAGATTATCCCTTCAGAGTGTGCACCAGAGAGCTAAGTTATGTAAAATAGCATTCAAAAGAGATATATAATTAGCAGCTTGTTCTAAGAGCATTCTCAGTGCTTCCTGTGACCTTAGTCAAATGAGGCTGGATTTGCTCTGGATTTCAGTGGGGTGTTGGTTCACTTCTGGTAAGATCCATCGCCATCCAGCCTTGTCATCAAGAATATCGGGGCATTATTATTTACTTGCATTGCCATAGGAGCCCTGGTCCCTAACCAGGACCCCATTGTTCTTGATACTGTATAGTTTGACCTAGCTTACTTTACAGGCTCTCCTGCATGTTGGGGACATACCCTGGAGCTAGTTAGGCTCAACGTTACCTGTCCCAGTGAAGTTAGAGTCATCTAAGGGGACTTAAAGGCAGTCATTAAAGTCAAGGCAAAGGGGGTTGTGCCAAGCTCCCTTTGTCAATCCTCCTGGGCACTTACCAGCCTTTTTGGTCTCTAAATTAGGTACAGAAGTGGCGTATCTTTGTTTCCTCTCAACAACAGTAAGCTATCCCCCTAAGGCAGGACCCTCAGACTTATGAAAAGCCTTGTATCCCGTGGAAGCGTGTGAGCAAGAGCATGTGATTGCTGTCCCATTGCTATCTGGGAAACAACTGCAGCTCCCTTAGAAAAGTTGGATATTACTGATTAGTTATTGGGCCACATGGAGTTAAAAATGTGGGTGGAAAAGTTGTGAAATGGCAGCTCAGAATAGGGATCCTAAACACAGTAGAAATACCTAGAGGACATGTATAAAGAGCAGGCTGGGAGTGACCATAGTTTAGTGCGTGGCTGGTTATCCAAATCAGGATCCAAAGGCAGGGTGAAGGAAAAGTCATGGGCTTTTGCACCCTAACTTCAGCAAAGACACTAGGAGAGTTGTCAGTGAGGCGTGAGGGAGGAACACGGATGTTTCAATAATGAGGTTTATGACTTTTTGTTGGTTTGTTTGGCTGCCGTGATTCCCTATGGCAGGGTAGGGTGTCAGGTGTATGTTGTATCAGCGGTAGAGTTGAGATTATGATTAGTGTGGGATGGTTTGGGCAGGGCTGATCCTGCCCCAGGCAGGGGGTTGGACGAGACCTCTGCAGGTCCCTTCCAGCCCCACTTCTCTACGATGCTATGAAATTAGCCAGACTGGGGCTTGCCACATTTGTTTTCTGTTGTTGCTCTCTTGGAGCGGTGACAGCCGGGTCTGGGATTCCTGGAACAGGACCAGGACTCCGCCGTTCTGGGCCCAGTTCCCAGATCTGCCATACAGCCCCTCTGTCAACATGGGCAGCTTGCTTTAGCACAGTTCCTCAAAGCTATTTAGGGATCAGGGGATCATACTCCCCTTGATTTCAGCGAGGGGTAAGCCTCTGCATTCCCGTATGGAGCCGGGTCTTGGCCTCCATTTCCTAATTGTAGAACCGGGATGATGATTTGGCTTGCCTCTCCTAATTCTGCCTGCTCAGCGTTGCAGGCTGCCCTGGGCTGGGACTACATTGGACTGTCAGCACAGGACTGAGCTGTGAGGCTCCTCCAGCATCTTTGGCCCTATGAGCCCTGCTGCCAGCCTGCTTTATAAATCACAGCAGCAGTGAAGTCGATGTAAATAATTTCACAATAAACGGCGGGGCCCAACTGAGTGCCTTCCTTCCAGATGCCTGCCAAAAACCATCATTTTTTAATAACTGGCCTAAGCATGTTAAAACCAGCTTGTTGCTGCCTGCCAGATTAACAGATGGCCCACAATCATTAATATTACAAAACTTCAGGAGCTCGTCATTCCTTAATCTATAAAGCCCGTCTGCATGGATAATACAGGCCCTGCAATCTGCTGAGCTGGGTCCAGAAGGCAGTTGCTGCGCTGAAGCCCCCGGTAAGGGATATTTCTTTGTAAAAGTCATTCTTGAAAGGTCCAAACTCAGCATTTTGCACAAGGGGACACTTCAGTGTAAAGAAGTAGCCTGAGCTGTGTCTTGCGGGTAAGCCAACAGACAGGTGGATGCTGTGCATGATTCTGAAGAGGTATGCAAGCCCTAGCATGCCAAGGGAAGGCCATTTATTTACTATTTATGGGAGACTGAGCCTTCACTGTGGGCCACTCTTTGATTTGTGGCATACAGCATTGGATGGTGTCATTTATAACTGCTTGGCTCTCATAGACAGTATTTTACAATCTTTTCTCTGATGCCTGATGAAAGATGTTTGTGCCTGAAAGCTTGCAATTAAAGAATTTTTTTTGCAAAGATCTTGTTGGTGTAATAAAAGCTATCACCTCTACTACGAGTCCTGGTTGGCTCTCATAGAGGCATTTTCAGCTGTAGATCTTGAAGGGCTTTTCCAAAGTGGCAAAGATTATGACATTTCAAGGAGAAAGATGTATTTTATGTGGGGGCAGGGGAGGTATACATGTGCACACAGGCATGCGAGGGAAATGGGGAGTGAGGAGCAAAGAAATATACAGCCTTAGGGCATTTATACATGTATGTTTGTCTGCTCCGACACGCTGGAAATCCAGCTCGTTGGAGCAGACTTAACTGAGTCCGTAGAGCGAGCAAGCTGATGCACCCAGTGCTGCATTACATGCATTTATATAAATAGCAAACCGCACGTCGGCGCACAAAAAATTGCGGCAGTCTATTTCAAATGCGCGCTGCTGCCATTTTCTCAGCACTGATGCGCATTTTGCCATTTATACAAATGTATGTGCCACAGTGCCAGGTGCTTTTAAAACGGCCCAGCGTTGCAGTGCGTGCATGTGTACAAATGCCCTTAGAGGCTGGGGGACTTAGTACCTAAAACCCATTGTTTCCAATGAGACTTAAATTTCTTAAGTACCTTTCTAAGGATCTGAGCCAACGTGGTGTGCCCCAGGTTACCCAGTGGCTGAGACAAGCACCCAAGTCTCTTGAAACCTTGCTCGCTGGACCTAGCTCTCTTCCTGGGAAATCTTCCCAGAAGTGGAAGATGATGATGAATCCAAAGTTGCAGTGCTGCTTCAGTCCCCTTGCTGGCAGATGCATCACAGGAAAGCCAGTGCAACAGGAGCTGAAACAGGTGATGTAGGGGAGCCAGCTCCACTTGCTTCTGTAGGAGAGGACAAGCATAGTAAAAAGGACTCAAGGCCAAAGCAAATGGCATTTTCCATGGCCAAATGGACCTTCTGGTGCCATTTGCAGGTGCGTGTGGCCCTACTTAGCTCTCGCTGCAGTCAGATTTCAGACAATCCAATAACAGGCACTCAGCATCGTTTTATCATTAAACCCCAGTCCTTGCCCACAACTGCTTGGAGGGGCAGGGCTAGGGGATTATGACTGAAGTCAACAGCTCAATAATCTGCCATTTCAAAATCCGACATCGCTGACCTCTTGAATAGGCGCATGGTGTCATTTAGAAAATGGAGGGCCACGTTGAGTACTGGCCACCTTAGGAGGGAGGCTGACGGTGTGGACTCCCAAGTCAGAAGGGAAAACCCAAATTCAGTGTCATGATAAATTACAGGTAACCTGCCTAGGAGAGAAGTGGCATCTAATCCCGATAGCGATACTGATACTTGCCAACCACCCCAATATAAAAGCACTAAAACAAATAAAACTAACGGCGAACTTCTCCCATGCTGGAAAGCGAAAAGAACCAGTGTCTATGATGTCTACAAAGGAAAAGGTGCCTGAAACTTGCCCTTGCCCTGTGTTACAAATCTCTAACCGCTTACTCTGTTGGCTAGGAGTCTGCAAAGATTACAGCCCCATGCCATTCAGCAAGGCCCTTTAGTGTGGGGGGGCACTCGCAGGGAGAGCCTTGATAAATCTCAGGGTGTCAGACCGGGATTGGGATTCCTTATTTCACTTCCATCAGTCACTCGTGTGGCCTTGGTGAAGCCAGCTTACTTCTCTGTGCCTTAGTTTCCCCATCTGTGCAAAGGTGGTGGTCATGCTTGTCTGAACCCATAGATTTAATTGCATTGTGCAGAAGATGCTTAGAGCCTCTCCTGAGCAGTGCGTTTTGTTTTATTTTTGATCTGGCAATAAAATCACATCTAAAGGAAGGAAGGGTCCATGGGATGTGCTTGTCTTCCCACGTCCCTTTGCTTGCTCAGCCAGCCTGGAATTAGGACGCTCTTTGCAGAAGAACAAGAGACGTTCCCAATGATTAAGAAATCAGCATTAAAAACTAGCTCGGCGGGTACTGGGGAGGATTCCTGAGCGCTGTATAAAATGATTTAAAACTCATTTGTCAGACTGATGCCAGCTTCCCTAGAGGGAGGCTTGGCAAAATGGGGCTGTGCTGCATGTTCAAATAAAGCATGGAGGATTTATATTTAATGTGAAGCCAATCAGACCGCTCCTACATTGATATATTAATTCCAACCAAGCTCTTGATATCATTTGATGCTTTGCTACAACAGCACGTCGAGGAGACTTTCAAAAGGAAGAATGGCTCTTTGTATTTTTCGAAACCTTATGGTTTTGTAATGTTTAAAATCTTCAGTATGAAATTCAACCGGGAAATGGATGGGCTTCTGAGGGTAAGCGATTCGAAATCACGAACATTCAGCCAGAGGCAGGAACTTTGAAATCAAGTTGTACTTAATAATAATTTTAGAAAAACCATCCTGAGGTTGAGTGTGGTGAGATGCCGATACAGGTTTTCATCACAGCAGAACCGTAAAACCCCCAAGATAAGAGTGAACTGCCCGGTTTGCCAAAATGCTGGTATGATACTGGTCTGAATTCTCCATGTTGTTGGGTATTGGTGAGAAAACTGCTGTTTTTGTTGCCTGTTGGCTGGGATCAATATAGTCTTAACTGCTCGGGTACCATAGTGTAGCAGTCCATGAATGGTGAGATCCATGTTTTTTTACCTTTTCCATACTTGTAACCACCTCTGCATCCAAGGTTGTCATTACAGAAAACGTTGACCCTGCAGTACCTGTTATGGACCCCCCCTCCAACACCCATGTCCAGCTGGAAACCCCTGGATTAGACTGATACAAGGCCTGGTACTGAACATGCTTATACTGGTATTTGACTGTAGTAATACCAGTATACAAATAGAGCAGACCCGTGACAAAGAGTCCCAAACCAATGTTGCTCGCTAAAACCCAACGCTGAGTTACCCGTCCTGGTATTTATCCGATTCAACTGACCCCTGGGCTAGAAAGGGATCTGCTCAGTGCAGGGCCTACTTCTGCTAGATGGGAGGACATGGCATATTCAACCCTCCTGTCTGCCAGGCTTCCCCGAGCAGTGATGTCAGTACAGAGTATTTGCCCTGACATTCACAGAAATTAAAAACTCACAGTCCATGAAACTCTTCTAATTTCTCAATAATCAGTGGAAAGCAGGGTGTTTTTGTTTGGTGGTTTTTTAAGTTAAAAAAAAAAAAAGTACTTTGACCCACTTTGGACTAGAATCAGTCGAGGATTAGATAGAGGAGGAGCTGACTGTTAGGCACAGGGCCCTCAGACTACGAGCTGGAGCCCCGCTTTCCAACAGCTCATGCCTCTTCACCACAGGAGGATGGGTAGGTAGGTACCTCCACCCCGAGAAGCTGGAGTATGCTCAGCATGCACCGGCTTAGCGCTAGCCAGTAGGCAATACTCTCGGTTTGCAGAGTGCTGGGATCCACTTGGAGGAAGGTGCTTTCTCCCTCACCTTGGCCAGAGGAGGACTGGCCACTGCCCCATTATAGATAACAGCCCAGAGCCTGGCTTTATAAATGAGCAGGGGCCAAGCCATGCTGTCCAGCCACTCTGGCCTGACTCTCACCCAGAAATAGAGGCCAGCTTGAGCTAGCCCCGCAGGAGGATGATGTTCCA
Source organism: Gavialis gangeticus (assembly GCF_001723915.1). Lineage (NCBI taxonomy): Eukaryota > Metazoa > Chordata > Crocodylia > Gavialidae > Gavialis > Gavialis gangeticus. Next base: position 4,321,817 of record NW_017729016.1, read on the forward strand.
CTTAACCGAGTCTCGGCAGGGAATGCGGCTCGTGCTGCAATGCAACGGCAGAACGGGTCAGGTCTTTCACATCATGCACTGAGCCCGACACAGTCCAGCTAGCAGAGCGGCCTGGGAACTCACCTGCTGTTCTTCAGATTTACGGCACAGACAATGGAGCTTGCAAAGGGCTTTGCCAATAACAGGCAAACATGCTGGCGCCTGTATTGTTTTGGCACTGGAAAGGTAGCGCCCTTGATGAGAGAGCATTGTCTGCTGGAGACTGTTCAAGAGAGATTACTGTGCGTGTACACACAGAGCACAGCCCCTTGTATACACACGCGCATTCGTGCCCCTACAGAGTCAGAAACCCACTACCAACACATGCAGCTCTTCCTTGTCTTACCCTTTCCTCACCCTCTTTTCATGCAGGGGTGCTTAATGTGGATTTCCAGTCCCTTCAAACTCCTTATCTGAGTTCTGCTTTTGAATGGATTGACTGCTTGCTATAAGTGCCAGCCCTGGAGTCCTGATTGAATTCATAGATTTCATAGACATTAGGGCTGGATGGGACCTCAGAAAGTTATTGAGTCCAGCCCCCCGCCCAATTCACACCAGATCTCAGTGGGGCCTTGATCTCCGCGTTCTCTTCCCTCTGGGCACGTTTACACGTGTGTTTATGGTGCATTAAATTTAGTCTGCAGTAAATTACTATGCAGTAAGCAGAAATAGGCCGGCGTCTACACATGCAGGCGTTAAAGTGCAGTAACGTGTGTGGTCTGACTTGGGACTAAAGATAGTCCCACCCAAGTCAGTCCACGCCCGGTGTTACTGCGCAATAAGGCGTCTACATGTGCATTACTGCACAGTAACTAATTGAGCATAAATTGATACCTGCATCATGCAGGTATCAAATTTATGCCCAAGTCAGCATAAGTTGCCATAGTTACTGGACAGCATGAGCATGCACGTGCAGACACGTGCCCGTACTGCATGGTAATGTTAGGTTCCTGCATAGTAATTTAGGTTATGTGCACGTGTAGACATGCCCTCTTTGGCTCATCCCACAGCTGGAGGGACTGCCCCAACTGGATAATGAGAGCAAAGAAATGATGGATACTTAACAGGCGGGTTTGCCCTGTTGGGTGGAAGGAGATGCTTCCAAAGCTAGAAAGAAAGAAATGGGTCAGTGAAGAGAAGAATGATAAACCAGAAAAGGAGAATTATGCCCCACTGAAGCAACAGGGAGAAAGAATCAACAGGTCAAAAATAATGACTTTACCAATAGGTGTTTTGTTTTGAAACAAGACCTGAAATAGTAACATGGGGCGGTGGGGGGGTCATGTTCTAGGAAAAGGCAGAACCATTTGGGGGTGACATTTTTCCAAGCCATTTGAGCCTAGGGGGAAAAACAAATGTGACTTGGGAAATAACAGCCTGGAAGGAGAAAGTGTGGCAGTTATGAGCAACCTAAAACATGCTTTTAGAGTAGGAAAACTTACTAATAGATGTCGCTGCCCCCCTGTCTGTTATAAGGTACAGATCCTAACCTGGATGGGGATCTTTACCAGTGTGTGCACATCCCCTGGATGTAGAGTCCTAGAAACATAGTACAGGAGATCGTGTGCGCGCCGGGCATTGCTGCGCTTCCTTTTTTCTTGTGAATAACATGCGGTAGTATCTAAATGCAGTTTAATTAAGCTAAAAACCAAGGCTGATGCAGCAGAGATGGGGATCCGAAGAGATGAGAACATGGGGATTAACATGCTCTTAGATGCTGGCTTGCTCACTTTGTGCACGCGGACACCGAGCGCAGCTGTGCCCTGGCGCTGAGTGGAGACAAGAAAGGGAGAAGCGCTAAATGCACTTCTGGATCATCAGCCTTCCCAGGACTTCAAGCATGTGATAGTTGTTTTTTTTATTATCATTGCTGTAGTGCTCATCCTCCTCCTCCTGCTCCTCATCCTCATGGTGGTTGCAAAGGATCTGGGAGCATCCTCTTACCTTGCAGCACAGTGGCACTGGTGAGGTAAGCACATACCTGTTTTACAGAGGAGGTGACTGATTAGAAAGCAAATCACTGCCAGCTCCCCCTGCCCTCATGTGCTTCCTGCTAGACCCGAGCACAGGCCAGACCCCCAGAGCTGTGCATCCCAGCCCCCCACCCCCTTTGCTGCCCCTCTCCTGGCTGCCCCGGGGGCTCTGCTTTCAGTCTGGCTCCTTGCACAAATTCTACAATAGCACCGGCCAGCTGCTACCATTTCAGGTTTTGTTTCACAAACACCCCCGTATGAGGTTATGAATGCTGCTTTAGTCATTTATCAGTGGATTAACTTCTTTCTGAGTGTATTTAAAAATAAAAATAAAAAAAAGTCCTGCATGTTTTCAGTGGCTTTGGCCACTGCCCCACTTCTCATGTTATCGTCTAAGTGTAGCTGATTGCTTCCCATAGTTATGTGCCAAGCTGAGCCTGGCAGGCAGGACAGGCATGGGTGGTTAGAGAGAAAGGAGGATGGAGGGGCAGTGCCGCGTGAAGCACTGGGTGGAAAACAAGGTCTGAGGAATAGCTTCTGCCACCAGAGCAAAACCCAGCAAATCTTGTGCCAAGTCCCTGGGAAAGACCGAGGCATCCTTGCTAAGCCTGCACTGCATCGCGCGACGGCTTGGGGATGGGACTACAACATGTTATTTTATATGGCTTTTCCCTCTCGGGCTCCTTAATCCCTTCGGGATACAATTAAGGCACAAGTCTGAGGCCAAGGTAACTATGGCATCCAAACATCAGCTGTCACCGGCACCGGGTACCAATAAAAGGCAGGCCAGCCAAGAACCGGGGAGACTTTTTCATGAGCATCCTAATCCGTTTGCCATTTCTGCAGCACCGGTGCTTCCAGGCAGAGGACATTGCAAGTGAGCAGAACAAGAGGTAGGGACACAGGCTCGCTCTCGCGCTCTTTCTCTCGCTCGCTCTCTCAGCTTATCTCAATACCGAACCATTAAACAGAGCAAAATCTTGGCGGGGGGAGGGAGCGGAGGGGGGGAAGACGGTCTCATTATCTGCTCTGTGCTGTGCCTGTGGCAGCTGGTCGGCCCGTACATTAATAGATTACATTGAGGATTTGCGATTGTTAACAGCAAAGGGGGCTTGAGCTGCCTACATTCGGGGGGAAAGGCCGCCGCGGCTCACTGCTCCAGTGGAGGACGCATCTTTGGAAGGGAACTGCACTTTTTTCTCCCCCCCCACCATCCCCTCCTGCTAGCACATTTTCTGGCCAGGTAGGTGCCTGACTTATTTTCAAAGCATTATTATTGCAGCTCTTCATTTCTAAGAGGATGGGGAGACTATGTCGTCGCCGTCCCCCCTCCCCTCCTTCCCTCCAGGGGAAGCCGGGTGAGCGTGTCAAGTGTGTACTGGTATTGATTTGCCTGCATCTCTTTGTCATCGCAGCAGCTGCGCCAGGCTGCTGTTTGCTGGCACTGCGCGGTGCAAAAGTCTGGGGAGAAGCGAGGGCTTCCCGCACCATCGGCGGCTTGTGCCTCCTGCCTGGGCTCCCAGGCCAACCCACAGCTGCCGCCGTGTCCCAATTCCCGTGCATTTTTATTTTTACAGCCAGGGAGGGGTGGTTCTGCAGTGCCCAGCCCAGCCGCCTGCGCGCGGGGATGGGATGGGGGCAGCCGAAAGTTCCCTGGTATCAGGCTCTCACTGCTGCTTGGTGGTGGTGTCATTGCGGGGAGATATTTTTTTCCCTGCTTGTTGTGAGCCCGAGCGGTGGTGGAGCGCGTTTCAAACAGGCTAGACAAGAGGCTTCCTTTCCCAGCATCTGAGTTGATGGTGGCTGCGGCCTTGGGCTGCAAGGGTGAGTATGGGTGCTAGGCTTGGGTCACGTCTGTCCCTTCTTGGCCACAAAGCTGCTGTGGGTGAGGATAGTTTCCAGCTCCCCCGCTGTCCCGTCATGGCAGGATGCAACAAGACCGCGCAAACCCTGCGGCCACGCCAGCCGGGAATGGGCTGAATGGAGGCTGCGACCATGATAGAAGGGGCTGGTTTGGGGTGAGTGCAGCCTTCCCACTGCTGGAGACCATAGACAGGAGGAAAAAACACCACCGTGCACTGGGACCGCCGTGTCTTGGGCAAGCAGCGGGCTGGAGCTGATGCACAAAGCGCCCCGCGATGAGCCCTTTTGCTCCCCATCTTCCCATCGCTGTCCTGGGGGCCAGTGATGTCAGTAAACCCCCTGCAAAGGATTGTCAGCCCCCATGGCTGAGACGCGAATGCCTCCAGGCTCCCAAGTGCCCTCCTCCTCCGGTGGCACAGTTGGCAACGGTGCACCGCGGTCTCCGCTTTGCACATCTTCGTGCACACGCTCGGGGGGGAACGCACCAGGCAGGGCACCGGCTCTGCTGTGCCCAAGCCAGGAGGGACCTGCCGGGGACAGACGAACATCCCAGGGGATGCTGTTGCCTATGTTTGCGCCCAAAAGGATGTTCCCTCCTGAGTCAGGCTGGCCGCTTGTGTCTACCAGCGTCGGGAGCCGGGCCTTTGCCGTGCCTCTGTTTCCCACTACCCATCTGCTTTCTCCTACATTGGGTATCTCCCTTTGCACCTCTGTCCTCTCCGTTCTGCACGCCTTTCCGTGCTCAGCACCAGCGGCTCGTGGCCTGGTGCTGGAGGGGTTGCCAGTGCCCATGTTACATGGCAGCCGTGCCTGCGTGTTGGCACGGGGCACTGGAAACATGAGCAGCACGAGCTGGGCTTGCAGGAAAGCACCAGCCCCGTGTCCAGCCAGCGGAAGTTATATTGCAACGGTGAGAAACGCGCTCAGGTGAAGCCGGTCTGAGCCAGATGCCCCAAGAGCCTGCTCTCTCCTGTATGGCATCTCAGGCAATACTCTGGATTGCCTGAGCATAAATGCCATTCGTTACAAGGAGGCCTGGATCAGGCCATTGGCGAAGGCAAACTTTGCCTGGGTCTAACTTCGGGACGCCAGGGCATCCGTGCACCCTCCTGGCGGCCCTTCACCCTTGATAATATATTTCCCTTCAGGTGCACACAATTGGTTTATTGGTTGCACTCCACCTAAAGCAATAACCAAATCCATATGGTAATCAAATCTGACCTGGGTCTCAGCGGTTGCGTGTTTTAATGCTAATGCTTCTGTCAGGGTATGCAAAGCATTGAAGCCTTGCTGCAGGCTATAAGAGCTGCTTGTTGTTGTGGGGTAGGGCTCCCACGTACTTGAACTTGGCCAGGGTAAAGTTGCAAAGGTAGGTGCCCTTCTCTTCTGATGGGATTAAAAAAAAGCAAGGCAGTAATCGGTAGGACTGGCTTCTAGGCAAGGGGTTTTATGATGAATGCTTACCCGTGACAGCGCTAGCAGGCCATCTGGTGCTACGGGCAGTGGCTGGGGCAGTTTCCACTTGCAGAAGTTTGTGCCCACAATTGTTTGCGTGTGTGGGTCGGAGGGCATCCTCACCACGGAGGCTTGTGTCCGCAGGACCCTAGGTGTGGTCACACCTGACGCCAGGGAGGCAGGGACTCGGTCCTTTGAAAGTGCATTGCCCCAAGGAGCCGGGGAGGGATTCTCTCTCTGGAGCCCAAGTCGGATGGAGAGGAGATGCTGCGTGGCCCAAATCCGCCCCCCTGCCCACCGGCGTTTAACACGGAGAAACCCAGCAGAGGAGCCAGGACCTGAGGACCCAGGAGGGCAAAGCTGAGGCATGAGGGTGGCCCAGCGTGCGAGGGGAGTGTGTCTCGCTGCGAGCTGTGCCACAGCTGTTGTGTAGGTGCCAGGGAAGTGAGCATGCCCAAGGCCAGGCTGGGAGATGGAGGGTGTTTTACACACCCGTGAATTGTGCAGAACAGACCGAGGCAGAGGCCGTCGTACGTGTGTGCACACTACAATTAGCTGCGGTGCTGCAATTCGCAGATGAGGCCACGAAGGACCTTTGCAAGTGGGGAGGCCGATCTGCATGGCACGGCCAGGCAGGACTTCCGAAATGAAAGCCTGTTTGCACGAGAGCAGGGGTTGTTGAAACACTCGGGTGTGTAAATGTTCAGGGCCAGAGGAACCACGGCGAACCCGGGAAAGTTATTCCAATAGCCAACCGCTTCAGTCGTGAAAAATGCGCACGGTTTCCCATCCTATAAGATTATAAAATGGTCCTTTTGTTGTATGCTCAGTGGGCCAGATCCTGACTTGGTGTAAATCAGCACTCTGGCTTAAATCATCCACGCACCTAGGTCTGATGCCTGCCTTTGTACCCGTATCACTGAGCACCTGACTCCTCCCAGCATCCCAGCCGTTTGAGCGGGGCTCCCTGCGCCGTCCCGCTGGGGTCCAGCCAGAGGGGTGGGAGCTGCCTCACGTGGGCCCGTTAGAGACAGACGAAACCACTCGTGACGCTCTGTGCCTGCGCTGAAATAAAGCAATCTGGTCCTTTCTTTTCTTGGCTTGAAAGCTGTGCTTTCAGAGAGGTGTCAGCTGTCCAAGAGGCAGGCGGGGAGCCCTCTGTGCCTCCGTACATTTGATGCCTGTAGCTCCTTGATGCCAAGCGTCACGTTCACATGGACCCTGGGGGCCTGTTTCTCTCCATCCAGGTCCTCGTCCAGCCTCGGTGCTCCTGCATCTGAGCGCCCAGGCTGCAGGGATGGCCCGAGGCTGGGAGACTCGGGTCGTACAGCGTGTCTGTAATGCAGTCAGGTTTTTGAGCCCTGGGCCCGTGCTGTAACCACTAGTCTCTCCTCCTGCCCACTGTGTAAGGGCTTAGACCAAAGGAAGGTGCATCCTGCCAGGACGCCGGGCTGTCCGGACGCCAGGAATTAGGTTGCCTTCATGTCTGCTGCAGCAGCTGGCTCCAGCCTGCATTTCCCCTTTGCCAGCCCTGGCCTCAGACTGCCTGGTGCCTCTACAAGGCCTCCTGGATGCCTGCACGCATGTCCTGGGTGGGTCAAAGCAGAAACCTTGAGGGAGGGATTTCTTTCCCAGGTAACCAAATGCAAACCTTCCCTTGGCTGCTGCAGGATGTGGGGTGGGTTTGTCTCATCAGGGCATCCCTCCTTGCTTCTCTCTGCCTACCCAGATGGCTCGCATACACAAGCTCTTCCTTTGACTGCATTGCCCTGCTATGGGCTCGGCGTCTCCTTCGACCGAGGCACACAAAGCCAAGAGTTTCCCCATCAGCCAGCCCCGGGACATCCTTCCCCCTAGGCAGGCAGGGCTCTGAGGGACAGGGAAGGGGAGGGTTGCACACCCATCAGCACTTAGCCTGTGATTGCACCAGCAACAGCATCCAAAAAAAAAAAAATCAATCATCCCTCTACCAGCTGCGGGCCCACCTCACCACTCCCCGAGCAGCACGCAGGAGCATTTGCCAGTCAAATGCTAGCAGCAGAGGATGTGCACTATGCAAAGTGCCAGCTTTCCCCCATCACCCCAGAAATTATCCCCCCCCAAAAAATCCCTGCTTCACTGTGCACTGCAGGCACCAGCCAGGGGTAGCTCCTTGCTGGCAGCTTGGGAGACTTACAGGGTAAGCATCCAAAACAGCCACCGCTAGTGCAGTTATGGTGCATCCAGTGTCAAGGTACCTGGGCAAACCAGGGGTTAAAAAAAAAATGGCATCAATGTAGGGGGTATTTTGCTAATAAATATAGCATATTGCTCAGTGCCAGCAGGTTGCTACCCGGACTGAAGCTGGCTGGGTTTATAAGCAACATACGCTATCGCCTGGCACTCGGTGCAGATGGTCCAAGACGGGTCCTGTCGTGCACGCCACGGGGGCCCAGAGCAGCCGCGGCAGCTGGCGCCACAGGCACCCTCAGCAGTCAGCGGGCACAGGCTTAGTGCATCCCCACCCGCTCACGTGGGCCCCTCTTTTCCAGCCCAGGTTGCTGCCGCGTTAGCCAGCGCCCGCCCCAGGCCCTGCCGGCATGGATGAATGGGACGTCCCACAGTGGAAGAAGGAAGTCGACAGCCTGAAATACCAGCTGGCTTACAAGAGGGAGATGGCGTCGAAGACAATACCTGAGTGAGTCGCTGCTTTCCCCCTGCCCCATCCTGATGGCCGGTCAGGCGCCAGATGTGGGGAGGGTAAGGCAGGGGGGAGATGGAAAGAGGATTTGCACTCCAGCATGCCCAGCCTGTGCTGCAAGGAGCAGGTCATAAGCACTGCTAACTCTGGCGGGATCCCTGCCCCGCTCCTCGTCCGGACACACTGCGCATAGGGACACGGTCTGGTTGTGAACCCTGCGTCCCTAGGGGCACCACCCTGCAGCCCAGCGTCAGCGCCTGAGCTGTGGGACATAGCCCTCACCTCTGCGTGGCCTCTTGGGCAGCTTAGCCACCCACCATCTCACTCTCCTCCTGCATTTTGGGGCATCCAGGTACCTAATGCAGGGCCTTGTGCCACAGGAGTGTGCAGCTAGGTTAGCCCTGATGGTGCGGGAAGGGGGGCGGGGATCGGCTTCAAGAGGAGACGTGGAGGGCACGTCCCGCTATGATGCCTGGCTGCTTGGGGGTGACGGCACGTGGCTGGCCTGTAGAAAACCTGGGCTCTGCTCACCAGGGCACGGTGAGAAAAGGTCCTCCGTGCAGGGTGCGAGTTTTCTACCGTTGTGGCGTCACGAAGAAGTCATGCAATGCAAAAGCAAGCGGCTCTTTGCAGAGAGCCGATGCCAGCGTCCCTTAAGCTTGCACCCACGAGGTGGGGGGATGCCTTGTTTCCGAATCCCGCTGGGGCTGGAGCCGCTCAGAAAGGGACTGTGGAAACGCGGGCATCGGGAGGACATTCAGGTCACCCAGGGATAGCAGCAGATTTGTGGTTTCTGGCTCCAAGTCCTGCATTAAGCATCTAAGTCCCTTTCTGGATCTAGCGCTGCCTGTCAATAGCATTGACTTGCCCGTGTCCGAGAGCCAAGGGGATCTTGGCGGGATCATTTATTAGACCTATTGTATAGCTGCTGGACAAGCTTTTCGGTATAAAGCCTCTGTCTTTGGCTCAGTAGCACCATCCCCACTGTGGGCAGACTGCAAAGGCAATTGCCTGCCCCGCACCATGGGCCGCATGTAGTGCTAATGCCTATGAAGACTCAGACCAGTGCATTAAACCGAAGCCCTGGACTGTGCCCAGGCTGCGGCTGTTAGGCTAATGTGGCTGCCAACCCCTGGGATTCAGGTCCCAACACCCCTCTTTTGATGGCTGGGTCTGTGCTCTCGCCCAGGGGGCTGCATGGGGCAGCACCACTGGACAAGCAGCAGCAGCCAGTCCTCCCCCCTGTCCAGTTAAGGACATACAGCTCTCCGGGTCCACCCTGGCGTCCACCAAGGCAGCAGCACCAGCTCTGCCCCCACTCCTGCTGTGTTGGGGGTCACAGAAGAGACGTCTCCTGCTGCCAAGGGCTCTGGTCCGGCTCTGCCGCTCAGCCCCGAGCCCTCGCGCCCTGGCCGCAGCAGTGAGCCCAGTGCAAGTGGTCAGCAACAAATGCAGGCTCCCAGAGGGTGGGCTGCAGTGGGTCATCATCAGCCCCAGGTCTTCAGGCTTTGCATTGCCATGGGGGCCAGAAAGCTTTTGCATGAACAGCCGAGGCAGTCGCGTACGTCACTGGCTTGCAGGAGCTGGGGCTTTAAAATACAAAACAATTACTCATGGGGGGACCTAGCTCCTCTGGGCTCCTGCTGTCCCCCCCAGCCACAGCATCCTTCCTGTTCCTCCGCACCCCTCTTTGCTGTGATGAACGTCTCGGGTTGACTCATTCAATAGCTGCTCGGGGGAGGCCGGTGGGGTACCTGAAACCCTGCTGCACCAGAGGCCATTGGGCGCTCGCTCTCCCTGGCCCTTGACTTTTAAGTCTGTGCCCTGTGGGGGTTCAGCTTCAACAGGTGACATGGAGGGCACGTCCCAACATGGTGCTTGGCTGCTGGCAGCGATGAGGTGCTTCCCCACCCTGTGTCCAGCTAGTTTCTCGAGGCTCCCATCCCAGGCACAATTAAAGAAAAGCAGGTTGATTCCTCCCCCACCCCCCACACCACCCCCCCCCACTAAACCCTGACTGACTGGGAGCCCCTAGGACATGGCTTTCCTGACCGCTGCAGCAAGCTTGCATTAGAGAAGAGCCACACGCTGAGTGGGACCGTCCTGCCTGCAGCATCTTTGTCTTGAGGGATGTCGCAGAGGCACCCGAAGAGCACAGAAAGCGTGTGCAATCACCGCGGGCCCACTGGGCAGCCCTCACCTCCCCTCCCCATGCCGAGCTGACGATGTGCTGCTTGCATAGGTGACGTGCTGCAAGTCGCACACCTGCTTGCTGATGCCGGTGCTTCAGCAACAGCTCACACATAGAGCTCGGCACTGAGCCACTCAGTGCTTCTTGGTACGGGGTATCTAGCCTTGCGGGCAGTGGGGGAGACGAACTGGGGTAGAGGAGGGATGATAGACCAAGTGAGCTGGGTAGATGGGTCCGAAACAGCTGGGTCCACAGGAAGACAAAGGGATAGAAATGCATGCAGAAGGAAAGGGGAAGACAGCGACACAGGTTGAAGCCCCCGACCCTGGGAGATTCCCGGGGAAGAGAGGATCCACTGGACAGCACATCTCAGGAGGAGGAAGGCGGCCTGGGTTGTCCTTGCTTCCTCTCCTCGCTCTTTAGATAGCACAGCAGCATCCCAAATCCTGAGAGCAAGGGACTGAAATCACCCAACGCCGTCTCCCTCGCAGGGGTCAGTGCTCAAAGTGCCACGAGGGGTTTGGTAGCAGGATGCCACCGAAACAGAGAGCAGTACCACTGCACAGCAGTGAAAAGGATGGTTTAACTCCCCCCCTCCCATAGTGTGGAAACAACAACATGCCCACTAAGCAGCTCTCCTCTGCCCTCCCTTCCCTCCACAGGCTACTCAAGTGGATAGAAGAAGGCATCCCTAACGACCCATTTCTGAACCCAGAGCTGATGAAAAACAACCCGTGGGTGGAAAAGGGCAAATGCACCATCCTCTGATGCATCTCCATCCAGGCCACCACCAACCTGCAACCACTGACAAATGGCTTCCTACTGAGATATTCAATCTTGCATTAATACTGAATGTACATTTTTTTTTTATTAGCTTCCTAATATGACTAACTGAACTGACCCTATCCTCACCTTGTCTTGTTATCTTTATTAGTAGAAGGGGCTCTTTTATACCAGGTAACTGAGAAAGCACAAGCCGCCGAGGCACCGTGGTAAGAGACACACTGTTAGAGAGACGTGCGGATTGGCAGTGTCACAACAGGAGACTCGATAGCAATAGCAAGCAAACAAAGCACCTCTCTTGACCCATTAAACTTCCATTGAACAACGCTGGCATTTCTGTAAAAAGAAAACAAAGACCTGACACAGCCTTTTTGAACTTGTAAAGGAAAAGGAAAACAAAACAAAACAAAAAAAAAAGATCTTTTATAACAAAATTTTCAATGGTTTTCAATACTTTTTGTATATTGTAGAATATACAACTTTGCAGCGAAGAGGCAAATATGAGAACTAAGGGTTTATACATGAAATAAAACCGAGCAATTACTTCACCGGGGTTTTTTTTTTTTACTTTTATTTTGTTCATATTTTACAAAAAAACCAACAACAGCGGGGTAACAAAGTAAGAAGGAGGCTCGTCCTCACAAGTGCCACGTAGCAGGCGGGGAGCCGAGAGGCAGGTTTTTCTTTCTGTTCTGCAACGTGCCATTTCCTCGGTTTTGCGGCTTCTCGCTAGAGCAAGTCCTTAACGTAAAGATTGCGCCTGACGGCGTTCGAAACGCCCTCGTTAAATCGGAACCACACGTCGCTCTTCCCGACAGCCTTCCCGATCTGCTTCTCGACAGAGTCCTGCTCCGATGCTGGACTGGCCGCTGCTAGGCAGGGAAGGTGGGAGGGGAGAAGAAACCGTATTATGATTAAATTGAGGGACTAAAGCAGGGTGCAAATCGTTAGCCTAGGTCACGGACCTTTGAGGAAGTAACAGAGGCAAGGGATCCTATATGGACTGTTGCCTTGCTACATATGTGGTCCCATAGATAAGGTATCCAGATTGCAGCCGTATGGGTCTAGAGGAAAAAAGCATTCAGGCCTCGTGGTAGAGGTAATCTCTTTTATTAGACCAACTAGATTATTGCAAAAAAAAAAAAAAAAAAAAAAAAAAAA
>NW_017729016.1:4334109-4349424 GCF_001723915.1 Gavialis gangeticus
ATTATTGAAAAAAAAAAAAAAAAAAAAAAAAAAAAAATTCTTGAATTGCAAGCTTTTGGGCGCAAACACCCCTCCATCAGGCATCAGAGAAAAAGCTGTAAAAGTTGTCCTGAGTAGAAATGAAAATTCACATTTCATAGGAGATTTGAAGGTGGTAAAAGTCTCCTATTTTGCAAAGTTCATTTTATATGCAGATCAGGCTCAGAGAAATGCTGGAATAGTTTCTTTACCTTGAAGTCGTTTCTTGGTAAGCAGGATGTATTCATCTTTCTGCGCCTGAAAGCTTGCAATTAAAGAAATTTTTTTTGCACAAATCAAGTTGGTCTAATAAAAGAGATCACCTCTGCCGCGAGTCCTGAATGCTTCGTCTCATAGACAATTCGCTGCAGCTGAGGGCGAGCGCTTCTTGGACCAGCACTGCCTATTTGAAACGTCACAGCTCTGCAAACACCGAAGCCCCTGTCTAATTTCATTTGCTAAGTAACGTGTACCTGAAAAGTTTGTCGGAACAGAGCTGCGGCTCTTTATTACACCGTTAGTTATGGGTGCTTCCATAATGTAACTATTCACGACTGCCTTTTCCGCTCCAAGCAGAGAGCTGGATTAACTCAACGACCCCTGAGTATCCATCGCACCCTTCCACGTACATAAATTCCTTCCAGAACAGACTGTGTTAATTGCTAATTGCCACCCTTTTGGTGAATAAGTTTTAGTAACCCGCAACCACACACAATAGACTGCCTTTCTACGGCAAAAAGCCACGCCATGCTCCTGGCATCCTCCCACCCTCCCCGTTTAAATAAGGTCTCCTCTGCACATACCTGCTGATGGAGAAACCCGTTTCTTGATGATTTGCCGCCCAAAGAAATCAGTTGCCGGCTGCCAGAAGGAATAAAACAAGATACTTACACGATCATTTCACACTCTCTCCTATAAGCGCTAGAAGGAGAAGGCTCACGCAAAGAAAACTAAACCGGTGTGCCAGGACACGTAGGCAGCGTTAGGTATTACCCTCCTGCTAGATGACATCAGACCCCCGACTCTGCAAACTTTCTTTTTAACACATTCTAGAGTTTATGAACAGAAACAATCATCTTTTATCCTACTTTTCTGCCGACACAGATTTGGACTCAGGTTGCAGCAACGGAGGCTTAGTTGGTTACTAGGAAAAACTAGTCAGTAGGAAGGTGGCCAGTCCCAACCCAGGAAATCGTGTAAGTAGAAAATAGCCCCCCTGGCCCTGAACCCGACTCCTGGGGGGAGCATGGGGTATCGGGAGGGCCTCAAGCAGCCCGAAACACCGCCAGCCTACAAGGGAAACCTCACAGTTCCCGCTTTTAAAGGAGAATCCATTTTTAAAGTGTGCTTGTGACCCTTTCATATATTCTTGCAACCTGCTTTTGGGTTGTGACCCAAGGGGTGAGAAACGCTGATTTACATAACCAGGTGGAGAATCGTATACACACACACACATGCATATTTTGCTGGAGGCTGGATCACACTCATCCCATCAGTTAGCCTCTCTATAAACCGTGCTGGTGTGCAGCCATGGGGTGCTAGCACACGCTTTGCTGGGGAAGCCTGAATGCCAGGCAGCTGAAGGATGCTCGGATTTACTTCGTAGTCCCAGGTGGGCCAAAAAGTCTGTTATCTCCAGCTGAAGATTAATGACATTCAGCGCAACAAAAAGAGCAGATGAGAGCAAGGGCCCTGGAGCGCGCCAAGGCACATGGGTTTCTCTTGTTTCCAGACTGCCACTGGGGCAACCCCAGCCTGGGCGAGTGAATGCAGGTGCCCTGCAAGTGTGGAGCGATCACTGGGAAGGAGGAGGAAAGGGGCTTTGGACACCACCTGGCAGGACTGGACCCAAAGGCTGCTGCAGTGCAGCTAGCTGGAGGATCGCAGCGCAGCCAGGCTGGCTCCAGACCCCGCGTAGACATGGGATGGCTTTCCTTACCAGCTGTGGGCTGAAGTGTGCATGCACTGGCCTGAGAGGGAGCCTTAAAAGCAGACGCAAGATGAGGCACCCTTCCTTGGGGAAGACCAGCTGCTTTGGACCGGTATCGCTGGGCCAGTCTCAGCTCCGTGAGCGCACACCGAGCTCCCCACTCCCCTCGAGGCCCGTGCTGCGCTTTGCACGGCAAAACCACAGCTCGCCAGGCTTTGCATCCCCCACGTCTCTCCTAGAGACAACTGCTGAGGAAGCAAAGCAAAAGCAGAAGGGGATGTGGGCGGGGGGTGAGACACTGTGTCCTCAGCAAGGAGCTCACCCCTCCTCAGGCGCCTGGAAACACCCCCAACGTGCCAACCCCTTCAAGCTTGGATGCCCAGCTAAAACAAGGAGCAGGTTTCATGATTAAACGACCAAAAGAGACCGGTAGGAACAGAGACACGGCGCAGCAAGGCAACGTGTTTGAAGCAAGCTCTGGAGCCCGTGCACTGCTGCATTTTTACCATAGTTGGGGCTTTTAAAGGATAAGAGTCTGCAACCCTGGATGCGACGGGCTGCAATGGACCAAGCCCTGCCGGTGCAGCTCAGCCTTGGGTCTGACAGGGCACGGTGCATCTGGGATTAGGAGGATCTTGGCTGCAATGGTTATTTAGGCATCACGTACCTCCAGCAGTTCCCCAGTGCACCGTGTCAAACAAGCAAGCACAGGCTGGTCCACGGACCTTTCCTTTGCTATCGCCTACAATCCAGTAACTCGCAGCTGGATTTCCAGGGCGTAGCGAGAACCGGCCAGGCCTTGCTGTGGCAATCAGCCTGACTTCGGTGTGGACACGAGGATGGGAGAACCCAAGGCAAAATGCTCCTGGGTCAATCCTTGTGCTTTAAAACAAGGCAGCTGCAGCCATCGTCTTTTCCCGGGCTCATATGTTGTATCTGCCATTAACCTGATTTCTCCTGGGTGGGATTACGGACATGTAAGGACCTACGGGATGAGCTGTGGCTAGCAGCGCTGCTCTGCTCGCTGCCCAGGAGCCGGAGGGCTCTGGAGACTGGTGGGAAGTTGCACGTTCATTTCCTGATCCCTTGCACAGTCCTTGATTTCAGACGTCAAGACACCCCCGCCACCCAAAGCTGGCTCCTCGGAGGCCTCAGGGAATTCAACCATGGCTCAGTTCCCAACAGAAGGGGGTCATGCCAACTGTAAATGGCCCCCAGTTTGGCTAGTCGTAGCACTGGTTGGGCCAAATACCCTGTGGGACAGGGCCCAGGTGCTCTAGGACCCCATCGGCTCTGCAAACAGAGGGGTTCACTCCATGGGGGCGAGAGGCTAGACTCCCCGTGTGACCCCAGGCAATTCCCAGCATCTTCCTCTGCCCCTGGGGCCTGTGCGTAACAGGACTTACCCCCTGGACCAGGTGGGACACAGGCTGGATGGATGGGAGCTGAAGAGGCAAAGCCCCCCCTTGGTCTCCGGGTTCCCGCACGCAGCCTCGCCCCCGGCGATCGAGGCCCCACCGAGCCCGACATCAGCTGAAGGCTTTGCCTCCGGGTGATAAATATTGCTAATGCTGCATCTGCTGTAGAGGAGGCCATTCTGCCATCAATATTTAATAGGGACCGCTCTATGCGCTATAAAAACCACCACGGCATTTCAGGGAAGTGCAGCATCCAATCCCTTTTTGCAGAGACAAAAGGAGGGCTATAAATAACCACTTTCACCCCCTTTCTCCACTCCCCCCCAACACCCTTTGCAAAAGAGCTCTTTGCTACGCTCGTGAGGTTGGCCCCTTCCCCTCCCCAATGCCGGCAGCATTCAGATCCAAAATCGAAGCCACCCCACCCCAGCGCTGCTGCAGCCTGCCCAGAGTAGCCGAGCGAGCAGTTTTAAGCACGGATCACGGCCCGCCACGGCCGTTTAATGCAGGGTTATGTAATCGGCATTAAAAGCAGCAGCATCCCAACATCTGCCACCTCCGCGACGGCAGGCTTATCTGGATATCAGCAGCAGCGACTGCGGTCCGGCCCCTCGGAAAAGCGCTGTTTATTTTTTTAATGGCTCCCAGGATGTTCAAATCCCAAAGCCCATTCGAGCAGAGGAGGGAGCACAAGGTTTCTTAGCTACTTCTCTGCAGCAGAATTGGCGCGCGTTTGCCGACTGCACAGAAACGGGGGCCAATGCTGCTTTCCTTCCCACGTTCCTGCCCCTCCAAGCTCTTGCAGGCCTTGCAAACCCAGGGCTGAGCATCACGGCTAGTTTTATAGTATCATCACTCCCATGAACGTGGCTGAGCCCCGTTAGGTCCCGTCATCGAAAGACCTGGCCTAAGAGGGCTGAAAAGCAGTATAGAGTTAGAAACAACGGGAGCTTGGTATAAGACCTTCGGACTCTTTCTGCAGCAACTGCTTCGTGGTTTTTTAATGCTTTTGGAGAAGGGGCAGAGAGCAAAGAAAAAAGAAGTGCAAGAGTAACTGCATCCCCAGCACAGCTGGCATGTCTCAAATGTGGCACAGAGACACGCAAAGCTGGCATGTCTTGCTGTGGGAGGCTGCCTGGGACATTGTGGCTTTCAAAGAGGAGCTGTGAGCTCTTCATCCTCCATCTGGACAGTCAGTTGCATGTGGAGGTACTGGTTTAGCATCTTCCTGCTAGAGAGCATCTCCCTATGTCCTACCGCAGGGCTTGAACCCACTGCATCACGGGCAGAGGGCAGCCACGGGGAAGGGGACTGGAGTGCCATCAAAAAAACCCATGCTAGGCAAGATGTTTTTAAAGAGCAGAAGACAACGGTGGTTATTTGAACACTGGGAAAACCACATGCCAATGAGACAGTGGCTGGAAACACTTCTTCCACATCTCCCTTCATCAAGGCCAGATGAAAACTGTTGCATCCAGGCTGGACTTGCATTGCTGACCCCAAGTCGGAAACAGCCCCCAGGGTCCAACCCAGCCCGGGACACCGCGGCCTCCTCGCAATGGTTTCCCCCTCACCTTCTCATCGAACACGGCGTTCTTCATGATGTGCTCCAGACGCTGCTCGTGGTTGCGGATGCCACTGGCCTTGCCCGTCTCAACCTTCACACCCGGCTTCTCTTCCGTTTTACCTGGGTTGCCTTCAGGGTCCTGTCAAGAGAGCGGGTTTATTTGGATGAAGCACGTTGCATTTGCAACACCTCCTTTGCCAGGAGTCTTGGCCTGGGAATGATGTTGTTTCGCCACTAATTTTTAGCGTGTGCTTTCAAAGGTCCCCCGGCTGCCATCCAGATCTAGCTCATGTGGGGGTCTCAAGGTTCAAATATCATCAGCTTATTAGGTCATTTGGTGGACGGGATGCTGCAGTCCAAGTCAAGGGAGTCCAACCCCGACTCGACCACCGATCGAGGGGGATGACCTCCAGTAAGTCACTTCACCTCTCTGGTGGCTCCTACCTTTTTGCTTGCCAGGTCTAATTCGACTGCCAGCTCTTCAGGGCAGGAGCTTTACACGGCCGAGATCGGTGGGACCCAGACCCGAGCGGTGCTACCGGGGATGTCAGGCTGTAACAAGTCCTTACTGGCTTTGAAATAAAGGTCTGGTTTTGGCTGGGTTTGCCTGGCTGTTGAACTCACTCCCCCCACATAAAGGCCTGAAGGTCCCTTCAAGACTCACCAAGGGATTTTACTTGCTTGGGAAGTGGGACAAAAATGGGAAACACACGGGTTTTCACCTTTCTTTCCCTCCTCCATCACATTGCACTGCAGGTCAATGTTTATTTGGTGCAGCCCGCTGTCAGAGAGGGGTCTACAGTGGAGGGAGAGCAATCTGCCCCCAGGGACGCACTTCCAGTTAAGCCTGCAAGCCTAGAGAGCCTTCTCCTTTCCCCCCCACTCCGAGGCCGGGACATTACAAAAGTGAAGAACAGGCCTTTCACGGAGGGGATAAGCAAAGTTCATGGTATAGGTGACATAACTATACCCCCATCACATATCCCAGTGCATGACAGCTCGAACTCTCCCAACGAGGGGTCTCATCCCAAGACCAGCGCTTCCTCTCCTCCTTCCAGCAGCAATGCCATGCAGTCCAGCATGACGAAGGCAGCAAATGAACCTATGTGGGTGCCTTCCCTTGCTCACCCATGTCCCCGACCTCTGACAAACCTCAAGATCCAGCTGTCCTCCCCCCAGGAAATAGCTGCTTGTCTTGTCTGTCTTTTCTATTTCCTTGTTGCCACATGTCAAGTCTCTGGTAGGAAGGGAAGGAGAGGGGTATTCAACAGCATGGAGGCCTGCTAGGGGCCTGTTCCTCACTGCAAGTCAACAGTTCTTTGGGCCCGTGAATCTCTCCCTCATGAAGTCCTACCTGGGAATCAGGGCGTACCTGAGCTCAGGTGAGACCCACTGCTATCCCCCACCTGAAAGCCAGACGGGTGACCTCACTGCAGAGCTGTGATTTAATCCCATTAAAAATATCTATCTATCTATCTTGACAGTGTGTGTAATATATATCTACATATATACCTATATATCTATATATCTGTCTTGACAGATATATAGACAATATCTATCTTGACAGTATGTATATCTTCACATATAGGTAGATATTGTCTATATATCTATCAAGACACATATATATACTGTCAGAATAGACAGATAGATAGATTTGTCTGCCTATCTATCTTGACAATATATACATCTTGACAGATAGATAGATATAACTGTCTATACATCTATCCTGACAGTATATATGTCTTGACAGATATACAGACATATCTATCTATCTAGACAGTATATACGTTTCAACATATAGATAGATATTGTTTATATATCTATCAAGACAGATATACATATACTGTCAGGATGGATAGATAGATAGATAGATAGATTTGTCTGTCTATCTATCAAGACATATATGCTGTCAAGACAGATAGATAGATTTGTCTGTCTGTCTGTCTGTCTATCTATCTAGATAGTATATATGTCTCGATATATAGATATTGTCTATATATCTGTCAAGACAGATATATATATATATACTGTCAGGATAGATAGATAGATCAATCTTGACAGTATATATGTCTTGATAGACAGACAGACCTATCTATCTATCTTGACAGTATATGTGTCTTGACAGATATACAGACAAATCTATCCATTTATCCATCCATCCCCTAATATATTGGCAAGTCTCTTCTCTCCTTTTACTGCTCCTTGCAGTCACTCTGAAGCTCACCCAGTGCCTGCTGCACGTCCCAGGTGTCCCCAGAGCCACCAGGCAAACAAGAACCCTTCCGAGATTTCTACACCGTCGCGTTTCCACACCCATGCTCCCTGAAAAAAACACCCTCTCCTGCGAGGAGCGGCTCTTAAGGATTAATTATCTCACACAGCCGCGCCAAGGGAAGGCTCCGCTCAAAGTCATTAAAACTACATGAGCCTAAATGAAGCTGTTTCAAAGCCTCTTCGCTTCCCCACTTTGCTCCGTCCCCGCTCGGTCTTTGTTCCAGAAGAACAATCCCCGTTTTCTGCCATGGAGGCGCCATCTTGGGGCTCTGCCGCCGAGCTCAGGGCTGCTAATGTATAAAGAGCAGAAAGTCGTAAGTGGAGACAGCCTTGGCTGATGGGCAGGCAAGGCACACGGGGCCCTGAGTGGAGCCTTCATGCCACTCCCCGACTGAGCTCCTGTCTACGGAGGGGAAAAGCAGCCATCAGGGAAGTCAAATTCAAGAGGTTTTAAGCTTAACCATCTCCCAGCAAAGACCAGGTCTGTGCTCTGCGCTTTGCAGGGTGGAGGCAACTTGCCCTCCCCTCCGCTCCCCCATCAACTCTCTTCCCTTTGCACATCAAGGCCATCAAAGCCTGTGCCAACGAAGCACTAGCCAGCAACCCTGCGATCCCCCAGCCAGGATCTGACCTACCAAGAAAGATGTGGTCCTCCCTGAATCGCATCCAGACACTTCGTGAAAAGTGTGGACGCTGACTCCATTAATGGAGAATCGAAGAGAGTCTGGTTTGCGATCGCAGTGCGATGCATTGTGAACGATTGCCCCATTAGATCGTTTAAAAATCAACCCATGCCGCTACCCCTGAAGCAGTCAAACTGGTTATCAAATTGAGGTATTAGTCTATGAATGTTGTAAACCTAAAATGTCATACGAAAGAGAGCCAGTCCGAACAGCTGCGGTAAGAATCAGTCCGTTGGATGGATGCGTCAGAGCAGTTTGTGGCTGTCCTGGCCCAGGGGATGGGCACGAGGATCAGTTGCTGCAAAGGAAGCTAGGATCGACTTCAGAGCTTTGTTCCTCTGTAGCAACAGCCTCCTTGCACGCTTTTACCACGCGGCAAAGGAGAGGCGATTTACCCTCCCAGCACTGCCTCTTGGCGATGGAGAAAGTGACCTCATGCTGCACAGGGCTTTGGGGAGAGAGCAGGCAACAGGGTTTAATGAGCGATAACAAAGTAGTTACTGCGCACTGGGAACAGCAGAAGCCGGGCCCTCGCTGCATGGACAAGAAACTAGTCAGCATCTTACCCAAAACGTGCCCACTGCAGTCAGATGGTCTAAACCCACGCTGCTGCCCCCCAATTCACCGTCTTTTAAAGGGCAATTTATAGCTGGGCAACGCCACCCTAGCTCGGCGTGCATGCTTTAAGCCAAGGACAGACTCGGGGGTCCGGTGCAAAAGATACAAGCGCCGATGGGGGAGGGATTTTAATCCCGGATTTTATTACCGGAGCGAAAGCTCTCAGACTGTGCTCTGCTTTGCAGGAAAGCTGCCAGCTGAAAGGCCTCCTCTCCCTGCTCCCTACTGAGTGGAAAAGCTGGGCAGAGCTTGCAGGTATTCCTATAACGCCAGGGGATGGGAGAGAAGCCACTTTGCCCCAAGCTGTCCAAGGGAACCAGTGGTTTGGGGGCCTGCCTGAATGGAGAACGCGTCCCGGGGTCCGATCCTCAGCCACGGCATGGCAGCATTTTCCTCCAAAATCATTTGTTACTTTGCAAAGGCTATTCCCCCTGCCACTGTGGTCTGCATAGCCTGCACCCGCTACCGCGGTCCTCACTGTGCCACGTGTCCCGGTGTACGAGCCTGCCACAATTGCTCCCTTTGCCCCCCCCCGCACCTCCGCTGTCCCCTGCCCACCTGGCTGGCGTTGCGGGCTTGCAGCACGGCTTCCGTCCTCCGCATCTTTTCCAGCTCAATCTCTCTTGCAATGAGCTGCTTGGCTTGGTAAGTCAATGGCTTCCGAGCTGGGAGGTCTGGGAACCTACAGACGTCTTCCACGTTCCTGCAGGGAATGAAAGAGTGGGTTGTGGGGGGAGGAAAAAGAAAAGCACGGTATAAAGAGATGGGGCCCATGAGCAAACACGAGTGGGTGGTGTCTCTCAGCCCTGCAGCTGGCAGAGGCCCGGAGGTCAATGAGGTGCCCGTCTCCCATATCTGTGCTTTTCAGCATCTCTGCTGGGCTGTAAGACTACGGATCTGGAGGTTTTGTTTCGCCTCCATCACAGCCGATGGCGATTTATGGAGCATTTGTTCTTCCATCTCTTTCTTTTCAGAACAAGTGGGAAGGGAGCGTGGTGTGGCAATCACAGGGCAAGGGGCCAGGAGCGAGGAGACCTTTCCATCCCTTCCCATTTCCTCTCTCTGCGACTGTGGACAGGTCAATCTTCCCTTGTGCTCACTTTCCCCACCCTTAAATATGGACCTGCCTCTCAGGATTGTGCTGAGATTTCTCTCTCTGAAAAAAAAAAAACACCTTTGAAGTCACCTGGCAAAATAGGCCAGACATCCAGAACAGCATTAATCCAAGGGATTTTAAACCATCAAAAATTCACAGCGGGCTACGTGTTTTTGCAGTTTTGATTTATTGTGACTGGTGTAACAGTAGTCCAGGGAGCCAGACCGACAGCCCCGGGGGAGCCAGGACTCCCTTTATCCACGCCAGAGCAGCAGCAACGAAATGGTCCTTTGTGCACTGCTCTGCACAGCATTAAAGGACTTGCATGCTCTTGGTGATCGCCAGCTTGCTTCTCTTTCTAAACAGGCTTGTCCTTTTTCCAGAGACTGATTGTAACACCAGAAAGGACCATTAAAACCCGCGTCGAGACTTTCCTGCCTGCCGCAGACCGGGAATGTCAGCTAGTCGTTCTGGTATCGTGCCTGCTAATTGCAGCTGAACTAAAATGCATCTTTTTAAGAGCCTTCCCATTCCAACTTAATGGCTCCGTGGCGTCCCTCGGTAAACGGCTTCAGTGGTTAATTGCCCCAGCTGTCAGAGGCACGTGCCTTATTGCTAGTCTGAATTCATCTGGCTTTGGCTTCCAGCCACTGGGTCACGGTATGCTTTTGTCTGCTAAAACAAAGAGCTCTTTAGTGTCCGATATCCTCTCCCCATGCAGGCACTTATCTGCAGTGATCAAGCTGCCTCTTAATCTTGCTTGGGACTAACTATGTCTCAATCCCATGCTCCCAACTCAGCCTCACCGAGCTGAGAGCAAACCTTGAAAGCAGTAAAATGCCTGGGCCGTGCACGGTCAGTACCGTCTGCCAATGCCTCCAATAGCCGAGTTATTCACCCCTTTATTCCCTTTCGTTCTAGTGCCCTGCCGCTGAGCTGCTGCAGAAGCTAAACCAAATAGGTGCCCTGGGTTTAAAATATTTTTAGAAGATTATTCATTGAGAAATCCTGGATTAAATGGATTAAGGGAATAGGGCGGAGGAGAACTAGGCAACAAAAATGGCAATGACACTGGGGAGCAGATAATTCCTACAGCTTAAGGGCCTGGCCCATCCCGCGACAGGCTGAGCGTGCATCTAATGGGAACGGAGATGAGGACAGCGGTAGAGGACATCTCCAAGGAGAAGGGTGTTAATCTCTCGTCTTCCCTTTGATGCTGGGGCTTTAACGCCTGATCCAAAGCCCATGGGATTCTGCCTATTTACTGCCCCAGGCTTTGGATCTAGACTGAAAGGGTTAAATCCCTGAGACTTAACGATGTCTGAAGTGACGTGCCCGAATGCAGGACTGCCGGTATCGATGGATTTAGAGAGCAGGTGCATTCAGGACGAAGTCTTGGCATCGGGCTACAGCAAGGGAGGGAATAAAGGCAACATCCCTAAGGTCTCCTCATCCTCACAAGGGCTCTCGAGGAAGCTGCACATCACTGAAGAGCTGTATCACCCGATCCAAAATTAACCCCCACCTCCAGCTCCAGCCAGATGTGCATTCGCTCTCAGCTAAGTCGACCAAGCTCTCGATACAGAAGACAAGCATAGGAAGCAGTGCAGATATAGTCACCCCGGGGCCTACCGCCCATGTTGGAGCACAGCCCGCTGTGTCGCAGGGTTTTTTTTAAGCTGCCTCTTGTATTAAAAGTGTCCTACTGAGTTAATGGTTTTAATAAAGCAACCTGCAGAGATGCTGCTGGGGAAGCCTTTTGCCACAACCTCCTACCCGGCACCCTAAGTAGTAAGGAGAGAACAGATCCTATCCACCTCCCATCATTGATTTCATGGAGATACGGCTATCAGGAGTCACCGCAGTGAAGCAAAGCAGTTTTTATTCTTAATGGGATTTGAACATCGGGCTTGAACGAAAGCCGTCGCCAGAACAGTTAAACCGGGAACGCGGCCTAAGCCGCTCTCAGCAACCCAATTAGCACCCTCGTCTGACTGTTATTTTACGTCTTATTCGCATTCGATAAGCTTCCTAGTTCGGGACTGAAAGTTGCTCCTTCCCGTTTTCCTGTCATCACTCAGCCACCTTTAACAAGAAGCAATAAAGGGGTAAGACACGCATCTGCAGGGAGCTAACTTCAGAAACCGAGTGCCGTTTTTAAAGGTCGTTTCAAACCTCGCTGTGCTTCTGAATCTC
This sequence comes from Gavialis gangeticus, assembly GCF_001723915.1. Classification (NCBI taxonomy): domain Eukaryota; kingdom Metazoa; phylum Chordata; order Crocodylia; family Gavialidae; genus Gavialis; species Gavialis gangeticus. Next base: position 4,345,910 of record NW_017729016.1, read on the forward strand.
CCTCGGCTTGAAACAACCGGCGTCGCCACCGAGAAGGGAAGGGACCGGATCTCGGTGTCTTGGTTTTCCACCGATACGTCATCGTGCAGCTCAGAGTGCAAACAGGACACCGCACAGCTTTGCACAGGGTTCGTTAGAGTAATTATCAGTGCACGGCAAAAAAACCAAGAAAAAGCCCAGGCTCAAACTTAAACGCCAGGCATTAAAGCAGATGCCTGCCGCAAGCTCGTGTCATGGGGTTTCCACTTTTTGCAGCATTTCATTTTAGGGGAGGAGTGGGGATGACACCATTTCATTACAGCTGGAAGCAAGTTGTACATTTTTCCACAGAAAAAGCCATGTGTGCAGCTCCTACAAAGGTTAAAGAATGAATACAAGCCCATCTATGGCAGAGGGAGTTCGCTAGCAAAAAGACGCATACAGTGAAGCCCATGCAAAAAACAGAGGGACGACTTCTGGTCTTAAAAGACCGCAAGAAAAATACTCTCCGAGTTCCCAAGTACACTTCCAGTTTACCTTAAAATCAGAAGGGCCCCCTCTGTTAAGCTTCACCCTTATTAGTTTGCCAATTCAAAGCTTTACAGTCCCTTGGGTACTCCCTTGACAAAAGGTTTCACTGTAATTAAATGCAGGTTTTTGATTTAAACGCAGGTTAATTTTTCCTTTTAATTAAATTCTTTGCAGGCAGAAAATGGATTAGCACAACTCTTAGCTTTAGTCCAGGTCCTATAGTTTTACAGCGTAATGCATTCCCAATGCCCGAGATGAACTGAGAGTACTGCAGGTGTATACAGCACAAAGTTTTAAAATGACTAGATCCAGGGTCAGTAATGAAACAGCACTGATACTAAACCCAGCAGATAAAAACCAAGGGGATGAATTTGTTCCAGGTGTAACCTCATCACGGTCAATGAGGTTACACCAGGCATCACCCACAAACCAGAGGGAATAGAGCCCAATCTTTGGAAAGGCCGTGGACCACCAAGACACGCCGGGACTGGCTTTAGCCCCCAGCCAGTTGAGCAAAATTTGATCTCCTCTGCATGCAGGTGAACAGAGACATCACTCGCCCCATAGCAAGCCTCTCCAGGAGCTTTTTAATAAGTCTACAAACTCATTTTCAGCTACTAATGAGCAGCACAGCCAGAGCGATGCTGTGCAACCCAACAATGCCAATCAGAGCTACACAAAGAGACCTCTAGCAACACAGACATCCCCCCATTAGTCCCCGTTAGTCTCTCTTCTGGTTTTACACTGCGTGGACCGCTTAAAACAAGGAACGGACCCTGGACAGATTAGCTCATTACACTGCAAATCTGTGACCAAGCCTATTTTTTATTGCACTGGGCAAACACAGCCTTCGAGCCACTGTGCCTCTCTAGAATCGAAACCAGCCTCAGCATGCAGATGCAGCCTGAGCATTTAACCCCCCCGAAAAATTCATAAGGAAAGATAACTATCATCCCTGAGCTGAGCTGTGCATTTTTGGGGAATGTCAATGTTTCCAAGTGCAAGAGGTTGTCTCCTTCCAGCCCCGTTCTGGCTTCGGACCAACTCATCAGCCAGGTGTAAAATTACTCCAGGCGAACGTTTTGGCGAAGGCAACTGGACTGCTATGGGTCTGGAGGGAAAGCTACACGCAATGTCTGCAAACAGGATCCCAGCAAGGGTCCTGTCCTGGGAAACCGGATCCCGAGAAATCTTGTATGTCAAGTTTTCCTTCTTGCGGCCGTCAATCCAAGCTTTCCCTCTCCATCTGCGCCCGCCGTTTCCTTCCATCAAGCGCGGTCTCATGTCGAATCGGTCATTCAGGAGCCCACCTGCCCCCCGCCAAGGGGAAGGAGTCTTTCACTGCTTGGCGAGGTTCAGGCCATGGTGACTGTACTTCTCCGATAAGTTCCTCGCCATCTCGTCCAGGGTGGACTGCTGGAGCATGGACGGCAGGTAAATGAACAGGTAGATCAGCCCGAGGAGCAGCAAGGCGATCGCCAGCGGCACCCCCCAGTCGGTGATGAACAGAGTCTCGTGGCAGCGAGCCTGGAACATAGGAGCAGCGGCTCGGGCAGCATGCTAGCGACTCGAGGGCAAACGGAGAGCGGCCGACACCTTCGGGTCTTCCTCTGTCGGCTCTTCGCACCCCAGAGGCAGCTGCTTTCCATGCTTTAATCCGATTACCGCAAACAAACCATCTCGCTACTCCACCCTCTGCTCAAGGCGCGGCGCACAACCTTGCAGGTGCCGAGACAACACGATGCAAACCCTCCCTCCGTGCTGCCCTCGAGAGGGGGGATCGTCCCCCCCTCCCCGCACCCAAACCCTAAGAGGTCACATGGGGAGGGTGGGAGATCACTGACATATTAGCACATTCCTGGAAAGAGGCAGCTCAGCGATGCAAAACCGGGAGGAGGGAGGGGGGCAACCAGCCCCACCGAACAAACACACACAAACAGAAGGCATTTATATCCAAACCGCCACTAAGCCCCTTAGCTCAATAGAGGGGATTTGGAACAACAGGACGTTTCAGCAGAATTAACCTTGGAAGCGCTTTGCAAAAAGACGCCTCGCGTTCACAAGAAAGGAAGGAGCAGAAGCGCTTTTTGACATTTCGGGGGGCGATTTCCCAAAGCACCCAAGAGATGAACGAGCACAAGTCCCATCTGCTCCTACCCTCCATCCTGCATCAGTCAAATTACTTGCTCCCCGCCTGCGCCGGCCACAGGCACTGCCGGGATGATGCTTTTTGCCTTCGTTTTGATTCTAGGATTGTTAAGTGACTGAAGCTGGCTGAAGCGCGTGGCCCACTGGGCAAAATTTCATCTGGCTTCTGAAATTAAAATACTGAAGTCAGTTTTCATAAGCTACGTGCTTCCCTCCGTAACGTCCTGGGCCGTGCCAAGATCCGCCACAAAGGAGGATTTTGGTTGGTGTTTGGAGCAAGGGGATCTGGTCCGATCCCTGGCTCCGTCAAGGGCCCAGCGACCAGATGGAGAGTGCCCCATCGTAGCCTGAGGCTTGGGCCCTAGTGATCAGGAGTTGTACAGAGACATAAACCATGGTTATACTTCCCATTCAGGCTGCACTTACAATAAGAGAGGTTAATAAAGGATTTAAAAAAGCCATTTCACTAAAGGGTTAATCCTTTATTTGAGAAACCTGGCACAAAATCGCTTATACCCATGGACAGGGCCCTGCACAAACACCTTCTGCGGAGGTGCTTATAAGCCTCTACCACGCACAGTACTCGCATCTGTTCAATGCTCACATCATCTACTCATCATTTGCAAATGGATCTTGATGCAAAGTAATGTAAAAATAATGAAGGCGGCTCAGGGGCGTTGGCACAGCCAGGACTCGTCTCTGCTCAATCCATGGTACAAATGTTAAATTAAAAGTGCCAAAAAAAGAAGAACAAGCCATTAAGAAGCTTGTCGTTGTCCCAGCATGCAGACACCTTTTGCTGCAATCACCCATTCTCAGCCACAAATGTAAATCAAATGTGAAAATCCGGCGTAAGA
>NW_017729016.1:4354424-4372306 GCF_001723915.1 Gavialis gangeticus
TGCAAATGGATCTTGATGCAAAGTAATGTAAAAATAATGAAGGCGGCTCAGGGGCGTTGGCACAGCCAGGACTCGTCTCTGCTCAATCCATGGTACAAATGTTAAATTAAAAGTGCCAAAAAAAGAAGAACAAGCCATTAAGAAGCTTGTCGTTGTCCCAGCATGCAGACACCTTTTGCTGCAATCACCCATTCTCAGCCACAAATGTAAATCAAATGTGAAAATCCTGCGTAAGATGTATTTGTGACCTGGCCGAACGGCTGAAAGCATAAAAACGTCCAAGGTGAAACACTGGGGAGTGCTCGTCCTCTTTGCGTGGGAGCTGGAGCAAGTGGTTTGGGGCTACAGCGTTGTCTACAGGCCTGAGGCCGCTGTCACATATTGCATATATTACATAATTAACAGCTGAATCATGCAGTAAAATTTGGAGTGGCCATACATGCAGTGTAATTCTCACTCCACCCAGCTATAAAGAGAGGCCACCAGCTACAGAGTTAGTGCTTGAAAATGTGTAACGACTTCACAGCTGGTTTCTATCCAGCTTTATATTTGAACATCCCTTGGCGTACACACTCCTGGAGGTGGGCGCCTTCTTTGTGTTGGTTTATACAGGGCCTGGGACAATAGCCAGTAACTGGGATTTTGAGGTATCATAGAAAATTCAGGTTGAAGGATGCTCAGGAGGTCACATCTAGTCCAACCCCTGCTCCAAGCAGGACCAGCCCCAACTGCATCATCCCAGCCAGGGCTTTGTCTACCCAGGTCTTAAAAACCTCCAAGCATGGAGATTGCACCACCTCTCTGGGGAGCCTGTTCCAGTGCTTCACCACCCTCCTAGTGAGAAAGTTTTTCCTAATATCCAACTGAAACCTCCCTTGCTGCAACTTGAGCCCATTGCTCCTTGTTTTGTCAAGGAAGGATGACACAACCCACGAGAGCTGCTACCTTGGACCGACAAACAACACTACAGTCAGCCTACCAGACCCACCGATCATGCTCTTAAATGATCTCCATTTAACCAGGTCTTCCTGGTTATGACTTGACTCATAACCATTAATTAGTACCTTACAGGTTTTCTTTCCGTTTTGTATGGCGCAAGACAGAGACTTGTTCTCAGCTCCGCAGCTTCCCTAACACCCGCATTCGTCTCACGGGACTCCAAGCAACATCCACTCTTAATCTGTCCACCACAATGGATGCAATTCTTTTATCAAGGTTAAAACCAAACAAGTCTAACAAATGCCAGTTAGACTAGATGGGATAGCCAGGCAGCACTGATAAAACATCTGCTGGGGAATTGTCTGGGTTTTTTTTTTAATGGGAATCAAGTGCAAACAGCTGCTCGCTCCCCTTTGCCTATTAACAGTTAACTGCAGGGCATGCAATTTAGAAACACGCTGCCAAGGAGGAAGAGGGCATGACCTTGAGATCCAGGAAAACCTGCTACAGAAATGAACAAATGAAAAACCCAGATTGGTGAAAGTAAAAGAGGATCAAACCAAGGCTGATTAGTACGCAGAGAGCAAGGAAGAGGGGGTGGAGAGCGGGTGGGTAGGTGATGCGTTTAAAATCAGCGAGCAGAGAAACAACAGGATAATTTCAGCCTGGATGCCTTCTGTTCCCGGCCTCGGAAACACTTAAAAGCACTTGCCCTTTCCCCAAATACTGCAGTGAGCCTGAGCCTGGCACTAATTACCGTATTTACCTGAATCCCATACGACTCTGCATGCAAGACAACCTGCTATAATTAGCTTCCATGCATGGAAAATTTAGACATTTCCCCGTGTTAAGTGGGGGAGACGCTCATCTTGGATTCGAGCACACACGGTATAAACCAAACAGTGATGGCTCTGTGCCTCGAGGGGACACCACTGACCTTTCTGTCAAAAGGCAGGAAACTTTGGTTAAAAGCTACGCTGCTTTTCAAAAAAATAAAACACAACCTGACAAAGGATTGGCCCATTCCCCTCCCAGCTCCCGACTGCAGAATCATCCTAGACTGCCGATGGGAAAGCATTATCCATTTGCCTTTTTCCCCTGCCCCCGGCACCAGCTACTAAACTTTGGGATGTTCTCGTGCAACTTCTGCCCTACAAGGAGGACATCTTACAGTCTAAGCGCGAACGTAACAGCTTCTAGCGGCACAGTTAGAAAGAAAAGGGACTAGTTGTCATCCTGGGGAAGGCATCGGCGTGGCTGAGATGCATTTTCACCTACCTTTCAGAGCTGGCTGGCAAATGGCACGAGGCCAATATCCCAAACTCTGGATATTTCTATTTGCCGTGTTGATGCTGAATTCCCTATCCAAGCCTTCTGGCCTCGCCAGCATCTTAGAGCCCACAGAGATGCAGCCCACCAAGAACATCTCTGTTCCCTTCCGAGACGTCACCTTCCACTTCTGCCACCTGCTCCGACACGCGGATGCCACCAAAGCTGCTCGCGGCGTGTCGCTGCCCTACTTACGGGTCAAGCTGGTAGATGTACTGCCCCTCCGGCGTGCGCTCCTGGTGGTAGGTGAGGTTGTAGGCCAGCATGGTGCTGATCAGGCTGGCCAGCTGCTGCTTCTCCTTGAGGCTGTACAGCTGCGTGTTCACCTGCAGAGGAGAGAAACAGCCCGAAAGGTGACCCCCTTTCCACAAGCGCCCGCCATCTTCACAGGTCTTCTTACCCCTATTGAATGGAGAGGCTGGGCGACTTGCCCGAGGGCATTCGGGAAGCCTGTAGCAGAGCGGGGATGGCCCCCCCCCATGGCACTCTGCAACGGAAAAGACCTCCACAGCCCTCGGAGAGACCAGAGACGGCCCCTTTCCACTTGGCCTCAAAGGCCTCTGCTATCCCCCCAGGTCTCAGTCCAGAGAAGGGCAACAGCTGCGGTGGGTGAAGGGCAGGGCCTTTCGTTCAGCTTCTGGCAGGTGCCAATAAACCTTCAGTGCCAGCGCGGGATTTCCTGAGGCTCAAGCACTAATGCTGGGATGTACCGGGGAGCCCCCACCCACTAGCGAAGCCTCATTTGATCTCCGGGAGCAGAGCGCTGAAGCCGAACCCAGCTCCCAGCTGCACTGATTTCAATGCAGGGGGGTTACAGGGCAGGTAGGCCAGACTGGCCCTGCCGTAACGGGATAGCGCAGCCCGGGATCCACAGCCCACGAAACGTCCCTACATGCTGCATCTAGGCAACTGATGCTTATATTTCTGCCGGGGGAGTCGCACCATCTTCCTACCGTCGCTGAAATACAGCCATTTTTGGGGCGGGGGCTGGTAACCAGCAAGCATTCAAAAGGACCTCTCGAGAGGTGCAGACAGTGAAGTGCAAGGAAGAGGAACTGTCAGGCTAACTCCTCGTGGTCCCTACACACAAAACCAGCTCATCGGTATCCCCCAGTGCACACAGGCTTCACTGAACATTACACACGTGCACTATGGGACAAACCAAGCAGCTGAGATTTTGCAGCAGAAACGCCAAATCTTGACAGAAACCCTCTCTCAAGATCCAAGGGCTTTGACTAAATGCAACTGCCTTACCACAAAGCACTGGTTAGTGAGCGGGTTTTGTTCCAAGCCCTCTCCCAAAAGGCTTTTTACATAACTGTCCCCTGAAGTCTGAGAGCAGGGGAAGGTCGCCAGGGATAAAGCATTGATGGACGGGGGCTGACAGCAAGCCTGGCATAGCCGGGTGATGGGATGGTGCCTCTCACCTGCAGCCCAGGTACACCCAACAGATGCATCCTGTATCCCACAGGGAGCAAAACAGCCATTTCCTCCCCCGAAAAAGTCCTTACAAGGGGAATGGGCTCTGGGGCCAGGGCAGAGGCCCAGGACTAAATGGCTCTCCGGTGGGCAGATCACAAAGGATCCCCGTGGTACAAAACGGCAGGAGGCTCTTTGAAGCTGACCAGCATCAGAGATGGGATCTGGATTGCTGGAAGCACTGGTCTGAAGCAGCGGTGGTTGCAATGCAGAGAAATAATGTAATAATCACAGCCTTACAACCAAGTCAGGGCCATTCGGGAGCACACAGGTGAGTTGTGGAGGGGGAAAATAAAGGGTCTTGCACTGCAAAGTGCTCAGCTCCCCCTGCTCCCAGCAATGCAAGATCAATCCCTCTTCTTACCCAAAGCCAAGCACCTCTTTAAAAAAACCTGCTGTTTCCCACGCATCAGCTCCGTCCGTGCAGATAGCGACTCCAGAGCTGATGTGAAGCCTGTTGCTGAGTCTTAAATCAAGGTCTGACCACGGTCAAACCCATGACCCTAGCTCATCTGTTCCCTCAGGGCCCTGCACTGGATCAGCCAGGGAGACCCTGCATCAGAGCGGGTGGGAAGCTTTCCTGGACGCCGTCCCTGCCGCGTCTCTCCAGAGACGGCAGAAAACAGGCTCCTCCTGCCCTTTTTTCCTTCCCCTCATCTTAAACCCAGGACAGCAGAGGCACCAGCTGAGCTACAAGTGTTAACCGGGACCAGGAACGATTCCAACCACGAGGCTAATAAATGAAAGCTTCGGGGTATCTTTTTCAGATGGTTTCCAAGGAGCCCAACAACTCCCAGCTGAACAAACCCCCCCGGGGTGCTGCTTTCCGGGGCTGTTTTAATGTCGTGTTTGCACGGAGCTGCCAGGGACAGTCCTTTGGACCTGGAGTTTCAGGCTCCCCTTCCCAAGGGTGTTTCAGACAGCGGAGCCGGCGCTTCAGACAACCCGCGCTGAGCACAGCCCGCGATCGGAAACATGGGAGGCTCCAGAAAGCATACCATGCTCCCCCTTCGCTGGGTGACGCCCGGTCGCAACCCATCCATGTCACTTAAAGACCTTCCCATCCTGAATCCACAGCTCTTCTGTAGTGCAGCCCAGGATTTTGCTCCTCTCTACCATCTGCTGCATAAACATAGGCAAGTCACATCCTGAGCGTGCCTCAGTTTACCTCCCAGGACCTGGCAGGTCATTCAGACGCCCCTGCTTGGAACGGCCTAGTAATAATACCCAAGTGAATAATGAGCCTTTCACCATCACCCCTTCCTGCTAGCAGAAGATGCACTGAGGTTTGCTTGGAAACCCCAGGGGAGATTATCCAAGGGGGCAGTACAATTAATCTGTAATAACTTTAAACATAAAAATAACCTGCAGCAGATTTTCCTCTCTTGATACAAGGAGAACAGTTAATACCCACAAGGCTCAAGCTGGAGAGGAAACAGGATTAGTCTCCTGTTAGGGACAGTACATGCTTCATGGGGTGGGGGAAGACTCCCAGCAGCCCCCTTGGGGAAAGGCACAGGGAAATCAGTGTGCCCAAGTAACTGAAACCACCCCTCTGTGTTGTACCAGAGCTGCAAAAAGACGTGACATCCCAGGGAAGACAAAGCGGCACGTGCTACAGCAAGTGAAAGGGCAGCAGCAGGTTGGGACCGACTGCAGAACAACATCTACCGGAGCTGGCGGGAGGGAAGGAGAAGCTATATACACTGGGGCCAATTCACTTCAATCATAGACAAGAAGGGTTGGAAGAGACCTCAGGAGGTCACATCTAATCCAAACCCTGCTCCAAGCAGAACCAGCCCCAACTGCATCACCCCAGCCAAGGCTTTGTCTACCTGGGCTTTAAAAACCTCCAAGGATGGAGACTGCACCACCACTCTGGGTAGCCTGGTTCCAGTGTTTTACCACCCTCCTAAGAAAGTAGGGTAATCCAGGATAGTAGGGACAGGGAGCGCATCCCATGGCTCCCCTGCCCCTTGAGGCCAATGCACAGAGCGGTGCTGCCTGACCCAAGCCACAGCCAACCTCCAGAGCCAGCACGGCCCGAGCGACAGACTCGTCTCCTGGCTCCGAGCCCTTTGGGTGAGTTTTGGCATAGCAGTGAAGCATGGCAGTGCCCTTCTCGCCAGCCACAACTGCAGATGAGCTCTGCAGCTCCCCAAAGCAATCGCCCTGAGACAGGCCCCGAACACGCACTGGAAGAAGCAAGGCCTTTCCCCCATCTGCACCTCTCGATGTGCTGCCAGGGTTTCTAACCTCCTGGCCGCAGGCCTTGTCTGACCAGCAGAGACCTCAACTCCTTAGACATGAAGGACCCAACAGGACTGTTCGGGCCTCACCGTGGAAATGCACTATACTGTACGTGTGCAATTAAGAATTATGAAGTTACATGTCAGTTTGCGCGCACACACACACGCACACACACACGCACACACGCACGCACACACGCACGCACACGCGCACGCACACGCGCACACACAGCAGCTTCCACTGGCTTCTCCTACAGCCTCCACATCCAGGACTGTGATGTCCCTTTACAGCTCCAATGTTTGGGACACCTGGATCTAAGGAGCCATCTCAGTCCATTTCTGCTCTGCTGGGGTGAATTATTCAGCATTTTGGGTCTGGGGCATGTTGCAAAGCATAGGCGAATGCTGTAAGGACATGGGGCACCCGCTCCCTTCCCAAACACCCAGCCCCAGCAGGGACCACTCACCGGCCGCAGCTTTGGGGAGATGATATCCAGGAGCAGACACAGCACCTCGAGGACCAGGGGCTGCATCCCTGCACGGCTCCGGGAGCTGGGCGTGATCCCTGATATCATGGACAGGATGAGGTTTTGCATCTGGTTCAGTTTGGTCAGGGCCTGGTTGGAGACACAGCAGAAATGCTGCGAGCTCTTGGGCTCACACTGTGTTTGATACCCTGAGGCAAGACCTCCAAGACCCCAACTCCAAACCTGTGCCCCGATCCCAGACTGGTGACGTGACTGTGACCACATCACGCCGGTTACGGGCTTCCCACCCCATATCACAGACCTCGCTCCCTGGTACTTGCCTCATGCTGGCTGTTGGGATAGGCCAGTCTGGGGATGCTGGAGGAAGCGAAGAGCAGGTGGAAGGCGACGGGGAGGAAGGGCAGGTATCTCAGGAGCTGGAAGTTTTGGCCATGCAGGATGGTGTGGTTCATGACGTCGGAGAAGCCCAGCCACTCCAGGGCCGCGCACACCGAGCCGAAACTGGAATCCTTCAACTTCATGTTCAGGTAGTTGTCGAACAGGCCCTGGCAGGAGCAGCACGGAGCAGAGTTACGCAGCGCCCTGGGCCAGAGGGCCTCTCCCTTGCAGGCTGCAAGTCTGGGCTTCACGGGAGACTCCACCACACCGCTGCACATTATGACCCAGAGCCGATGCTGTTTGCACGAGTGCAGCAGTCCCCCCCTCTGCTTTCTGGGATGGTATGGTGCATCCGAGATTTCCAACAAGCAGGAGCATCCTGGGTCAGAGGCCAGTGTCACCCCCTTTCAGTCAGACACCTTCTAACTTTCTGCATCCCCAGTTTACACCCCACTTTCCTCATGCCAACCCTGTCCTTCAGCTCCCATAGCATCTACCCCATTGCATATTTATAGACTCACCCCACTTCCCCCCCAGCCTTCCTCTGGCTGCAACTCGGTTTGCTCAGTCTTATGGCCGCCTCCTGTAAGACAGGCACTCCCTCCCCCCACGCCAGCCTGAATATTTTCAAAGGAACAAACCCAACAAATCCAAGCGAGGCAAAGTTGTCAGGGCTGCCAGCAGCACGTGTCTGCCCTGCCACTGAAAGGAAACATCCACCTCCCCCTTTCTAGCACTGGCAGCAGCCGGGGACTGAATGCATTTAAAACCACAGCCATTTCATTTACAAACAAGGGCCTCAAGGTAAAGCTCCGCTTCCACCCAAATCGTTACAGCTGCTGTTGCAGTCTCCAGAGATTAATGCCTAAATGGGTACTGGAACCAATCAGCACATCCCCAAAAAACAAGCATCTCGCCCATGTTGCTGAGGGTCTTGGCCAAGAATAATGCCAATTCTCAAAGGACGTGTTCAGAGTCACCCAAGAGCTTGCAGATGCTAGCACATGTTCCTATAGGGCCACATGTCCTGCCAGCATAGAGCAGCAAAGCAAAACCGCATGCAAAAAAACTCTTCTCTTCCTTTTTTGCCCCCCTGTGTAGAATAAGGACAACAGTTTGCTACCTCTCCCATTGGGGTGGCTTAGAAAGAAGTCAAGGCCGAGCTGAAGCTGCGCAGAACAGAGGAGCGAGGTTGCCACTTCATGACGTACCCCAACAGGCGCTACGAGATCCTGGTGGGGTCCAGTCATTGCCACCGGAGCCACTGGCCCCTGCCCCACGTTACATATATTACGCCATTAACTGTTTAATCATGCAATAAAATTTAGACCGGCCACACGTGCCACCGCATAAAAATGTCCATCCAGCTATAAAAAGAGGCCACCAGCAACAAAGTTAGTTCTTGAAAATGTGGAACAACTTTATAGGTGGTTTCTATCCAGCTTTAAATTTGAATGTGTGGCAGGGCCCTTATCGATGCATTAAAACTGCCCAACAAGCCATCCAGTGTGAGCATTAGCCAGTTTTCAGGGTGGCAGACACCGGAGGGGAGTCAGAGACCCCTGGTTTTCCCAGGGAGGCTGCCGTACCTGAGTGAGTTTCTCATGCTCCCCAGAGGTGGTGGCGAGATGCAGGATGCGCAGGAACCTTTGGGACGAGGTGTTAAGACCAGTCCTGCCCCCAGTCACATTCAGCAAGCCGTCATCGCCTCCCAGGAGGATCTGGTTCGGCACAGAAGGGTCCATTCCTATTCTGTGTCTGGGAGGGGAGAAAAGGCACGATGTCAAAGAGCACGACTGAGCAACAGCCACCCACCCAAAGGGTGGAGCGATCCAGTGGTAACACATTCGGGCCATACAGAATAGACGGGCGAGTTTTGACACCGCTACAGCCAATGCTGCAGGCGAAACAAGACAACAGACAAGCACCCCTAGAGCCGCTGAAACAAAGTCCTTTGCGCTGCAATGCATGAAGCACGATCCTAGCAGCACAGCAGCAGTTTCTGATTTCCCCATGGCAAGCAAAATGCAAGCAGCTGTTCCTTTCCACAGCCTCAGTGGTCCCCTGAACTACATGCATGGGACCCGGGAGAGTCTGTTTGCAAAGCGGTTCTGCTCTGCATAGGCTGGTGACCTAACCAACATTCGCTCACACCTCTGAATCCTAGGGAGCTGGAAGATCTCTTGCCAAATGGAGAAGAGCCCCTTGTTCTGGTCCTTCAAGCCAATTTTCATCGTCTGCACCATCCTCGCGCTCAGCTCCTTCTTGCCCCGGCCGTGCAAGAACTGGGAACGCAACACAGAAGTTAGATTTCACGCACTGAAGAACACAGTGGGGGTGGGAAAAGATAACAGGAGGTGGGGAAGGGAGGAGAGGCTTTGCATAGTGCTTGACCATTCATTCAAGGCCGTGCTAGGAAAAATGGAGGCTGACTTCATAGAGATGCCTGAGGACATCCAGCTGGACAGATGCTTTGGGGACCAGCCATAACACCTGCCCTCCAAGTCACCTGCCTGAATCCAGGTGAAGTCTGGAGTGAAAAAGAGGGTCTATCCCAGCCAGCAATGGTCCATTAACAACTGGTCCCTTTAAGGGCAGCTTCGGCAAAGCAAGTCAGGGCAGGGCGGGATTCAGGGAGGGAGAAGACCCGTGCGAGCTCCGCTGTACCTGCAGGGTGTTTATACAGGACCGGATGTCGTTCTCCGTCTTCTCGCACAGCGCCGTAAGCGCTCCCATGTCTGCCTTCATGCCCTGCCGGAGGGCAATCTGCAGAAGAGGGAAGCGGGGGCGTCAGCTCCCATCTCCCAGACACGACCCAAGGGTGGAAGGGCCAATACGCACCTCGCAGAGCCGCTGCACCAGTCTGGAGGGCGCAGTCTGGGGGAAGTTTAAGAGGAAAGCCTGCTGCCTCAGCTGCCTCAGAGAGGGGACGTACCTGGCAGAGAGACAGAGACGAGCCTTGAAGGATTACTCGAGCAACGAGTGAAACAAAAAAAAAAAAAAAAAAAAAAAAAAAAAAAAAAAAAAAAAAAAAAAAGAAAAAGAAAACAGTTCTGACATGAAAACATAGCAACAATGGACGTTTTGCCAATGGGGCAAAGGTCTTCCTGAACCAGGCTGGCACGGTGAAGGCCGCCAATGTCTGCCAGCAGCATGGGAGGGAGTGATGAAGCCAGGCACCTGGGTTGATAGGCGTGGTTTCTGGCACGAATGCAGAGCAAGGTTTGGACCCGTCCCCTTGGGGATACAGTGAGATATCATCCCCCCTGCCACCCTACCGAGATGGACTGAGGTGTGCACCGCAGCACACGTGTCGAGGGGCTTGCTTGCACGTACAGGGGCACATGGCTGACTTGGTAACTAAGGAAGAGTAAATAAAGGGAGTTTTCACAAAGAGCCTTCTCTAGGGAGTTGTGCCGGTGGCTATGCATAAAGCAATACTTTTTATGGGCCTGAGCAGAGAGCCAGAGCCTTCCAGGATCTCTTTTAGTCAGCATTAGAGACTAATGGAGCAGGTGGAGGAAGAAAAGAGCTGTAGGACTGAAGAGAGGGAGGGGGCACTGCTTTGACAGAGCAAGCCCCGCACCGCCTTCGTGCTCACACCACGGCAGCCCCAAAACCGAGGTGCCAAGAAGAAGAAATACAAGCAAAACCAAACCTCCTGGCTCCCACCCTCTGCCCATGGGTGCAAACCAGGGGGAGATACTAACTGGTTGTTGCAAATGCAGATGATGGGCCGTAAGAGGAGGCCGCCCTCTCGCCGCCTCCTCTTGCCACCTGCCCCGCTGGTGCTGGCTGTGGGCTCTGGCTCCGCGTCCTTACGGTTGACGATGCTCAGCAGCACGTTAATTGAGGCCTTGAAAAAAAAGTAAACGGTTGCTAGTCACAAACACGGCAATAGGTTAGTAAATTATTTCCCGCTCAGGCAATGTTGTGAAGAGCCCCAGACACTTCCAACGCCTCCTCTGGACACCCCCGCTGCCCAGACCCCTGGTAGGTGAGCCGGGCTTACAATGGGCGCGCCATCTATTTCATCAATGACCAGGCAATTGGGCTTCTCGTTGGCCCCCAACACGGACTTCATCTGTGTGGCAGCTTCAGTACGGGTTTTGAAGACGTCCGGGCTGCGGTCATCGCTGAAACGCAAAGGGGCTCGGAGTGGCCGACAGCCCAGGCCAGCAGGGTCCAGGTTTGGGCCCCCACCCCGGGGACGGAGCCAAATACTCACCTGGCGTTCATCTCCACCACGTTGTAGCCAGCATGCTTGGCGATAACGTGGGCCAGCGTGGTTTTCCCCAAGCCCGGTGGGCCACACAACAACGCTACCTGCAGCAAACAGGGGGGCAAGAGAGCGATGCTCAGCAAGCGTGCAGCCGTCGGCTCGCCCTCCAGACAGGTCTCCCTTGGACAGGGGAACAGCTCCAGTGCCTCATACTACTTCTCTAACAGCTGCCTCATCTTCCCTGGGCTCCTGGCACTTCTTGACACTAGGTCCCTCCGGTGCTTTCTGTAGCAGCAAGCCTGGCCCCCAGCTCAAATCCCAGCTGGGGTCACAATAGTTTCTTCTGACATTTCAGCCGGGCACAGGATCCTTTACTTCCTGTCCCACATGGCTGGGCAACAGTCTTAAACAATGGGTGGCAGCTACATTTACAAGCAACAGAGTGTTATATTGGAAAGGGCTTCACTGCACTTCAAGGCAGGTTCCATTTATTATACGTAAAAACAAGAGGGGTATCAGTTTAAGTCAGCAGAGCACATGGGTGAACGAACCCGGGGACGTACGCTTATTTGAAGCGGCCTTTGGCACAGCCCAAGCTTGCAGAAGTCGCAGTCGTTAATGTGCTGCTCTGCCGTGCAGCGCCTAGACTCGCTTCCCATTTCCAAGCCATTACGTGGAGAGAACGGAGCCTGTACAATAAGACAGGCGTGCAATTTTGTCGTCCTCCACCCACTGCTCCACGCTGGCTGGACAGCCGACGCGAGTGTGACCTGACATCGCCCAATAGTGGACAAGGGTGTCAGGAGTAAGCGAGCACTTTAACCTCTCCATACCTGGAATAAGATCCTTCCCTCCTACCCCCCTGCCATTACCCCACGGTTTAAGTTCACAAGATAAAAATGCAAATAAAGAAGAGGCAAGTAAAACCCAAGAAGCCTCCTCGAGCACTAAAAAACACAATTCAAATGTCTGGGGAAGCTTGGCTGGGGGGAGACTCAGGCCAAGACACGTCACCTTATACTTGGGGCGCTTGTGAGGGTCCAGCTCAGCCTCCAAAATCTCCTCCGTGACCTGGGTCTTGCTCTTCCACTTGTTCTGCTGTTCTTTCAGCTGCTTGAGCGGGGGCCGGCCCTTCTCGCTCGGCTTCGCCTTCTTCCCCGGCTTCTCCCTCCCGAAAACCACCGTGTCCCACAGTTTGAGCCACTTCAGAAGGCACCGATTCGTGTACTGGATGTGGGAGGGGAAGAGGAACGGGACATTGAGCGGCAGTAGCTCCAAGTTTCATAGTTTCTAGGGTTGGAAGGGACCTGAGTAGATCATCTAGTCTGACCCCCGGACTAGTGAGCAGAACAACTGAGGAAGAAGCAGAGAGGTCTGCAAGGGAGACTCCAGCTCAGCAGAGCTAGAAGCATCCATCTCTGCGGCTTAACGCACACCTGTTTAGGGTCCTCAAATCTAGGCTGGAGTGGACGTATGTGCAACATGAATATTTGAACAGATAAGACAGTGGTTTGCAGAGGTTTGTAGAGCATGCACACACACACACACACACCTTTATCTTTCTAGCCCGTATCATCTATGGGAGGCTTGTTGCAGTTTCTAAGGAGCAGTCGTAGGTCAGGTAAGAACATGGCACCAGGACTCCCAGAGGATTAGAGAACGGTTATTAATGACAAAGATCCCGGTCTCATCGCTCTAAGCAGCTTACGTCATCGCTGAGCAGCTCCGTGTAATGCCGGGGAGTGAATCTATCGACCCAAAGGCAGTGCTGGGTGGATTCCTCCTCCTCATTGGCCAGGTCTGCTTCCTCGCTGGGCTCCGAGTTCTCATTTTCAGGCATGCCAGCGCTGTCATCGAGACGACTGCAATAATCAAAAGCAAAGATAAAAGTCCAAGCTAGCCCAGCCCAGGGAGCAGAAGACAAACCAGGCTCTCCACTGTCACCTATAACTAAAAGTCCCATCCTGGGTAGATCACACAGAAAAGGAAGATTAAAAGCCGCACTAACGTGACAGGAGAGGGACTCAACGAGGATACATTTGGGGGCAGTGAGTTGCCCCTCTCCCCCCCTGTGCAACGACTGCTCCAGGTCACAGCCTGGCAGAACCACCCCTCCTGTTCTGAGAAGATCCAGATGTTTACTCGACACGAAACAGCTGCAGCATCTGGAGAGCTGTGATGCACTGTGTGCATCTTTGCATGCCTGTTGTGTTAGGGTCACCCAGAGAGACCTCAGCTAAGATGTTCCCACCCTCCAAGACCCTCCTTCCCCCCGCAGTGCCAGGAATCCCACCCTCGACTGCAAGCACAAGAGGAGAAACACCAGAGCCACCCACCTGGCTAGCAGCTTCGTTAGGTGCTGTGAAGCCTCCAACACCCGCTGGTGATGCTGAAACACAAATGGGGTGACATCATAGCAAGTGACTTTGGGATTTGACAGCTGATGCTGCTCGCCTCTGAGGGGCCGAGGGAGAAGGAGCAAGGATCACACTGCGGAGACTTCCTTTTCCTCAATTAAAAAAATAATAAGACTCCGTCTACTGAAACATTTCATCTCACAGACCGTACCAGTCCTGGCTGATCCCATCCAGGGCCCAGTTTTCAAAGGGTCTTTATCTAGGTTCAGAGTCCAGTATCTCCAGGGCAAATATATCTGAGGGGTCTGCATGGGACTCTGCGTGTGTACACAGCACCACGCCGCAGGCCCCTTCCAGACCCATTCCCAATCTGGTTGGTTTCTGCCCGCTGTGGAAGCAACCTGGTTGTGAGCAGACAGACGGGAGGTGCTGGACTCTCCATCCTTGGGGGTTTTTAAGACAAAGCCTTGTCTGGGATGATGTAGTTGGGGCTGGTCCTGCTTGGAGCAGGGGGTTGAATTCATTGTGACCTCCTAAGGTCCCTTCCAGCCTGAATTTTCTACGATTCCATGACTTGCAAGTAGAGATGGGAATGGGATTTGGGTACAATACCTCTTCATACACTTGCTCCTTTAGGTAGGAAAAAGGTACTCCCAGTAAGTGAAGCGGTCTGTGCGTATTCCAGCCAAGAGAGCCTGGGAGCTGCAAAAGATGAGAAGAGACCAGGCGCACCCTTTTCAGCAGAGAGATGCAAAGCATAAACACATACACAACTCTCGAAGACCTCCACAGTGCACATCTGGAGTACGGCGTTCAGTTGTGGGCCATGCACTACAGAAAGGATGTGGACACGCTGGAGAGAGTCCAGCAGAAGGCAATGAAAATGGTTTGGGCATTTTGACGTACAAAGAGAGGCGGAGAGAACCGGGCTTATTTAGTCTAGAAAAGAGAAGACTAAAAGGGGACTGAATAGCAGCCTGCAGCGGGGTTCAAAAGAGGACGGAGCTGGACTGGTCTCAGTGGGGGGCAGATGACACAAAAAGGAGCAATGGGCTCAGGCTGCAGCAAGGGATATTTAGGTTGGATATTAGGGAAAACTTTTTCACTAGTGGGGTGGTGAAGCGTTAGGACAGGTCACCCAGCGAGGTGGCGGCGTCTCCATCCTTGGAGGTTTTTAGACAAAGCCCTGGCTGGGATGATGTAGCTGGGGCTGGCGCTGCTTGGAGCAGGGGGTTGGACTAGATGTGACCTCCTGAGCTCCTTCCCAGCCTGAATTTCTATGACTCTCGGTTAGAGACTGTAGGAGTTACCCAGCTCCCATCACTGAATCAGAGCTCACAGGACAAGGCAAACCCTGGGTTCATCTACACTGCAGGGCCTGGCTGTGTTGGCAGAGCTCACGAGCAGAGGGGCTGCACATGACAAGACAAGGGGATTTTCTGCTACACCTCCCACAGCAATGCAAGCGAAACCGAGAAGCCTCATCTCGCACCCCAGGAGTTTCGCTGGTCACGACTTCACACGACCCAACTATGATGGGAAAACCGTGCAATTCAGCACAGCTCCTAACCGCACGCAGTCAGCGGTGATCTGGTCTCACCTCTACTCCGGTCCGGGTGCAATCTTCCCTCAGCACCATGAAGACTCTGGTGCCGTCCGCTGACGTCACGTTGACGTAGTCCTCCAGGATGGGGGGGCGCTTGAGGACCCGACTGAGGTTGCGCTCGAGGGGTGGCGGCGTCAATCGCAGCGGAGCCACGTCGCTCAGCTCCAGGCTATCCGGACTCAGGAAGTTTGGGCTCCTGCAGCAGGTGCCGGAGAGAGCCCATGAGACCAACTGTCTGCCAAAACTGACTTCACGCGACCAGCTGAAATGCCAGAAGCCGCAGTCAGGTGGCCCGGGCCTTCCTAAGGCATCTGAAGTTTCAACACCCATAAATTGAAGCGTGTTAATCTGCTCCCAGGTCACGCAGGACTAAAGCTGTAATTTAATCTGGAGAGGATTAAGCTAAGGTGCACGAAACGGCCTCGCCCCTTAATGAGAGGCTGCGCACGGGGCTTCGACATGCTTCGACTCTTGGCCCATCCTCGAGAGTCCCCGCCTCGACTCCTGCGCTCGCATACTGCACGTATCCCCTCGCAGGTCCTAGTCCTGCAGCTCCCCTTCCCATATCGCAACGCTCGGCCTGCAGCGCTTCCCATCAGAGCCCGTTACCGTAAGGGTCTCCGAATAAGGCACTTGATACCACTGCAACGAGCGGGCCATGCAAGCTCAGCTAGGAGACACCTCCTGCCCTGAGCCGAAGCGGCCTGTCCCGCTGGCTTGGCGAATGCAGGCCATTTACCAAACTCAGTTTAGCTCCCACATTTAAAATGACTGCCTGAGTAGCAATAAAACGGAGAGGAACCTGGCACTCGGTAGCTTGGAGCAGGCCCCAGGGAAAGGAGGTGGGGCGATGTCATCCTGGGGGAAATCAGAAGCCAGTTCACCCTCCACGCTGAAGTTCAGCTTCTTCACAGCTTCGAGCCGCCGGCGTTTCGGCTTGGGCGCTGCAAGAAACAAAGGAGGGGGAAGGAAACATCGATCCAAGCACGGTACAGGCAGGAGGTCACACCTTCCCGCAGCTCCTCCCTTAGGGAGCTCAACGGGTTTTATTAGGGAACAAAGCTTCAAAACCAACCCAGGAGGAAGGAAGCACCTTCTTCCTCTTTTAACAGCTCCAGAATGGATGCACAATAGACATCCACCCGCCAAGTTAGCCAAGCTAACCCCACAACGAAGGTTAAAGGGAGAGTCCAAATGAAGGCAGACGCTTGCTGGCGTATATATAGAGCTAACGAATAACAGCGGTTGACGAACGTACTGAGCTCAGACGCGGGCTCCTGCGGGAGCAAGCTCTCCGAACGCTCCTCCACCTCCTCCTCCGAAGCACGGCGGCTACAATCCAGATCCCGCTTCCGAGCCTTCGCATCTCCCGTTCCCACCCCATTTCGAGGGTCCTTGTCCTCGTGCGTCTCGCAGACCGGAGCAGCGGAGTCCTTAACTGCGTCCCCGGGTGAGATGGCTTCGTCAAATGTCTGCTTTCTATTCCGGAACTGGGAGATTTTGGGGGCTGGCATCCAAGACGTGACATCTGGAAAAGATTTTTGTTAAAAAAAAAAAGGCACGATGGGATTATGCGGCCGTTGTGCCTAGAGGAACGGCCCTGAAATGGCACGATGTTAGGGCAGGGGTGGCTGCGCCAGACCCCATAGCATTAAACCTGGTGCTAACAGGGGTTTAGTTCAGCTCAACTTGAACCGATTCTGCCCTTTCTTCACGTCTGACTCGGTGCCACCCATGCGTTTGGTGTAAACCGATGCGTCTGCAAGCAGAATCCACCACAACCACTTGCTCCAAGCACACGCACCCTGAGTTCTGGTGGGAAACACGTGCGGGGGAAAAATTAATACGCAATGCAATTTTTTTAGCGTGTTGACCAGCTCAGAGAAGATTGTGACTACGGTTGGAAGCCGCCAGGAGAGGTAAAGAACAGGCAACACCCAGCGCCACTGCCGATACGTTACTGAGCCTCGGTATCTTCATCAGCACCTCCTTGCAATTGATGCGACTGGGACTGATCTCTCGACCCACCCGTTCCCTTTCTAATATACTGACAGAGACCTGGAAGTCCCCTTTTCTTACACACGCACACACACGTGCATGCACATACACTTCAGAATCACAGAAAATTCAGGTGGACGGGAGCTCAGGAGGTCACATCTAGTCCAACCCCCTGCTCCAAGCAGGACCAGCCCCAACTGCATCATCCCAGGCAAGGCTTTGTCTACCCAGGTCTTCAACACCTCCAAGGATGGAGACTCCACCACCGCTCTGGGCAGCCTGTTCCAGTGCTTCACCACCCTCCTTGTGAGAAAGTTTTTCCTGATATCTGCCCTAAAACTCCCTTGCTGCAGCATGAGCCCATTGCTCGCCTGCCCCCACTGAGACCAGTCCAGCTCCATTCTCTGTGCAGCCCCCCTGCAGGGAGGTGACGGCTGCTCTTCAGTCCCCCTCGGTCTTGTTTTCTGCAGACTCAATCAGCCCATTTCCCTCAGCCGCTCCTCACCAGTCCTGTCCCCCAGCCCCCGGCCATTTTCATTGCCCTCCACTGGATGCACGCATGGATGGACACGTACAAGGACATACACACATGTATGCGCACACATATGAACATGCATGTACATGCCTGCACATACACACATGCACATGCATGTACTCACAGGCGCGCGCATGCACATACACGCTTGCATACATGCGCGCACGCACACACATACGTATCGGTACACAGACATGAGCACACACACACACACACACACACACACGCACTCAGGCGCCGCAGTGGGCACTGCCGCTTCCATGCAGCACGCCTGTCACCACGGTGCTGCCGCGCGGACAGGC
>NW_017729016.1:4372498-4373375 GCF_001723915.1 Gavialis gangeticus
GCCGCGCACCTTCCAGCTCGCTCAGCACCTCGAGCTCGGCGGCGAAGCGCTCCTCGAAGGCGTCCTCCAGGCCGCGCACCTCCTCGGCCTCCATCGCGCGCCCGCGCCGGCTCCAGCGCTTCCGGCCAACGCTCCATCCGGCGCGGGGGCGGGCGCTGATTGGCTGCGCCGCGCCGCGCCGGGCTGGATACAATGTAGGCGCGCTGCAGGTCGGTGCCCCCTCTCCCCCCCCCGGGTCCCTCCACACGTCAGCACCCGCTTTCCGTCCCGTGGGAAACCGTCGGCCGGACGCGTCCCAACCCCGGGCTAGGGGCTGCCCGCCAAACGATGTGGGAACATGTGAAGCCGCGGGGGGGTGGCGGGTGCCGCGCCGGAGCGCTCCCCCCCCGGGTGCCTGCGGAGATGCGACGCCGGGGGGGAGGGGCTGGCGGGTTGGGGCAGCGCCCACGGATTTCGCGTTCCCTGGAGACGCGCCGTAGCGTTGGGCGTGGCTAGTGAACGGTGCGCAGGCGCGGCTGGGGCCGCGCCGTTTCTGCGAGTTTCCAGCGTTGACGACCGCCTTGCTGCTCGGTTTTAACTTCGTCTTAAACCGACTCCCGCAGGCCCGGGACCGCAGCATTGGGAAAGCTCCTAGCTTTTTTTATTTAAAAAAAAAATTAAACTGGAGAAAAATGCATGTTGTTTTCCAGCCCCTGGCTACGTGCACCCCCTTGTCACGCTGCCCGGTCCGCCTGGGCCGTGGCCCCCGAGCAGGCGCTGCGGGGCCTGGGCCGCGGTCACTGAGACCGAATAGGAGCTGTCCTCTAAAGCTGGGCGTTGTGGCGGGTGGGAGACCGTGTCCTGGGGTCCGCCAGCAGAGGGAAGCTGTCGTTTAAAA
>NW_017729016.1:4378375-4378956 GCF_001723915.1 Gavialis gangeticus
CTTCAACACCTCCAAGGATGGAGACTCCACCACCGCTCTGGGCAGCCTGTTCCAGTGCTTCACCACCCTCCTTGTGAGAAAGTTTTTCCTGATATCTGCCCTAAAACTCCCTTGCTGCAGCATGAGCCCATTGCTCGCCTGCCCCCACTGAGACCAGTCCAGCTCCATTCTCTGTGCAGCCCCCCTGCAGGGAGGTGACGGCTGCTCTTCAGTCCCCCTCGGTCTTGTTTTCTGCAGACTCAATCAGCCCATTTCCCTCAGCCGCTCCTCACCAGTCCTGTCCCCCAGCCCCCGGCCATTTTCATTGCCCTCCACTGGATGCACGCATGGATGGACACGTACAAGGACATACACACATGTATGCGCACACATATGAACATGCATGTACATGCCTGCACATACACACATGCACATGCATGTACTCACAGGCGCGCGCATGCACATACACGCTTGCATACATGCGCGCACGCACACACATACGTATCGGTACACAGACATGAGCACACACACACACACACACACACACACGCACTCAGGCGCCGCAGTGGGCACTGCCGCTTCCATGCAGCACGCCTGTCACC
>NW_017729016.1:4383956-4385716 GCF_001723915.1 Gavialis gangeticus
CGCGTCCCAACCCCGGGCTAGGGGCTGCCCGCCAAACGATGTGGGAACATGTGAAGCCGCGGGGGGGTGGCGGGTGCCGCGCCGGAGCGCTCCCCCCCCGGGTGCCTGCGGAGATGCGACGCCGGGGGGGAGGGGCTGGCGGGTTGGGGCAGCGCCCACGGATTTCGCGTTCCCTGGAGACGCGCCGTAGCGTTGGGCGTGGCTAGTGAACGGTGCGCAGGCGCGGCTGGGGCCGCGCCGTTTCTGCGAGTTTCCAGCGTTGACGACCGCCTTGCTGCTCGGTTTTAACTTCGTCTTAAACCGACTCCCGCAGGCCCGGGACCGCAGCATTGGGAAAGCTCCTAGCTTTTTTTATTTAAAAAAAAAATTAAACTGGAGAAAAATGCATGTTGTTTTCCAGCCCCTGGCTACGTGCACCCCCTTGTCACGCTGCCCGATCCGCCTGGGCCGTGGCCCCCGAGCAGGCGCTGCGGGGCCTGGGCCGCGGTCACTGAGACCGAATAGGAGCTGTCCTCTAAAGCTGGGCGTTGTGGCGGGGGGGAGACCGCGTCCTGGGGTCCGACAGCAGAGGGAAGCTGTCGTTTAAAATCCCAAATGTTTCTAGCACTGATTACGCAGCAGTGCCGCGGGTTCCTCTGCCCAGTACCGAGCCCCAGTTTATAAATCCAGAAAGGATTAAAAAGAAAAAAAAATCCAGGTTACTTCTCGCTCTTTCTAGTCTCCCTTTATTGCAATGTCCTTCCACTGCATCAATGACACCAGTTGCACTGCCATGTCCATCTCAGTGCGCGCTTCAGTCTCGTGACGGGCTCGGTAACGATATTAAACACTCTCACTTCCTCCGTTTTGTTCAGTGGCTCCGTGCCGAGATGAAGGCTAGATTTGGGGCTGAGCATCACGATCAATGCTGGACGGGAAGCTCAGTAAATGCCGGGTGGCCGTTCCCACAGCTCGTGGGGGAGAGCCCTCGTGACAGCAAAGCGTGTGCGTTGAAGTAGGGCCGGGACCAGGACCTGCGGTAATTGCTTCAAGGTCCCCAAGCACGGTGCGGGTTCACGGCTCTTTGCATGCAGCTGGGGATGGGGAAGCTGTTGTATCACAACCCCACCGTCAAGTCCTCACGTAGCTACTCAACTTTGTAGGGGATAGAGTCCTTTTGTATGTCTCTTTCCCCTGGCACGTGCAAAGCAAATCCTCCAAGCAAGCCTGAGATTTCAAAGAGGGTCCAAGGACACGGCTCATACCCCTGGCAGAGACCCAATGTGGCCAGGCGGCTTTCTCCCCATGTGCGTTGCATCTCTCTCCATCAGTCTGTTCGTACGGCAGCTGGCCACAACACAAAAAAAGAAAAAAACACACGCCTACTGAATGGGGCTGGGTGGATCTGTGTGTTTTTCTCCATTTTTGGTATCATGGCAGTGCAAGCTGCTGTATCGATACAGCAAAGACAGCCCCTGCCCTGTGCAGCTTGCAGTCGAGAAGCCAGGACTCGCACATGTAGCAAAGGCAGGGAGGGGAACAGCTGGACGAATGCAAGGGGAGCTGGAGAGATGCCACTGCCGTGATACAAAAAATAGAGAAAAACACATAGATCCACCTAGCCCCATTAAGCGGGTGTATGTGTTTTTCTCTGTTTTTGTATTGTGGCAGTGAGCACTGTGCAAGCTGCTGTGGCGGTGGTGTTAGAAGAGCCTCCCTTGTCCTGCTTTTACGTGCCCTGCCTGTTCAGACCGATGGTGCACATGGTGGGAAGGCAGCTT
>NW_017729016.1:4390716-4392417 GCF_001723915.1 Gavialis gangeticus
AGAGATGCCACTGCCGTGATACAAAAAATAGAGAAAAACACATAGATCCACCTAGCCCCATTAAGCGGGTGTATGTGTTTTTCTCTGTTTTTGTATTGTGGCAGTGAGCACTGTGCAAGCTGCTGTGGCGGTGGTGTTAGAAGAGCCTCCCTTGTCCTGCTTTTACGTGCCCTGCCTGTTCAGACCGATGGTGCACATGGTGGGAAGGCAGCCTGGCCGTATTGGGTCCCTGCCTTAGGAGTGAAATATGTCCTCGGACCTTCTTTGAAATCTCAGGCTTGCTGGAGGATTTGCTTTGCACATTACAGGGGAAAGAGAAACACAAAATGACTCTGTCCCCTACAAAGCTGAGAAGTGAAACAAGAGACACCAAACCAGAGCCATTTGGGTACAGACTCTAGCCAGCTAGTCAGACCCCCTTTCCTAGTAGAAACTCCCTTTCCATCACAGAAAAAATGGAAAAATATTCCCTGGCCATGCAGCCCTGGATTCAGAGAGCAGCTTTCTAGATGTTAGGGTCACTGTTATAGTCTCAGTCCTTCCTTGTGAGCATGAAATTAAAAAAAAGCACTTTCTGATTGTTAAATAAAAGCCGGGATTCTCACCAAATCCTGTCCCTTCACAAGCCAAGACTGCAGGTAAGACATCGTGGATTGCATGAGTGGTAATGAATTGCAACGAGCTGACAACACAGAGCCTCTGCCTTTAGACTCCCTGTTGCTGCTGCGCTGTTTCAAGGCTTTTCTCACCTGCAGTGAATACAGTTGTGTTTCTTCCCTTGTTAAGGGCTTTGGCCATGGAGCCGGGCAGCATCGATAACTTGTCCATCCTGTACCAGAGCTCCAACTTCATCGTGGTTAACAAGCACTGGGACATCCGCATCGACAGCAAAATGTGGTACGAGAAGCTGACCCTGCAGAGCCAGCTGAAGTACCGCTTCCCTGAGCTTGCCGACCCTGACACCTACTATGGCTTTAGGTGAGTGACCAAGAGCCCTGCGGCTGAGCAGGTCATTTCCTAGGCAGCAGGTGTGCTGGATGTTTCTCCTCCCCAGGTGCAGCACTTTGCATTTTTCCTTGTTAAATCACATTCAATTGTTTTCTACCCATTTGTCCAACCTGTCCAGGTCTGCCTATAATCGTGCCCTGCCCTCCGGTGTGTCCACTGCTCCCCACAGTTTTGTATCATCTGCAAACTTGGACAGAGTCACTCCCTCGTCCAAGTCACCGATTGAAGAGTATCAGTCCAAGGACCGAGCCCTGTGGGACCCCACTGCCCGTGTCCTTCCAGGTCAACGCTGACCCGTCCACTGCCACTCTCTGGGTACAATCCTCTGGCCAATTTGCCACCCACCAGACTCTGTAATCATCCAAGTCACAGCCTCTTAACTTGTTCACCAGCATGGGGTGGGATACCATATCGAAGACCTATACTGTCTCAAAAGCCTTATGTATTGGGGATCCTGCCTTGGTCAGGGAAAAGGACTGGATGAACTATTGAGGTCCCTTCCAGCCTTGCTTGCATCTGATCCTGTTGCCCCCAAACCTTCTCATTATAATGCAAAACCAGAAGGGAGGAAAAAGGCAGTAAAAAGCTAAAATTGCTCCTGAAACCCAGGGCAAACTGCTGGCTCCATCGTAGCCAGACAGTGGGTCTCAGTCAGCCGCAGGGGGCAGGGACCTGGGGTCTGCAGGACTTGTA
>NW_017729016.1:4397417-4411397 GCF_001723915.1 Gavialis gangeticus
TTGCTCCTGAAACCCAGGGCAAACTGCTGGCTCCATCGTAGCCAGACAGTGGGTCTCAGTCAGCCGCAGGGGGCAGGGACCTGGGGTCTGTAGGACTTGTAGCAAGTGTGAAGTATCTGTGTGCCTGGAGCAGCTTGCTGCAGAGACAGAAGCATCAGGAAAACCTAACTGAGAGTGAGAAACACCTAAAATGACAAGTCAGCCCATTTCAAGAGGGCTGTACCAGCAACTGGGATGGCTTGAACCTGTTCCAGTTTAAAAAAAAAATCTGAATGAACACTGTTCCCTTTAGAGGGGACCAACACAATACTAGTGAACATTTACACGAAGCTTTGCATCGTCAGGGCTCTACAGACCTCCTCCGCAAGTTGTCGGAGCTTGCCCCGGCTTGGCACGAAACCCAGCCCGATGCCAGGTCTCTGCTGGCGGGGACGCTTTGTAGCACGGGGATCTCAAAGACGTCCGCGGGCCGCGCTTCCAGAGTGCATTACGCTGGGCTCCTTTTGCACAGACCAGAGAGCACGCTGTGGTTTTTAATGGGGTTAATGGAAATGTGACCTCCTTCTGCTTTCTGGTCTCTCCCAGGTTTTGCCACCAGCTGGACTTCTCCACCAGCGGCGCGCTCTGTGTAGCCCTCAACAAAGCGGCGGCTGGGAGTGCCTACAAGTGCTTTAAGGAGCGGATGGTGACCAAGGCCTACCTCGCCCTGGTAAGCACGCCCTCTTCATCGTATGCTTGCCCATGGCCGTAGCATCCTACCTGGTCTTTAACTGGATCCTGCCCTTTCAAGGGTGATGTTATGGCCCAGAGGACTTAGGCCTATTGTTAGTTCTCCACCCTATTGACTGTGAGGGGCGCCATGTGGGATGGGGAACGTGCGTCTGGTTCACAGCTCCTCACCCGCAGCCTGGAGGAGCTCTTCATGGCTTGAAGTCAACCAGAAGGTCCAGCTAGCACTGGAGAGGTGGACGACGCTGCGGACAGGATTTTCACACTTGGCTCCTTCCACTTCCTGACGCTTTCTGGGGGCCAGATTTCTCTGAGCCTTCCTCCTAGGAGCTTGGGAAGCTCTGCTGAGAGCATTTCTGGACTAAGGGTACTGGAAGGGAGAAGCTAATGCAGTGGTTAGTGCCGGGTCTTGCAAGTCAGAACATGGCCCCAAGGCAATGGCTCACTGTGCACCAGCTCAGGTGCACTGGAGAGTGAAAATGGTTGTGCTTTCTCTCTGTAACTCTGTCATGATTTGTTCTGCTCACAGAGAGGCCTAGAGACCTCATCCGTCTCCCAGTCTCTCACCACCACCCTGAGCACAGAGGAAAATGCATCTCAGCCTTCACCTTGGCTCTCTAGTCACACATCTGAGTGGGCTAGAGCCATAAACTCGGCCAGATCTGTTGCACGCGAAGGAAGGAGCCACCAACAAGACAGGCCCTCCACACTCAGCTATGAGGCTCCAGATCATGATGGCTTCCTGTGACCTGTCTGCATTCACCTCCTGTCCCAGGACCACCTGTGCCCAGGAGATGCATCATCTGCTCCATGAGTTGGAGTTTTTAATCTCTGACTGATAAATGCAATTGGGGCTGTTTCTCAGGCAGGATAAATATGCCCCAAGTCTCTTGCGTTTGGCCTTTGCTGCTGAATATAGCAGGATTCCCTCTTCTTCATGGTTGGGGACAAATGCATGTCATTTCCCATGCTTCCACATGTGGGTCTAAAGAAGTGGTTTGCAAACAAGAGATCTGCTCTAGGGCTACTCTCTAAGGAAAGTTTCCATGCCGAGGCTTTTCCCAGCTGAGCAAGGAAATCCTTCCCACTAGCTAATGTGATCCCCTTGTTTTCAGTGGGGGCTTGTGCATATGAGCCATATGCAATCCACAGCCAATTAATTCACAGCTGCAAGCAGCTCCACTTGCATACAAATGATGTTTATTCCCACAACACGCTCCACCCTGCAGGAGGAAACGAGCACGCATGAAGTCAGCATGGCTTGATGTCATCTCTCAGACAGAACCGATTTGTCTCGTGGCCAAAAAGCTGTTGCCGTCCAGCTGATTCAAGGAGCGGCACGTGCTAGTTTCCTTGGTCCTAGATGCAGTGCTTGAGATGCTGGAGTTAGTTACCTCCAGTGCTGCTTGGAGGCTGGGCTTTCCTTGCATGAGCCCCGTAGACAAAAGGTGTCATATTAACGGTGTAATTGGGCTTCCATCGAAGTTGGCAACAGGTGCTAAGACATGTATGAAATTACATCGTGTGGCTGGGTTTTGTTTTATTTTGAGCGACCTGGAGGGGTTTCTGGCTGACTCTCGGAGGTTAGCGTGTCCCCCTGATGTGACGCTGTCTTCTCTCCACCGCAGGTCAGGGGCCACGTGAGTGAAAGCAGGGCGACGATCCGTTACGCCATAGGGAAGAACACGACAGAAGGCCTGACCCACATGATGTGCATCGAAGGGACGACGGGTGAGCCATCTCCTGGGTCCTTTCCTTACCCTGTCCTTACGATCGTCTGTGCTGCCGGACTGGAAGCCATCATCAAAATAACTGAATTCCCGTCCTGTCTCTCATTGCAGGCTGTGAAAACCCGAAGCCTTGCCAGTCCGAGCTCGTTGTTCTCGAGCATGGGATGTACAGTGGTGACCCAGTGACCAAAGTGCTGCTGCAGCCACTGACAGGTAGAGGCCTGGAGCAACCTTAGCCTGGGCCCGTTTGTATGATGCCAGGAGCCAGGCTGTGAAATCTTAACGTGAAGGCAAGCCCTCTATCCATGGTGTAGGGCAAACGGAGTGTGTTGCGTTGGATGCAGCCCAGGAATCGAGTGAGAGCACACCTGCCTCTTCTTAAGATAATCACATCTTTGGAAAGTGAACATGACTGGTATCCAGATCATGCAGTGGGATTGCAAAAATATATTCCCCCCTGGGGATGGGGTTAAGTGTAGGCTGGACCCCAGGATCTGTTGAGTTCTTAGTGCTCATGTCTTTCATTTTCCCAAGTCCTCCCCAGGTTACAATCATAGACGGACAGCCCTTAATGACTTGCATATATCAACAATTTGATTTGATGAAAAGGGTTGATCTTGAAGGCTCCCCTCCCTCTCCAGCTAAGTGAAGAAATTATATGGAGTTTCCCCATTCACTGTTGAATAACCGTTTAACTAGGCCAGGGTCATCAGTTTATTGGTCATCAGGTTACCCATTCTCAGTTAAGTTTCGACTCTTGACAGTGGGTGCCCTTCCTTAGGGTAATGGGTTTCAATTACTTTGTGCCAAATTCTTTTCCTGTTTAAATCAACAAAACGATGTGACCTGGCCTTGCAAGCCTGCCGTTGTACAAGGTCACCCAGAGTTGCCCCTGTTTTCCGTTACATGTTTACAGCAACGACATACAGTCCCTCCCTTTCTATAACGAGGGGCGCAGATAAGAAGGAAGCACTTATGCCAGGGCCTTTAATGTGTTTCATATATAGAGCCGTTCTGCTGACTGACAGCCAGGCCAGGTGGGTCTTATGGCTCCAACTCGAAAGGAAAGTCTTTGTGGGGCAAGCTAGAGAGACCTGCACTAGATGGATCACGGGATCAGACTTTCCTTTTGTGGCTCGGGCCCGTAGCCGCACTTCAGGTCTGCACCGGGAGCACGAGCTCACTGGGACTTAGGAAATGATGAAGGCCCTGCATAAGGAGCCTCAAACAAGGGTCGAATATCAGTTTTTGCAACTGGCCTGCTTTATACTCTCGTTCCCCTTTTCCCCTTAGGGCGGACGCACCAGCTCCGGGTTCACTGCAGCGCCATCGGGCACGCCGTCGTGGGAGACTTCACCTACAGCTTCAAGAAGGACGGCAGCCCGTACAGGATGATGCTACACGCCTACTACCTGCGCATCCCCACCGAGCAGGAGCTTGTTGAGGTCTGCGCGCCCGACCCCTTCGTCACCACCATGGACAGCCATTGGGTCCCTCACCGCATCGTGCACCAGCTGGACGAGGTGATCCAGGAGCTGAAGGACAAGGCCAGCCAGGCAGGGGATGAGGAGAGGAGCCAGGAAGCCGTGCTGAGGGATGGAGGAGAGGAGAGGCTGAGCCCAGCCCAGAGCCCGGGGACAGAGGAGCAGCAAGCCAAGTGCGAGCAGTGGCTGGCGGAGTGGGCGCTGGAATGAGAGCTGCCCTTGCCCATGCCTTGCAAACCTACACCTCCATTTTTAATCCCTGCAGGCCCTGCCTCATCCCGCTGCCTCCCCCAGCACCCAGCGCTGCCGCCACATTTGCACTTTTCTAGGCTGTGTTTTCATAGCCTGAATCATCCACGGATTCAAATCCGGGACCGAACTCTGATGCATGTGAGCGCCCGCAAGGATTTCTTTCCAATGCATCGGCCCGACCCCTGCCTCTGCCTGCACCTTCCATAGTCTGTGCCAAAGTCACCCTCGCGTGTCAGAAAACTGGTAGGAACCCCTACCTATAGCAGCCTTCGTTAGCATCAGCCATTAGGTGGGCCTCAGCAGACCTGATCCCATGACCCTTAGTGCTGGAAGGAGGCTGAGATGCAGCCTCGCTCAAGAGCATCCCTGATCAGGAGCGGGGTAAAACTGGCTCTCATGGCTGTCTGGTAGGACCTGCTTTGTTTTCCCACTTCCCCCTGCCCCTTGTTCCCAGCTCTTGAGGAATCACCTGGGCACTGTGTCCCATTGACTCTGATGATCGTCTGGCGCAGGGGGTGAAGAAGTGGTGCTTGCCACTGAATAAGGGTGAAGGGATGTGACGGCCAAGGGCTTTGTTACAGGGTCATGAGGTGTTAAAACAGAGCTGCTTGCAGGGTCCCTCCAAGGGACCGGAGCACTTGCTGTTTTCCTTGCTGCGTTTTGTCCGCTTGTCTTTTTAAAAGGTTTTATGGAAAACTGAGTTAATGAACACTGAGGGATTTTAAATTTTTTTTAGAGAAGTTTGACAAGGAATACAGCCTGGTGGTGATTCTGCAATGCCATCAAACCTTTCTACATTTCTAGCCTGTTTTGCCCCATGCAGGTTAACAACGTCCAAGATCCCAAAGCTTTTCTCTCTTGAGAGAGCTGTTTTATTACCCCCTCTTCTATCCATCCATGTCTAACTCTGGTTTTTAGTTTTTGACGGCGTTCTGGGTAATTCTTAGCTGAACATAACCCGGATGTGAATTAATACCAGTCAGTGTGTCCTACTGCCCGGATCCCCCTTCAACAGGGCACTGCAGGTCTTTCATCACTAGATGGTGCCCTGGCAGCTCTTGTGATCACACCGGCTTTGGACTGCAGCGGTGGGACCGGAGGAAGCCACACAGCCGAAAGGGATGTGAAGGAGCAGATGCAAACCCAGGATAGAAAGGAAGATCTGGCCGGGAGCTGGAATTCAGCAAAGATCAAGGAAGCCTTGGCTGAAACTTTTTTGCTTTGCAAACCTGTTTCACTCCTTTAAGGCCGTCTGGCCCATTCAAGTCTTCATCCTGCCCGGCTGCCGTTTTAAATAACAGGATGGCAATGTTTTAATGGTGTTCAGCGCTGCAGTTTGTAGGTTTTTGGGACCATACACCATGGCAGCACATGCAGCTCTGTTGTGACTCGGTTCTCTTAGGTATTTTCATAGCAAAGCTCCCTGTAGCATACCAGGGACTGAGCAGCTACATCAGCGCATGCCTTTAGCTCCCCTTAATCCCCAGGCTGTTGTGCATCTAATGCGATGCATGCTACCATGCTTGAGAAAATCCACCTCTGTAGCCTCCGATGACTGATGAGAAAACCCCCCCCTGTGGTTCTGCCCGGCTTGCTTTGCCTGCAAGCTCATATGTCTGCCCCTGTGCGTGACTTGAGGTCACGTGTTGACATGGGTGCATCTTCAAAGATGGTCTCGCCTGAGCGTGTAGCAGGCGAGGGTGCTTGCTCTAGGCACCGCTGTTTGTGCATCTCTTGGTTTCTGTGTCACTCAGAACAACACGTGCCCCTTGAGAGGGAGATGACCAGGCTGGGGGTGGATGGAAACGATGCACGTGTGTTCCTGCAGTGTCCAGTCTGCCAGTAGGGTATGGACTGATCCTTGAGATAGTAGCTCATCATTGAGCCCCTGATACATAGCTGGAAGTCTCCTGTTTGCTGCTCGGTGTTCAGCACTTGGCATAAATGTCCCATGAGCTAAAGGCCTGATAACACCAGAGGGATCATTGCTTTTGCAGGAGATTTCCCTACACCGGGGATCAGCGACCTACAGCCCACGGACAGGATCTGGCTGTTGGATCTGGCTCATGGACCTGGGGTTTTGGTAGTGGGGAGCTTTTGTGGGAATGGGGGCTTTCCAGGGTCTCCTTCCAGGCTGTAGCAGTTGGGTCCTGGCGCCCACTTTCTTTAGATGAGCTGCGCCATTTCCTGCCCATGGTCTGAGAAGGTCGCCAGCCGGTGTCCTATGCCATTCCCACTGGTACCCGACACAGGGATCTGCCATCGGTGAACACACGTGGCTCAGGAAGGGGCACGGATTAGCAGCTGCAGGAGGCAGCAATCCTGCCTTGGTTCTCATTAGGGTCCGAAATCTCCATTTGGGTTCAGATGCCGGTGTTTTACTGGGCCGGCAGTGAGGAACATACCTCTCCATGTGACTGTGACTGACTTGCACTAGTTGGCTGAGACAGGATCCGACAAGCCATGACTTTGATTCCTTCTGGTTCATGGGACTGTGTTTGTACTGGCTCAGGGCAACCCTAATTATCAGTGTTACTGGCTGCTACCAATAGCCATCTGCTTGAAAGTGGGGGCAGGGGGGTGGCCAGGATGAGAAGCACTGTGGAAAAATGTGTTGCCTACCTCTAACTCTACCAGGTCTGCTCCGGACACCCGTTTCCCCCGCCCTTCTTGCATGCATGCTCAGGGAGAGGGGAAGAGACAAGGAGCAACTGGGAACAGGGCAGGGAGCAACTGGGAAATGTAGAGTCATGATGAGCACCAGTGTCTGGAGTGAGTGACTTCGCTGAGCACTATGGGAGGACTGTTGCACTCCAAAGGCAAGAGACCACACTTAGGCCTCTGGGCAATACTTCTGCAAGGCATGGGACGGAGACTCTGCACTGGGGGAGTCATGAGATAGGCAGAAAGCATCTTCCAGCTGAGAGACACTCAGCATTAACCCGAGTGGCTCAGTATTGGGTGGGAGTGGGGCTCCCTGTTGGCCAGGACCATCTCAATTGGAGTCTTTGGGTGTGTCTACACGTGAACATTTAATGTGCGTTAGCCTGATTTAAGGTGCATTAGGAGCACATGTCTACATGCGTGCGCCCTTAATGTGCCTTAAAATGGCATAAAGCAGGTATCAAATATATGCGCTAATAGCTAAATCGCATTAGCAAATGTGTAGATGCACTAATGCGCATTCATGTGGTATGTGTCCATTGACTTGGGAATAATTTCGTCCAAAGTCAGTCCGCACACTTGCGTTAATGTGCATTAGCACGTGCACGTGTAGACGTGCGTCTAAATCACCTTAATGCACATTAGACTAATGCGCATTAAGTTTAGACGCATGTAAAAGCACATGTAGACATGCACTTTGTTGTGGTGATATACACATGCACACACGCCTCGCCGCCTGGCACATCACGCTGGTGCCCACCGGTTGGCAGACCAAGCTTGCCCCAAACGGTAGGAGGCTTAAAAACACCCCACCCAGTTTCTTGTGGACCAAACGTGCCCCCCACCACTCCTGCTCCGCCCACCCTCCCGGAGTGCTTCGTCTCTGTGCATTGCACTTTCCTTCAATGCTGCAGGAACTGTAGATGAAATATATTTTCCGAGTCGTGGACTGAGATCGTATTGTACAGCATCACTTTCTGCTTTCAGCCCTTATCGCTGCCGCACCAGGTTTGCTCTAAGGTAACTCAGCTGCTGTGTTTAGCACGTAGTTCCTTCCACAGGGCAACGTGGGGGCCTTATGTTGCTCCCCTCGTGGATTTGAAATGTTGTGTTGGTTTTATTTCGTGTGTTTTGTGACCTTTTGTAAATCTCAGACTAGTCTCTTTGTTCTTACACTTTTGTGGATGGTGCCGTAATAAACCATTAAGCATATACACCGTTTGGATCACAGCCTGTTAAATTTATCCAAGCTGGGTGTTGCCTGGAGACAGTATCATTAAATGAAAGATCCAGCTGCTGTGCTGGTCCTCCCAGGAATTAAGTTTGCCTTTTTTTTGCTAAAGCTACATAACCCGTAAGACGCCAGCCTGAGTGAGAAGCAATGGGCTCAAGTTGCAGCTAGGGAAGTTGAGGTTGGATATTAGGGAAAACTTTCTCATGAAGAGGGTAGTAAAAAACACAAACAGGTTACCCAGAGAGGTGAAATCTCCATCCTTGGAGGTGTTGAAGACCCAACTAGACCAAGCCTTGGCTGGGATGATGCAGGTGGGGCTTCTCTAGCGCCCGACACTCAGGCAGCTTTTGCCGGAGGCCCAATCAGAAACTGGTTTGACTTTGAATTTCCCAACCAAACCCAGCAGGGTTGCATCCTGTCCACACTGAACAGCCCAGACCAGGTTCAAACCAAAGTTCCTTCCAGGGCTGCTGAATTTTTGAAAGCCCACCCTACCCGTACCAAAGGATTAGGTCCTGGTGTCCTATGGTTAGGGTTCAGGGTCAACAGCAACCCAAAAACCCACCCAGGTCAATGAAGGGGTATTGGTTGTAGCCGTGGTCATCAAAGGACACAGACAAGGTTC
The DNA here is from genome assembly GCF_001723915.1 of Gavialis gangeticus. Classification (NCBI taxonomy): domain Eukaryota; kingdom Metazoa; phylum Chordata; order Crocodylia; family Gavialidae; genus Gavialis; species Gavialis gangeticus. The sequence continues at coordinate 4,406,136 of NW_017729016.1, forward strand.
TTTGGGTAAATCCGATGTCTTTTATTAGACCAACTCAAACAGTTAGACAAATTCTTCTTTGCAAACTTTCAGGAAGCAGGATGTTTGTACGCGAAAGCTTGCAAACAAGAATTTTTTCCAACTCTTTGAGTTGACCTAATAAAAAGAGATTCACCCAGAGAACCAAGGCGGATAAAGAAATGCTCAGCATTTAAAGACCTTTTAGGAAACCTTAAGTCTGGTTTTGATGCCCGTGCTGGAAGCATTCTCAAGGGTCATCTGGTTTAACCTCAGGGGGATCGATGGCGAACGAGCCTGTAACCGCACCCAGCCTTTGAAGCTGCAGGGCCGTGCCCACGGCAGGTCGATGGATGTATCTATTGCCTTACGGAGCAAGGAGGGATCAGCCAGGCAGGGCGTTAAAGAATGAGCACGGACTGGCCAGGCAGGAATGTCTCCTGCTCCCCCGCCTACCTGCGCACCCCGGCTCACCCGCTCCCAATGTCGACCCGGCAGCCCAGGACAACCCGGCCAACTGCAGCTTGCCGGTGCCTAGCTCTGGCCACGGGGGCAGACGGCAGAGCTTCGATATGCAAGGGATTGTAGCTCTGAAAGCTGGGCCAGGCCCCAAGGAGGCGAAAGCAAACCAAGCATTTCCAGTGAAGTTCTCAGTGAGCTACACCTCCTCCAGCCCTGAAGGCAGCTAGGGATTTCTTGGGCTCACAATCAGGATCAAACTCTAACAACTGCTATTTGCAATGGTATTTTGGGATCTACCAATTAGCCAGGCTTTAATCTATGCCACTTGGGGCTGCTGGAAGTCTTTATTATTCATGCTCCAGGCACTTATTCATGAAACTAAAAGTAGCACTTAAGAGCCAGTCCCAGATCGTCTCCCTACAATCAGTATCCAACCTGTTTGGGGCTGAGTTCCCTATTTCTTATATCTCCCATTATTTTTCTTTTACTTGACATTTGCTTTTCCCAGTTTGCCCACTGAAATACGTGGGAGCTAACAATGCAGTTTGAACCCTGAAGGCCCTCTCGGCTCTCCCACGCTGTGCAAAACACAGCATCGTTTGTCCTCTTGAAGGAGAGAGCTTGGGAGCAGCTCGTCCTCCAAACAGCCCAGGTGTTGGCTCGTGCAGAATCAGGAGGGCATTTTGCACGGCCCAAAAAGCCAACCCTTTCACAACGGGGCTGAGACATCCCCCAGCTTGTCGTACGCAAGTCCGCGGACTGGCGGGCCGGGTGTCCCCGGGGTGTCAGGCTGAAACCAGACACTTGTAGGTGAAGTGTCTCCCATCCTGTTGCTGAGCCATCACCCCGGTGGAATTTTCCACCTGTTGGCGATTCTCCATCTCCTATGTATTGGTTTGTTTCTTTTGGCGTTATGGGAGACAGGACCGTTTTTATGGTGAAGCAACCCTCAGGGCATATGGCGAGGAGCCCAGCTCCTGCTTGCTACCACCCGTTGGGCTACTGAGATGCTTTCAGAGCACGGCTCTGCAACCCCCCGGTTGAGTCAGGCCCCATGACGCACTGGATACTACCCTCCTCTTCCCAGAGGGGAGGACTCGGGCTCAGCGACGCATTGACTGGTTCAGGATCAGAGGCCAAAGCCGGAGCTGTAAATTGTTCTCTCCGTTCCCGGCGCAACTCAGAGCCCCCCACCGCACCCTCCCTGCCCCTGCCCCTACCCTGCAAAGACGTCACTCCGAAGACAACGAGCTGGTGTCACTCCACTGATGTCAGTGGGGTTACAGTGGTGGGGCAGCTGGTTCTCCATAATTGCTGGTTGTCTCAGGGACATGTGCCGTCCCTGAGGGCATCTCCAAAAAGTCCAGTGTGTCCACATCTCCTTGACAGGCAACTAATGTTACAGGAACTTATTGCCGGCTTTGTTCCCGGTCTCTCCCTCAGCGACTAGTGCTCTGAGTTCATTCACCTCTTTCATCCTCTCACTAGTGATAGCATAGCATAGTAAAGTACATCTACTGCTTTCATTAAAGGTGGACATAGCACAGCATAGAACAGCATGGCACAGCACAGCACATTTACTGCTTTCACTACAGGTGGACATAGTATAGTACAACACAGCACCCTATAGTATGGCATAGCATAGTACAGCACAGCACAGTATAGCATAGCATGACATAGTATAGCACAGCACATTTACAGGTGGACGTAGTATAGTATAGCACAGCACAGTATAGTATGGCATAGCATAGTACAGTACAGCACAGTATAGCATAGCACAGCATAGCAAAATACATGTACTGCCTTCATTAAAGGTGGACATAGCACAGCATAGCATAGTATAGCACAGCACAGTATAGCATGTCATAGCATAGTACAGCACAGCACAGCATAGCATAGTATAGTATAATATAGTACAGCACCGTACAGAATAGCATAGCAAAATACATGTACTGCCTTCATTAAAGCTGGACATAGCACAGCACAGCATAGCGTAGTATAGCACAGCACAGTTTAGCATGTCATAGCATAGTACAGCACAGCACAGTATAGCATAGCATAGTATAGTATAATATAGCACAGCACAGCATAGCGTAGTATAGCACAGCACAGTTTAGCATGTCATAGCATAGTACAGCACAGCACAGTATAGCATAGCATAGTATAGTATAATATAGCACAGCACAGCATAGCATAGCAAAGTACATTTACTGCCTTCATTAAAGGTGGACATAGCACAGCACAGCATAGCATAGTATAGCACAGTACAGCACATTTACTGCTTTCACTACGGGTGGACATAGTATAGTATAGCACAGCACAGCACAGTATAGCATAGCATAGTACAGGATAGCACAGCACATTGACTGCTTTTGCTAAAGGTAGACATCTCCCACTGACAATACCAGGAATATTATTCTCCTGTGCCAACAAAGAGAGAAAGAGAAGTACTCTTTTGATTTCAAAATATTACAAGACTCTTGCTGCATAGATGTGATTGGCACATCGAAGGAGATAGCGGAGTGAGATATTTGCTTTTCTTGTGTTTTGATGGTTCTCAGCAGAAACTCACAACAGGAGCACTGTCCAGATGACCTTTGGTGCATCAGAGGTTCATTATTCAGGGGAAAGACGTCAGAATAATGCATGAAGTTTCCTGGGTGTTCTGATCAAGATTTTGGCACGTTTCGCAGATTAACAGGTTACGCAAGCAAAAGGGTCCCCTGTTTACTACCTTGTTTGATCTACCATGTAACAGAGGCCAGGGAGGGCTGCCCTGCATTGATTGCTGTTTGAAACTAGAACAACTCTGGATAATGATCTGATCTTGATTTCAACACTTCGAGCATCAGAGAGTCCACCACAGCCCTTGGGAAGGGAGGTGGTTCATTTCTCTCAGTGATCAAACTGTGCACCTTCTTTCTAGTTGCATGGACCTACCTTCAGCTTCCAGGTGCTGGTTCTTGTTTTGTGGCGACTTTTAATGAGCAAACCTCTCCTTCTGTGCGTGTACTTAGAGACAGAGATCAAAGGTGTATCGATCCACTGGTACCAATTCAATGCCGCCTCAGCAGCACAGAGTTGGATGTGGGGTTCAAAGCCCACCTGAGAAGTTGGGTGAACACCGGGGTGGTTATTAGGACCTGAAGTAGCTTGTTCACAGCCAGCAGGAGTACATCTACCACCACCTTTGACTGCAATATATACATCCCCAAGGCACCCTCCCTTCACCTTCCCTTCCGGAGCTATAACAGATAAAGCTCCTTGAGTCTTTATACAAGGCCTGTTTTCCAACCCTTCCATCATCTTCACGACTCTGCTCTGAACCTTCCCCAATTTACCCGATTCCTTCTTGCACGGTGGACACCAGAACTGTACCACGGGCGGTAGGACCAAATGCACAGACCTGAGGAACAATGTCTTGCATTCAAAAGCTTGTCTACCTTTATTCCAAGTACATGGCTGACCCAGGAGAAGAGATCACCCTAAGAAATCCTTGCTTCTCAGGATAATATATGACAGGCAGACCACAGGCCCCGAGCTACCAGTGGCTCTTCAGCTTATCCACAGCAGCCCTTCTCAGAAAACATTATCAAAGATTATTTTGTCTACTGCAGGCACTGAGTCTCGCCTGCAGTCATGGATAATGCACCGCGTGTGCTGCTGAGCTCACGTGTGGGACTTTACATGTGATCATATGGCTTATTTTTGCCTAGCTTACCAAGAGATCCCGATTTTGTGTGTCAGTCATTATTTACACTGCCCCAGTCTTTCTCCTGCAAACTTTATGTGTAAGGATGATATGCTGCCGCAGAACTATTGATGGATCCTGGTGAGAGCCCGTTAGAAACACACTTGCCCTATGACTCCATATTTACAGTAGCATTTGGGATCTATCAGTTAGCCAGCTTTTAATGTACTTAAATATATGCCACTCGGGGCTGGAAACCTTTATTATTCATGTTCCAAACATTTATTTGTAAATCTAAAAGTAGCACTTGGAGGAAATAAGAACCAGTCCCTGAACAATCAAGATCTAACCTGCTTGGGGTTTGGTTAGCTATGTCTTACGTTCCCCATTATTTTTCATTTTTACCTGGCATTTGCTTTTCCCATTTTCACCGCTGAAATATCTAAGGGCTACTTGTATTTACAAACACCTTCAACATTTAGCCTGCAACACATACCGCGTTGCAAGCTTTTTCTTGCTGCGATTGCTCTGTCTATGAGATCTTGTGTCTGCTCACTATCTCATAGCTAGTCAAGTGAATCCTTCCAGTTTCTCACTGCCTATCAGGTACGCAACGAGCTGTCGTGGTGCCCACAATGTGTTCTTGCTCCCAATATTGGGGCTCCCCTCCAGAATGCAGCCTTTAGGCAACAAAATGCTTCTTCCTGTAGGTCAGGTCCTGTCGGACAGGTTTCTGCAGCCACCTTCTCCTCCTCCCTGCGAATTATCTTTGAAGGAGATCACTCCAAGTAGAAACCAAAAACCGAAATAGCAACATGTGCTCGAGGGGGAACCAGTTCGGCAGGTTTGAGGACAGCGGGTGGGGAAGAGTCTCAGCAGCAAGGACCTGGCTCATGAATTCCCTCTGGGAGTCCTGCCCCAAGACAAAAAAGATCACAGCCTCTGCTAGGAGCTGCCTGTTCGGGGAAAGAGCACAGACCAAAAAATGAATAACCTTGCAGGCACAGGGGGGAAAAGAAGGAACCAGACCTGGAAGAACTGGCCCATTGCACCAGCGAATAGTGCAATTCTGTGGTGTCTAACATATTTTATATATATATATATATATATAT
>NW_017729016.1:4411486-4420904 GCF_001723915.1 Gavialis gangeticus
TATATATATATGTATATATATGTATATATATGTATGTGTGTGTGTGTGTGTATATATATGTGTGTATATATGTGTGTGTGTGTGTATATATATATAAAAAAAATATTTCATGTTCCGGGTCAAATCAGCCCATTCGTATCAATTGGGCAGAACTCAATTGTTCCAAAAACTATATCACTTGAGCAGGCAGGATTTAATCATTCAAAATACCATGCACGGTGCTACAACTGGCAGGCATCCTCCACCCCAGGCTCTCAGATCCATCCTGTGTGCAGGCATCCTAGGTGCAGGCCCAAGGCTGGAGGTCTTGGGATTTGGATGCCCCCTACACTTGATTTGAGCTAAAATATAAGACCCAGATACACAACTGACTCTCCCCTCTCAGGCTGGCTGGGTAGAGGACACACACAAGGCTTTGGAGAGGAGCAAAGGCAGAGGCCGCTGCAGCAAAAGTCCTTATACCATTTAATTATCCCCATTAGCTGGGAATTGCAGGTTCTTGCTCAAATCCCCCTGGATTCCTCCCACCTTTGTTGAAGCAGTGAGTCAACAACACACCCAGCAGTTGGTAACGGCAGGCAGCCCTTCTCCTAAGCCTCGTTAATTTATGCAGCGATCCCCTGAAAAATTATTCCATTGAGTTGGATTTCAGCTTGTAAATAGTTGCTGGGGCTATTCAATTTAAATGCCCTGATGATTACCAACATGGCACAAGGAGCCCAGCGGCAGCCCTAATGCCTGCAAGCCGGGGAATGGATGTGCAGGCTGCAAAGGGGACCGTCTGCAACCAGAGCGGGCATTAAAACCTCAGATCCTCAGGACTGTCTACAGGTGCTAAAGTCGGGCGAACAAACACCACCAACTGTGCAGAAGGGCCAATGCCACCACCACCAAAACGAGGCACCTGACTATCCCATCAGCGCCACATAGCTAGAAGCACTCAGAGTTATCTCCCCAGTAACCACCATTCCTGCTTATTCTTCCAGCTTCCTTTCTATATTTACAGTAAAGCAAAGACCGGTCTGTTCTTAGGATCAATAAAGGTCCTCAGATGCAAGGGTTAGAAGGAGCAATTATCATTCCCTTGTTAACAAGAACTATGACTAGGTTGAACCTACTGTAATCTCATTGCCCAAGTAAAGCTGAAGGCCTCTATCACTATCTTTTTTTTTTTTTTTTTTAATGAAGAACTAGCTTTTTTGTGGCTGTTTTGTCCCAGGCTGCAGTGAAATGCATGCTACTCCACGTTTAATGTTCTTTTTTGCCACGAGGGCTTTGCAGCTAGATTTACACAGACCCTCATCTCCAGAGGGACTGTGATGTAGACAGGGACCCTGGGGCCTGGGTGAGGCCTGGGGAGTCTTCTCCTCCATGCACTTGCATCCTGAGCTGCTGGGTTTTGGCTGGCACCCCTCCTTTTTTCTCAGCTGGTGGAGGACGAGCCATCTCGCTCCGCCAGTTGGGCGGTGGGTAAGGCTACAGGTCCTCCCAAGTCCTATTTATAATTGTTTGGTGTTGGTTACACTTCCCAAGGTGCAAATCCTCATGGAGCCTCAGCTTCTTCAACTTGCTTAGTAGGTTTATGTTACCTCACTAGCAGCACAGGTTAACTCCAGCTGGTGTCAGGAGGGCTGGGGTGGATATCCCTGTCTGTGCAATCAAATGCAGTTCCCTGCCACGCTTGGAAAGTGCATGCACGTGTTCACTTTTGCTTGCATGTTGTATAACGGCACACCTGGCGAGCACACCTGCACAGGCGCCTGCAGGCTTTGTGCACACAGATAGGGTCCGTGTGTGCATTGGGGGCTTGGTGCAAGAGTCTGACCTTTTTTGTGTAACAGCAGCTCCAGTCCAGCGAGCTAACGATCCAGCTCAGAGACTGCAGGGCACACTCAGATCTCAGTTATGCTGGAGCAATTTGGGATTTACAAGATCAATCTGGCCTGGGACTACGTGCAATAAGCAGACCGGCTGCCCCAGAGCACAACTGGTTGGGAATTTTCTGAAGAAACAGGCTTTACCTGGCTCTGAAGAGAGACCCACCTTCGTCTTTACCTAGTTTTTGGTCAAAAAACTTTCTGAACAGTCTTCAGTATGTGCCAGTACAGAAATCCCACCTTTTTGTCAGGGCAGGAAAGCCTTGTCTCAGGCTCAGCTCTAGACCTCAGGTCTATTTGGTCACTCCTGCAAGTTTTTCATAGATTTCATAGATGGGAGAGCTGGAAGGGACTGTGCGAGATCATCGGGTCCACTCCAGGTTGCTTGTGAGACGCTCTCCAACACAAGGCAAAGCTGCATAGTACTGCAGCCCTGCCTGGGATTACATCCACCTGCCCCATGTCCTGTATCTCTGACCAGGTCCTAAAAGTTCCCACTGATATTAAGGGAAGTTGTGGGGTTGTTGGGAAAGAGGCGTAGTGGGCCCTCGATCCTCTGCCAAATGTTTTGTGAAGGGATTAGTTCGCTCTCCAGAGGAAGGACAAATTAGCCCTTTTCTACAACGCCTGGCTTGAGAAAAGGACACCTGTCCCACCCCCCTCCGCAGAGCAACATCCCACACCCTGCAGAGATAAGAGAGGGGCAGACCTGTTCTCTAGCATTGCTCAGCGCAGGGACACGAGTGCTTGCAGGGAGAGGGCTGTGATCCGCCTGGCTTCAGGTAAGTGAACATCTCTATTGAGGGAAAGGTGTCCAGGTTGTAGCTGTATTGGTCTAGAGGCAAAAGGTATCAGAGCTCGCAGCAGCAGTGATACCTTTTATTACATCAACTAGATTTTTGCAGTTTTTTTTGCAAACACCTAGCTGGTCTAATAAAAGATATCACCTCTGCCAAGAGTTCTGGTTCCTTTATGGGGGGGAAAAACATTTCACCTGTGTTACTGGATTAGGAGAGGAACTGCCAGGGTGGAGGGATGAAGAGTACGAAATGGCATAGAGACACCATAGCCCACCGTGCCATGGGATAAATAGAATATAATGAGATTTAGGTGGAGATAGGTTACATCGGGGTTCATATAACAATGGAATAATTATGCCGTGGACTATCAAATAGCCTATTGATCTGCTTTTTAGTGTTTCTGCTCACTCTTGCAGGTGGATCCAATTGCTCAATGAGAGTCAGACCATAGGTCCATTTTGCCCAGTATTTGGGGCCAATGAGAGTCAGACCATAGGTTCATTTTGCCCAGTATTCGGGGTCACACAGCGGCAGAAAGCGGATGCTGAAAGGTAGAGTGAACTGGGTCTGATTAGGCAGACAAAGTTCTTTGGGTAAATCCAATATCTTCTCTTGGACCAACTCAAATAGTTGGAAAAATTCTTCTTTGCAAGCATTGGGGTACAAATATCCTTTGTCAGCCTGAGGAGGCGTCTGCAGATGGTCTGTGCTCTTCCTCAATGGAGTAGTAAAGCAGCCAGACGCCAGTACGTGTGCAAGGTAGAGGGAACTGGGTTTGATTAGGGTTTTTTTTCCACTTTTCCCCAATGTATGTAGTTAGGATCAAACAAGAAGAAGCAATGCCTGTTATCACACAAGCTGGTTTTATACAGGTATAACTGCACAGACTATAGTGTCTTACACCTGCTTATACTGGTGTTATTGGGATCTGAGCCTAGTGTTACGCACGGATACGTGGTGTCCTTAGAGATAGACCAGACTAGCATCAATTATTTCTGTTTAGGAACTGGGAAATCGTTAGGAAAGGGAAATCATTTATCAGAGGCAGTGTGCTGAAACCTGCTCTCCGCAGAACAGGTGCAGTGTGCCCAAAAGCATTAGGCAGAAATATTGCACCTCTAAGCCACAGCAAATTAAACCTTTCTTCAAACCAGTGGGAGCCTGGGGAAGGAAACCGGCTGCACAAATTTGTACCCAGATCCCAGAGACCTGACTCTTGGGTCTTCTTGCATGCGATGAAAACGCAGGGCCTGATCCTTCGTGGCTTTAAGTTGGCCCATTGATTTTAATGGCACAACACCAGTCCGTCATTCACCAAGGCCCTGGCTTGCAGTCTCTACAGGGAGCTGTGAAAGCCTCCACGCGGGTTGAAGTGATTGTAGGGGTCTGGTATTCTTGGTCTTTCTTCTCTCCGCGCTAAAAGCACCGTGACCTTTAAGGGGCCAGGACAAACGTCTCTCACGGGGTGTGGAGAGCGAACGGCACAGAGCCTTGCAGCGGAGGGAGGCATGAATTCAACTGGAAGACAGTGCAAGCCTAACCTGCCCTTGGCAGCTGGCTGGAGAGCCCCTCCAAGCCCCTGCTGTGGAGCCAGTGACTTGAGAATTAAATAGGATTCATTCAATAAACCAAGCCTATCATTATCCGAGTTTTCCCCACTTTTCTGAGTTCCTACAGCACCGAGCTCTCCTTAATTGCGAGTCATTCGGCGTTTCACAACCGATACGTGACAACCCTCCGAGCCGCGTGTGGTCCTCTGCTCGGTAGAAAACAGGGCACACGCGGTGCATTCAGCTAAGGTTCACTTTGCGTTCTGGCCCTTGCCTGAATCCCAGGTTCGAGGTGAAAATCAGGACATATAAAGGGCTGAAACAAACCCTTCTTTATGTGTATTTTCATCTGGTGGTCGATCCGAGGCTGCATGCCTCCTTTCTGGCAGGCCCTTTAAGGCTGGAAGGGGCCTGGGGATTGGGGACAGAAGTTCAACAAACCGATTCAACTTAAATCAGTTAAGTCTGATACTACGTCCATCCAGGTTTATCTGGTTTCGGCCCTTTTGAAAGTGGTTTGTGTGCACCGAACCGCTGTTGCATTGCAGATTTGAACCGGTTTCTGATGACTTACACTGGGTTATGTTTCACGTCTGTCCCTAGAGATCGTCTGGTCTCACCCTCTGTTTTCCAGCTTCCTTCTCCCAGCGCCCGGTCCAGCTCCCACTGAAATCAGTGGAGAGACTCATTCAGATGCTAAAAGGGGAGTCAGCCATTCTGTTTCTTCTGCCCAATTAACAGCAGAGAGGATGGGCTCCTTTTTGGCTGATCCTCATTCAGCTAATGACAGCAAGCATGTGCCCCTCCAGCCCGCTGAGATCCCGCAGGCTGTCACACCCGCGGTGCTTGGAGGACGTGCTCTTTTGTGTGTTGTGTTTTCCAGACCCCATCCGAAGCAAGATGAACCAAGTGCCCTGCATCCTGGCTGCTGTTGTCTTCTGCCTGGGTGAGCTACTCCTTTTCTCAGTCTAATCTGGGCATCCTTTCGTTGGAGCACGTTGTGGGAGCTGCCTTGGTGGGGTGCAGATTTAGCTACGTAACTTCTGCACAGTTCAGCAGAGCTTGAGGCTACGATGGCCTTTGATTTACAAATCTGCATAGCTCTCAAAAGATTTCCTGAGAATCTCAGGCAGCCCTATCTAAGGAACGGATCTAAATGCCCTGTTAAAAGCAACAGGAGAGCAAATAGCACACACATAGACTCATCTTTCTTTTTAATATGCAGACCATGCATTCCTAGTTCCTTGAATGCAATGCAGCCTGTTAAAATAGGGCCCTTTCCCCCTATATACAACATTTGCCCATATTTGCTAAACTTATTCTATTTGCAAAATAGCTTCTGTATAAAGAGATGAAGAGAAGGCTCCAGGGGGACTACATTCAGGGATGCCGAACAACACGCACCTGCTAAATTATTCAACTACTTGTTTCTAACGACTCCTTTTCAACGTGTTTAATCCATTTGGTTGCAGGATTTCCAAGAAGCCTGGTGAAAGCAGCATCAGTAAGTTGTTTGCAAGGTGTTTAAATATCCTCAAGATGCTAATAGAAGAATAATAAGGCATGCTAAGTGCGGGATATAGTGGGTAGCTCCAAACCTGGTTTCTAGCCATCCAGGGTTCGACAGATGCCTCAGAAGGAACGGAGGAAATAAGGCATACATAACAAAAAATAGTAGAAATGCTGGAGCAATCCAAACCAATGAGAATACTAGAAAAGTTGGAATGGAAAGCTCTTTTTTTAAAAAAAAAAAAAAAAAAGAGGAAGTGCGTAAGTGAATGTGCCGTTGCGGTGTGTAATTATGGTGAGAGCAGATGTAACGATCGGATTTGCATATGCAATCAGCAGCAATTGCTTATGAAAAAGAATAAACACTGGTTTCGCACATGCATTTATGCCCTTAATAGAAATAAAAACGGCCCATTAGTATATGGCTGGCATCTGTTGAGGCTTCATTCCTCAGGGCATGCTCTGTACATGAGAGCTTAGAGCCATTTCTTTAATGGAGGTGCCACGGCTGAAACATGCCTCCATCTCCCTGCTGGGAAACAACATGTGGAGGGCAGGGCACTGCTGCTTTTCAGTGGGAGAGGAAAGTCCTTCTAAATATAGAGGCCCCGATCCTGGGGTCTGGCCAAACCTCCCGTCCCCCTGAGCACCCAACGAGGGTGGTGAAGGTGACTTCATCTCAATTATTCTGGCTTAAAACAGCCTCAGAGCTGCTGCGAAATCCTTTTAGCTGCCCACTGCACCTGTATAATATGCCAGTGCCTGCCTATGTTGGGAACCATCAGGAACCTGGTTCCTTGCACCAGATTTATAACTGTCTGTGCACTCCTCAAGGGGTTTTAACAGACCAGAGCATCCAGCCCATAGCCTGTGGGTCTCAAAAGAGACAAGAGAGTCTATGAGATACTGTATTTTATTGAGATATGGCATTATAACCATGATAATGCTACAGAAGCAAGGCCAGCTATCTCAGGTCATGGATGGAAAAACTGCATTTCATTGTGTGCCTTCCTTTTTTTTCCTCCCATCCCCACAGTGTCCCGGCCTTCAGATAAATGGTAAGTGACTGCAATATGTGCTCTATGGGACTACTGTTTGATAAGCTGTATGGTTTGCTGGATGTAGGAAACACGGCTGATTTTGCTTTTTCTTCATCTTTTTTTTTTTTACCAGCCACAGAACTTTGCAAGAACGTGTCCAGGTATTTGCAGAAATTAACTGGATCCCTTTTAAAGGTTACTTTGGTTGTTGCATGCATGCACAGAGCAAGTTCTGAGTCCATTTAACAGGAGATGAGAGGGGGCCATCTCCTGGAGTCATAGAAAAGCCCGTGATCAAGCCACATCTTAAAGGTTTTTACTCTGTACTCACTTGGTGCCTGGGATGTGGTGGTTGCACCCCTGGAGAGCTACAGAGCAGAGATTATCTTCTCAGGGCCAGGCAGAATACAAGGTCATTGGTAGGGCTGGGTATCTGACCGCTCAAATAAAGTTTGATCAACTGACTGGTCTAACGTCGGTCAAAAATTGTAAAAAAAATTGTCAGTAGGTCCAAAGAATACATAGAAAAAGCACAAATTTGCTGTTAAGAAATGTATCAAAAACAATAAAAAAAATACATTTCTGTGAATAAAACTATTTTAAAATGTAGGGGTTTTTTTAGGTTTGGGGGTTTTTTTTTTTGCAAAATTGGTATAATCTTTGACTGGTCAAAAAAAATATGCAATCCATGTGCGGCATTATAACCATGATAATGGTTATAACGATTATAATGCCAGCAATATGCGATCAGTTGACACTAAAAGCAGTGGTGGCCTTAGGGTTTTTGGGGCCCTGGGCAAGAGAGACATTTAGGGCCCCTTAGAGACTTAATTTTGATGACCTATTAGCAAGTTGGACATTTGTTGCAAAATTTTGGGACCCCAAAAGCGGGGGGCCCTGGGCAGTCTCCCGGTTTGCCCTCCCCTAAGGTCGATTGACTGGCTTGCTGGCCCTCGTCATGGGTGAGGCACCCGTCTGTGAAAACAGATTACGTGAGCACATCCCAGCAGTGCCCAAGTTCAAGGTCCACCTTTGAGATGACCCCAAAATCAGGCTGGAAGAAGTAAGCACTGACCCCATGAAAGTCCCTGGGCTATTTACACAAGTGGAGGGGCAAGTTACACCCTGGCTGTTAGCTGAGCAGAGCATGGATGTGAGTGGCAGCGCAGGGTAAACTTGACTGCCAATACGTGTGTAAAATGAGCGTAACTCTCACACCCAGGGTAGGGGTGTAGAGGCGGTAAGACAAGGTCAAGCCTTCTCCTGCCACTATAATATACACTGCACTGCTCACACAATTCAGCCCTGCCCTGGACAACAGACACAACCACAGACTTCAAGAGATGCTGTACACACACGCTTTGCACTCTGCTAGCTATGGGTTTTTTAGGAGTTTGCAGGGTGGGGTGGAGAGATGGGTTATTTAGCACATGCATATCCTAAAGGCCTTCATGCACTGCTTTTTTGGCCATTAACATCAGGGGAGCTGGACTCTGTTCTGGGAGGAAAAGCAACAGCTAATGAATTTGGTGCTAAGGACGTGGCATTAGGGTTTGCCATGGGCCTATACGTCCATGTCCTTCTCTCTCTGTCTTTGCAGTGAGGATGATGAAGGGTCCTCCAATTTCACTCGCTTAGTCTGCGATAACGTAAGTACGGCGGAGCAGCCCCCGGCATGTCCTCTCTCTTCCATTCAGCCTTATTTTCCCTGCAACATAGCCATCTCCCATACCTCCCGTAGCCCTAGCAAGGGCGTTATCCCATTCACAGAAATCACAGGGGAATTACGAGAAGGATTTGAGTGAGTTTCATGTCTCTCAGATGGGGATTTCTTTTCTTTTCCAGCTACAAAACTTGTTGAGGTGGAACCGTTCCTCCCTCCACAGCGCCTTCGAGCTCCTCCTGAAGAGCAAGGAAGATCTCCAGCCCAAAGCTCTGAAGGTGTTTATCAGCCAAGCAAACATCACAGAGCTGGAGGCAGCCTTGGACGGGTTGCTTGGCAAGGTAAAAGTGTATTTTACCTTCCCTGAAGAAAGCCTCGAGGGATTTGAAGTCTGTATTTCACTCCAGCTCTTTCAAGCTGCCTGTTATTTTCTTCTTCTGTCCATTTAGATGTTTTATTGTTTCACATTAATTATTCTCCTCCTTTCAGTCAGGATTGCAAGCACCAATATCTTGCTATATCAGCAGTAAGAAGGCAGCAGCCACCACTATCACGGGGTTCAGGTCCCTCCACTAAGTGCACAGGTTGCTCGCCAGGACTCCTGGGTTCCCCTCGGCCTTGCTCGTTGACCATGGGCAAAACACCATCTCCCTCTGTGCCCAATTATCCTCACTTCTTAAAAGGAGGCAATAGCCACCTCCAGTCTTGCAGTGTGAGGTTGCTTGGGAATGGACTAGAAAAATGCAATATTCACTTGTGAATAGTTTCACGGATACGTTGGCCAACTTCATTTCACCATGATGCAGTTTTGCAAACGCTTAGCTGAATGCACAAAGCAATTCATCTTATGATAAAAGGCTTGAGCATCTCTCACTGGGAACTGTCATGATTGAAGTAATGTTTGTAAAGCCCTTGGGGATCCCTGGATGACTACACCCGGTCAAAAGGGTCGTGTTTATGCTGCAGGTTAATGCCTCCC
>NW_017729016.1:4425904-4428423 GCF_001723915.1 Gavialis gangeticus
CTTCTTAAAAGGAGGCAATAGCCACCTCCAGTCTTGCAGTGTGAGGTTGCTTGGGAATGGACTAGAAAAATGCAATATTCACTTGTGAATAGTTTCACGGATACGTTGGCCAACTTCATTTCACCATGATGCAGTTTTGCAAACGCTTAGCTGAATGCACAAAGCAATTCATCTTATGATAAAAGGCTTGAGCATCTCTCACTGGGAACTGTCATGATTGAAGTAATGTTTGTAAAGCCCTTGGGGATCCCTGGATGACTACACCCGGTCAAAAGGGTCGTGTTTATGCTGCAGGTTAATGACTCCCTCATCCCAGCAAAGCAGAAGGGCGTTGTGCTGGAGGCTTTATGGGACGGGAAGCTGAGGAACGAAGAGCGTTTCAACGAGACAGAGTTTGTGGGGCCGTGGTTCCAAAAGAGGCTGCGGCCCTTTTTATCTGCCATTTCTGCCAACATCCTCCAGTGCCTTCACAACAAGACCATGAGATGTGCACAGTATCAGGCCATGTATGTGTCAGGGTTTCATCTAGTGGAAGCATTAACATCACTAATCTTTCCTCTCGGGGTGGAGTATGCAGGAGACCGGGGCTGGATGCACATGGTATTGCAAGGGCCTGACCTCACAAGTGTGCTAATAATTGCAGAGGGAGATGATAATTTCAGAGGCAAGAATTGCAGAGGGAAACGGACAGAAGTAGCTTGAGGTGGTGGCAGGACTGCGTGACATCTTCTACCTGGGCGATAGGTTCATTGGATGAATGGGCTGCTAGATGCGATCCTGGGTCACTATACACACGTGACTGATATCTTGGCACTCATAACATCAGCTTCTCTGATGAGAGGCTGGGAAAGGCGAATGGGGGATTCATGAACGAATGACACAAGAGTGAGTGAGCTAGGGAAAGACGGGGTGAGAGACACAGCGGAGGTGCAAGGGCATGGTACCCAAGAGCAGGATCCATCCGCCAACGTTCAGGGTCAGGTGAGCGCATTTGGTAACCTCTTCTCTAAAGGGAATCAGACAGTTTGCCTGTCATAGCCTATCTGCTTGCTCTCTCTCATGCTCGTGTCTTGTTGCCTTTTAAGAGTTCAAGCCCTGGACCTAGAATTTAAGGAGATGAGCCACGCTACCCGAGAGGCCGTCTATAGGGGCTTCCAGCTCTCTTTCCTGAAAGGGTTAAAAGCTGAAGGTAAGAGGCAAGCCGAGCACCCCTTTGGCTCCTACCAGATCTGAATGGCGACTTTGCTCGAATACGTGAAAATCTTTGCAGACAACTCATGCACAAAGGTACTGGCGGGCACATCGGCCGCCCGGAAACCGCTGCACTTACACAATGACGCAGACGTTTTACTGCGGGGTTGGGGCGGTGCTTTGACTCCTCTTTCTCGTAGCTCATGGCCTGTTAAATCTTGTGAGGCAAGGCTGTCTTGTGGGGTCTTATTTAACCACCCATATAATTGGGAGAGCTGTTGGACAAGCTTTCAGGCACCGTGTGCCCTTCCTCAGGTCTGAAGGAGAAGCAGGCGGAGGCTGAGCTAGATATCCCTGCAGATGCCGCGCATCTTTGCAATGCCTCATTTGTCCAGCCTTCGTTGGAGATGCCCCCATTGCCGCTCCTTCTTCCTCGCAGGGTCTGCATGTGTCGATGGCCTCACCAACACCTCTGCCTGGCTCTCTGTCAACTTGAGGAGGTTCAGCCGATACGCCGCGTACGCAGACCTGCTCTCTCTGAACGCTGCGTTCAGTGGGGTACGTAGCACCTACGGCCACTTCCACACCTACAGCAGTGCAGGGCCATAGTTCGGGGGTAGGACCCTGTTCTGAGTGAGCTCCAGTCCAGCAAGCTAATAATCCAGCTCAAAGACCATGGGGCACACTCAGATCTCAGTTACGCTGGAGCAATTTTGGATTTACAAGACTCCAGTCCAGAGAGCCACATGCACTAAACAGGCTGCCCAGAGCATGGCTGGTTGGGAATTTTCCAATGAAACAAGTTTTATGGCCGGTTGGTTCATGGCTGGTTCATGGCTTTATGCCTGGTTGGCTCATTTTCCAATGAAACAAGTTTGATGGCCAATTGGTTCATGGCTGGTTCATGGTTTTATGCCTGGTTGGCTCATTTTCCAATTTAACAAGTTTGATGGCTGTTCTAAATGAGCTACTGGCATCAGGCTGGGACAGATCATAGTGGTTTCAAAGCCTGCTGTCATCATCGGCCTTGACTGGCCTCTTGGCTGGTGGTTTCAGGCTTGGTTGGCTGCTGTGGAGAATGAGACGCACTGGAAGGGGTCTTTGACCAAGAGCTGGAGCATATCAAAATTAGGGACCCCGTGGACAGGACGGGAGGGTGAGCTGCTGTATATGCTGTTGAGCTCTTTGTAGTCTCAAGTCATCGGTCTTGTGATCCGGAGTCCCTCCAATGGAAATCAATCCAATCCCAACCCTCTCCAACCCAGGGTGTTTTCAGAAAACTGAAGCCATCCATGGTCTTCCTTGGATCATCCACCCTGGCAATCTTT
>NW_017729016.1:4433423-4440010 GCF_001723915.1 Gavialis gangeticus
CCAAGAGCTGGAGCATATCAAAATTAGGGACCCCGTGGACAGGACGGGAGGGTGAGCTGCTGTATATGCTGTTGAGCTCTTTGTAGTCTCAAGTCATCGGTCTTGTGATCCGGAGTCCCTCCAATGGAAATCAATCCAATCCCAACCCTCTCCAACCCAGGGTGTTTTCAGAAAACTGAAGCCATCCATGGTCTTCCTTGGATCATCCACCCTGGCGATCTTTAAAAAAATGTCTTGATGCCCATCTTGCTGGGGTCAAGTTTTACTTTCCTGCCCAAGTGCTGTAAGGTCCCTTCCAGCCCCTAACAACTATAAAACTATGGATCACGAGGATAGCCGCCTCTGGTTTCCCTGCTCTCCAAATCAGATGCTTCATTCCTAACTTCCTTTTGCTCTTTCTCTGTCTTAGTTTGACGTGCTCCACAGCTTGACCGTGAAGCAACTGGCACAGCTAACAGTCGCCAACGGGACCGTGGAAGCAACCAAAGATCTCCAGAGACTCCTGGCTTTTGTCACCAACTCAACTGTTGCCGAATATATTGATGAATTGAACAGACAAGTCCACCTGGTGAGAGCCATCCCCATAATCCTTCCAGCGTCCCAGGTTATGCTCTGCTCTGCCGCCGTTTGAGGACCTACTGCTGACGTTAGTTGAAATTTGGGGGCAAAACCTGTTGTAGGATTCACGGCTCTGAGATGATCAATGCTCTCCTTAAACAGGCCTGGAGGTGCTGCACAGTACCTGCTCCTTATGTCCATCCTTGGTAACAACTTCCCTCCCTCTCCAGGAGGTACACGCAGGCGTACGAAGGGAAAATGAAGGCTGGGTTTGGGAGAGTTTGGGAGAGCTTTTATTTTTCAAAGCAGGGGTGAGGGCATGAAGAAGACAGGAAAAAAGCAAGAGGAAAAAACCCAACTGGTGCAGGTTTGCTGTGCAAAGTCCCCTCTCCGCAGGAAGCAGGCAGCCGCCGTGCTTGGCATCACTTTCCATACCTCGCCCTTCTCCTTCCACTTCTTCCAGGCCAACAGCAGCCTGGAGACAGAGACCAAAGCCGTGCTGTTGCAACACGTCCTCATGGCAGCGAGGCCGATTCTGCAGGCAGCAAACGATACAGAGTTCATGCACTGGATGAATCCTCGCCTTGCCGGCTTGATTCCTGGGCTGAACCGAACCCACGTCCCCCTGTTTTTCGAGGGCTTGGACACCAGGACCTGCACTGCCGTCAAGGCTGTGTAAGAGCTGTTGTCTTCCCCGTTCTTCCTAGGGTGGCTTTGCAAGAGGGCTGTCATTAATTGCAGCTGGAATTTCCCTTCTTTTTTCAGTGCAAAAAAATCTAACTCTGAGATGGGTCCACTAAGACCCAGGCCATTTCCAGGGACAGCTGTGGTCGAGTCCCTGGAGTCCAGGCACCTCCTGACCCTGTTCTCCTCTATAAGCCAGGCTCCATGCATGAACTACACTTCCCATGATGCTCTCTCCCTGGGTGAGCCACCAGCCTGCATCAAGGGAGACCTGGGCTCCAGTGCGGACGCTTGTCCTGAAACACCGTCGCTTCCCCTCAAAAGCCCCATTTCCCATTGAAAAACAACATGGACGGAAAAATCTCAACCAGGGGGTCCCAGACACCGGTATTATCCAGTGGTGCCTTCCCTAAAAGGGTTACAAAGCATTTCACATGGACGGGGAAGTCTGGTGATCCCTGTTTTGCAGCTGCAGAGAGAGGAAGCTGTATGGCTTAAGTGATGCAGATGCCCTGACTTATTCCTAGGATGGGATCAGTGCATCGTGCAGCTCCCACTGTTCATTGCATGATTATTATTGCTTATGGTGATGACCCAAAGCTGCACAATGAGGTCAATTCAAAGACTCCCGGCTACTGGGAAAGCTAGAGAAGGCCACCAAGTTAATAAATGGCCCCTGTACGTGCTCGCTTCTTAGCGATAAAACTGTCTCTGGAAAGCCCAAAATATTACAGAGATGTCTGCGCTACCTGCAAGAAGCTGAAATCCCAGGAGAGAGCGGCTCTGTGAGCTAAATGATGTGTTTGTGCTTGTGTCACAGGGTGACTGTACTTAATAACTCCATCGCCGACTTCGGCAGCCCCACGCAGCACAGCATTTACCAGGAGATACGGGACCGGACAGCAAGTAAGACGCATTGATCACAGCCGAGTTTGGCCGCCTGCTTCTGCTGCTTTTGCAAAACACTGACCTTTCCTAATACCTGCGTGTGTCTGCACATGCAGAGATGCATGCAATACGGTGTACAACCGCTGTTGTCCTTTGGCTAATCCCCCTGGAGAGCCCCACTCCCATGCATTTGTACTTTAAATTCACCGCCTTTTCTCTCTGGTTGTTTCAGACTCCTCGCTCCAGTGCTACACCACAGACACCAGCTTTGCTGTGTATTTGAGAGAGACATTTCAGGGCTTTGGCGCTTTCCTGAACCTGAGAGATCTCAGATCCATCATTCCAGCGTCTGGCATCCAAAAGGTACCACGCATGCATCGTCTTGCTGCAGCCAGCCCATGTGTCCGTACAGCCCACATGAGCAATACGTTAGACCTCTCTGCATATCCAGTGTCTGGGCTTCAGAGGCATTTCTCTATCCCTCCAATCTACCCTGTGTGTTTATAGGGCTCATCACAATAGTGTCTGTAAGACAGTTTCTCCCCAAACACACCTCTTCTCTTTTTACTGTCAGATGTTTCTGATGCTCTTTCCGCCGCCTGCTGTCCCAAAGAGGTTTGTTCTGAAAAATTTGACTTGTAATGAGAAACCTTTACACACACATGTAGTTCCCATGGGCATTATCGAGGCTTTCCCCCCGTGACTGAGGCTTTGCAGAGCTGGGCCCCACACAATAGCTCTGAGTCCGGTTCTTAGTCGACAGGTCCATTGGTGACGTCTAGGGGGTGCACGCAGATGAACGTGCACCCCGAGATCGGCCGTGCGCCCCCTGGAACCACCAGCCACGAACCCCCCACTCTCCATCGGCGATCTGGTGCTCCCCCAGACTTGGGAGGCGCCAGTCGCCCATGGGCAGGTCTAATCTCTGTTGCAAAACCCACCACTAAAGTCAGCATGAATTGGCTCTGGTGTTGATGGTCTTGACAGAGCTGCTGAGAGCTGCCCAGCTACCGAGTATGAACTCGTTTCATTACTCGAAGTGGCAACTCCAGCTCAGACTTGGGAAGTTTGCAATGCTGAAGACCTGCCTTTTGCCCATTCTGAAGCTGAACAGCTCTGCAGCTTGTTAATCACAGGAAATTCAGGTTGAAGGGACCTCAGGAGGTCACATCCAGTCCAGCCCCCTGCTCCAAGCAGGACCAGCCCCAGCTACTTCATCCCAGCCAAGGCTTTGTCTAGCCGGGTCTTAAACACCCCCAAGGATGGAGAGAGATTGCACCACCTCACTAGGTAATCCCTTCCAGTGCTTCACCACCCTCCTAGTGAGAAAGTTAAACCCACAAGAGCTGCTGTTTCCAGCTGGGAAGCTCAGGGTCACCCAGGCTTGAATGCACAACTTTCTGGGCTCTGGCTCACCCCTTGAGTCCCTCGGTCACAGAGCCCTTTCCTTAAAGGTGGGCACTATATTTGCCCTGGGACCTCCCCGATGGTCATGACTGTTCAAAGATCACGGCCGGCATCTCTGCAATCGTCTCAGCTCCTCTCACATTCATAATCACACGAATGGCTCCTATCACATTCCTGGGGATACAGTTGTCTGCCTTCCCCACCCTCCTGTGGATGTCTTCGTTCCAGATTGCAAACACGATGGCTCCTGCCGCCTTGGCCAACCTGTTCTCCAGCCCTGCGTTCCTCAACGACGACGCCTTCCTGACCGCTCTTGTGAAGACCTATGAAAGGAAAGGGGACTTTATTGACCAGCTGAACAAGAAGAGCATTGCGGTAGGTCAAGCATTTGCTTCTTGCTATCCAACAAGCCAAGCAAATCTCCACGTTGGATTGGACTTTAGAGAAACACCTTGCTTGTCACGTGAACTAGCACGTCCCAAGCAAGAGGATTCAGAAAGTCCCATGAATTTCATAGATTTCGTAGACATTCGGGCTGGAAGGGACCTCGGAGGATCATCGAGTCCAGCCCCCGCCCCAGGGGTAGGAAGTCAGCTGGGGTCATAGGATCCCAGAAAGAACATTTCCCCCGAGAGCATTAGGCACAAAAATGAAGGAAAAGCTTTGTCTTTAGGACATCCTGGACCTTGTCGGACATTTCCCACAACATTTAATTGGGCTTGAAAAGGTTAGAAGGACAAAAAGAAAAAGGGAGAAAAAAAATATGCATAATTCAAAAGGACCATGGGACTGCCTCCAAGTTGAGGACTAAAGTCTGCCTCTATGACTGCTGTGCTGAAGCAATAGTTGATCCCAATAAACCTTTTTTCCCCCTCCAACCAGCACAACTGTGAATCTGGGAGAGGGTTAGTTGCTATAGTTGAATGCCAATATGAGATTGTAGCTGGGTGGTGAAGTCCACCAAGAGAAGGAAAGGACCTGTATTCGTTGCCCCATCCCCACTGCCAGCACAGCACAGGCTCTGCAGAAAAGGGATGGTGTTGATATCAGCCCTGGGGTCTGAGAGTAAAGCTCTTCGTGCTTCATGGGTGCGAGGCCATCACCTGCAAAGTACCGTGTCCCTTTGCTTCTCTTGTAGGAGACCCTCCCCAGGGACACCAGAGCAGCCATTCTGGCAGGCGTGTGGCCTGCGGTGGTCAGGAGTGACCGTGAGACGGAGGTGGATGCCTGGCTCAGCACACGCCTGTCGCCGTACTTCAGCTCTCTCCAAAGTCCCCTGCTGAGCTCCAGTGACACCGTGCAAGCCACGTGCACGGCTTTCCGCAAGATGTAAGTGCGGCAAGGGGGGGGCACAGGGAGGATTCCCCATCCTTATGCGAACGGTCACGACGAAGACTTGTTTCAACTGGGAATGAGACCGAATGGCTTAGGAGGCCCCGTTTGGTCCAATGGTCCTGTCATGTGAAGTAGGCAAAGCCCCTAGCTTCCCCTTTCTGTCTTCGGAGGCTGCCCCATTGCTCAGCAGCAAACCCGTTCCCTTCCATTTCCAGACTAACCCTTGCAACCCCGCTGTTTCTCTTCCAACTTGCAGCGTGGACAAACTGAGTCATAACGGCACCGCTTTGAAGGTCAGCGAGCGAGAGGTGTATCGTGCCATCCAGGCCTATCTCACCAGTAAGTCTCAGCGTCCGGCCTAAGGCTTCTGAGTTACGTCCCCTCTGAGATGCGCCAGGCAGGGAACAGCTTCTGTCCATTTGGGACAACAGCATGACTTGAGCTGAGATGCTGGCATATGAATCCATATCTGCACCTGGTGTGGGCTGAAGTGCAGAGATCAGCTTTGTGGGGTGAATCGCAGCGGGTTTGGGGTGGAGTCTGCAATGCTGAAATCACTCTAGATTCTTATAAGCAATTTTAATCTCTAATAGCAAGACTCTTAAGGCATCGCAGGTAGCTGTGGATATTCATCTCTAAATGTTATACCCAATTGCTCGTCTACAATAATTTTCTGTCCTTCATCACGTAGCGAGTCCTGCCAGGCCCAGGTGCTACAACGCCAGCAACCCCAAGACAGCAAACTGGTTTGCTGCTTACCTTGGGCGTTACATCCGCTACAGCAGCGCAGAAGATGTACGATCATTCACAAATAATGACAACACGGTGGTGAGTATCTGTAGTCTTGCACAGTCCCTTGTCAGGGGTGAATGGGGCTCACAGCAGCTGCTGAAGGAGCCTCAATTGCTCGTGGACGCTTATGAGTCCCAGTGCAGTCAAGCTCACATGTGTACCTGGCAGTACATCGGTATCTGCTTGAATTCACCCATGGATTCACTTTCTTGCAGAGAAAGACCAAGCTATTAGCTGCCAACAGTCCATCAGGCTTTATTTCTCACTCACTGGGCAGACAGACCCCCCGCCCCTGAATGGGTAGCATATGCCTGCGTACCTGATTTGTATTAAGCAGGACTAGATTTACCACTGGAAGGCACACTCGATGCAATTTCTAGCCTAGTCTTAGAGTCCCTGAGCTCGACAGTGCTTAGCGAAGTCAGCAGAAGCGGTATCTCTAGAAATCCTGCAGTGGACATCACATACTTCTCTTTTTCCAGCTCCAGGATCTTGCCATAAACAGAGACAATCTGAGACTCATCAACCACACGCAGATCCCAAGGGACACGGCGGAGCTGTACGCTACCTCGCTGTTTGCCAAGAACGCAAACTTCAGTCTCATCAAGTAAGAAGGAAATACGTATTTAAACTCTCAAACTATGGAAATCGTGCAGGCAATTGATCTGAGGTTTTCTTTGCTTTCATGTACTTCATCCGCTACTAAGAAGAGCACCTTTTGTTCATCCAAACATATAAATATATATATATATATATCACACGTTATCTATCTATCCATCTAAATATATATATATATATATTACACGTTATCTATCTATCTATCTATCTATCTATCTATCACATGTTATCTATCTATCCATCTAAATATATATATCACATGTTATCTATCTATCTATCTGTCTGTCTATCTAACCATCTAAATA
>NW_017729016.1:4440021-4440231 GCF_001723915.1 Gavialis gangeticus
ATCTATCTATCTATCTATCTATCTATCTATCTATCACATGTTATCTATCTATCTATCTAAATATATCACCCATTATCTATCTATCTATCCACCTATCCATCTAAATATATATATCACACGTTACCTATCTATCCATCTAAATATATCACACACTATCTGTCTATCTATCTATCTATCTATCTATCTATCTATCTATCTATCTATCTATCT
>NW_017729016.1:4445231-4448761 GCF_001723915.1 Gavialis gangeticus
AGCTAGATAGATAGATAGGTAGATAACGTGTAATATATATATATATATATTTAGATGGATAGATAGATAACGTGTGATATATATATATGTTTATATGTTTGGATGAACAAAAGGTGCTCTTCTTAGTAGCGGATGAAGTACATGAAAGCAAAGAAAACCTCATATCAATTGCCTGCCTATCTATCTCTATAGATAGATAGATAGATAGATCTACATTTCTATATATCTCATAAGTAGAGACACATATCTCTAATATAGCCAAATAGATCTATGTGTATTTACCTCTGTCAAATATCCTACCCACATATCTCATGTGTTAGAGGTGAGCGGTTAGTGATAATTATACTTCATAAAAAACAAACATCCTTTGTTTTCTTGAATACTGTCTGCAAAATGTAAATGTCTTAAGTTTAAACCAAAACATTGCTTTTTTCTGCTATTCCCCAACTCATTTTCTCTCTTAGTTTTGACACTGAAACAGAGGAAAGGGGGAAAAATAGAGCTAGAAGGTTTTTAAAAAATGAATTAAGCGAAAAAGGCAACTATGTGAACCCTTGAGATGGTCCGCTTGGAGTTTTTGTTGAGAAATAGGAGAATTTTAGAAACTGGGGGAAAGCAGATAGAGTCGCACCATTTCACACGTGCCTGGCTAACACACCTTGCACTGGGTTTGCTCCCAGCCTGCCCGGCCCGCTGCTCTGCTTTGCAAGACATTCAACTGCCATCCAGTGGCTCAGCTCCACGGACGCGCTCAGTGTCATTGCCAGGATAAACCTCCACTGCGGCCCCTCAAACACCTCCGTGCCCACAGAGCCCACCCTCTCCGACCACCAGGTACGTGCTCAGCGCCCCGTGTGATGCCCCTGCCGAGGAACGGTGCTGAGCCATTCACAGACTACAGAGGATCATCCCCATTTGGTGTCACTGGGAGAGGGGAGCCAGATCCTGGGCTGCGGGGAGGATTTGGATCCAGGAAGTTTGGGGGGGGGGTTTCCTGTCATTCCTGGAGCCTTGGGTCATGGCAGGACAAAGCAGGACTCGGTAGCATCTTTCTCCCCAAGCTTTTCTTTGGTCAAAACTGCAGACTCAGTGATACAAGAATATGTTATGGGGTTGGGGCATGTGACTTATGGTTGGGGGCTGGGGCACGTGACTGGTGAGGAGAGGCTGAGTGAACTGGACTGATTTAGTCTGGAGAAGAGAAGACTAAGGGGGTTGAATAACAGCCTTCACCTCCCTGCAAAGAGGATGGAGCTGGGCTGGTCTCAGTGGGGGCAGGTGACAGGACAAGGAGCAATGGGCTCAGGCTGCAGCAAGGAAAGTTGAGGTTGGATATTAGGAAAAACTCTTTCACGAGTAGGGTGGTGAAGCACTGGAACAGGTTACCCAGAGAAATGGTGGGACCTCCATCCTTGGAGGTTTTTAGGACCTGGATAGACAAAGCCTTGTCTGGGATGATGTACTTGGAGCTGCTCCTGCTCTCAGCAGGGGGTTGGACTGGATGTGACCTCCTGCAGCCCCTGCCAAGCCTCATTTTCTACGACTCTGTGATCCCCTGTTTTAGTTCATTTAGATTTCACCAATCGGTCACTTGGAACAGGAACCTAAAAGACTTCCACATGTTTCATTTCCACATCTTCCAGATGAATCCTTGGATCGTTTCAGCTTGAAATGCCATTTTGTTTGGAAATTTGCTTTGACTTCATTAAAACAAGAACATTCAAAAGTGGCCAAAACAACTTTTCCCCATTGTCCAAATACACCCGTTCATGCATAAGTAGTAAATAAAAAGAAAAACAATGAAGGCAGTGCAATACGACTGAGCAAAGCTCTGTCCCAGCAGCATGTCCTGTGTAGCCTTTGGTGGGCTTAGCAGCTCATTCCTGATTCATCGGTTATTATTCATTATCCTCCTCTCCCTTCCCATCTAGCTTGCAACCATGCTGGTTGCACAAGTTACTTCCTTCAATGCCAACACCTTGACTGCACTGGGACAGCAAGCCTTGGGCTTGACCTTTGGGCAGATTTCGAAGCTGAGAGCAGAGGACGTAGCAGAGCCTGCGACTTTGCAGGCGCTTGGTCAAGTCCACGGCTGGAACCGGGGACAGGCCCAGGGGCTGGTGAACAAAGTGATCAGCAGTAACTTCACGGTAGGAGTTTGTCACCCTAAGAACACAAGAGCATTTGCTTGAAAAAACCTTCTTGCGATGATGCTGTGCTCAGGGGTCAATGGATTTTAATTGCACATTAGTCACGAATTGGGTTAGTGGGCCAGGTCTCAGAAGAGGGTTGTAAGATCAGGGCTGTCATCACGTCTGCTCTCTGCTTCGTTTTCCGATTGCAGTTGGACACGGCAGAGGCATTTCACAAACTTGGAACATTGCTACCAGGCCTCCCCGGCCGTGTCTTCAGGAACATCCCCGCAGACACTGCCAAGGAGATGGCTAAAAATGAAGGCTTCCTGAGGGCCATCGAAAAGGCACCTCGCTACCTGAAGAGAGCTTTTGTGGGCAGGGTGAGCAAAGCAGTTGGGAGAAAACCTCCCTTCTTCGTACCAGGCACCTCCCCTCTCCGACAGACCAAATGCAGCTTTGCCAGCTGAAGGGTTCATCTGCTGGGTAGGGGGTTGCAAAACTCAGGGAGTCCGTGAAAAAAATCAGGGACCTCTTTGCCTTGACTGCTTCATTAGCAGTATCTAGTAAGCTGTTATTGCCTTGATTTATTGCCCCCAAACCTCCAAGGCACTGATTGGGCAAGGCCACAGGGGAGGCTAGTGACTTGTCTTGTGATGCACCTTCATCCCACTCTTGTAGATCATCTCCAGGTCCTCCTCTCTGAATGACATTTTACATGATGTGCCTGATGCTCTGGTGGACCAAGTCCCCATCTCGTTGCTGGTACTGCAAGATGGGCACCTAGATCTTCACCAGATCCAACAGAAGCAGTGGTCCGCAGAGCAGGTAACGTGACTATTGTGTCTTTCAGACTGCGTTCCCAGGAGCAAATTTGAGCCTAGCACATCTGGTCTTGGCTGGTGCAGGTTATGTCAATGAGGTTGGGCTTGAATCCAGGTTCTGGACTCAGCTGTGGCAAGGATCTGTTCTGCTTAATACTCCATGTAACTCAGCCCTCGGGGGTAATTTGGGAAGTAGGACACAGGACTGGGAGGTCTCCCACGTTGTTAGATCAGTCCCCTGCTCTCCCAGGCAATCAGAGCACATACTGCCCTCCATCAACTCACCAAGCCCCAAGTTTTAAAGCTGGTTGTTGCAGCTGGAGGCTGTTCTGCAACCTCCCTCCTTGGAGAGTTAGAAACCTCATTCCCCATCTAGACTTAGTCACGGCTCATTCATCTGGTGCCAACATGAAGCTTAAAGAGCTGGTGTTGACCACGCTAGAGAAAGGAGTTGCATCCCCTCTGAGGCAGGGGACAGGACCATTTGCAAAGCCAGCTCTGCCCTCCCTGACCATGCTACCGGCCCTTCTCTGCCACTTTTCCAATTGCAATTCTTTTGTGCTCCTGTCTGAAC
>NW_017729016.1:4453761-4455494 GCF_001723915.1 Gavialis gangeticus
TTGGAGGGTTAGAAACCTCATTCCCCATCTAGACCTAGTCATGGCTCATTCATCTGGTGCCAACATGAAGCTTAAAGAGCTGGTGTTGACCACGCTAGAGAAAGGAGTTGCATCCCCTCTGAGGCAGGGGACAGGACCATTTGCAAAGCCAGCTCTGCCCTCCCTGACCATGCTACCGGCCCTTCTCTGCCACTTTTCCAATTGCAATTCTTTTGTGCTCCTGTCTGAACTGCCAAAGCTTTCTCAGACATCTCCGTGACAAGGGGCGTTTGCCCCGACAAAGCACCCACCGTGAGACACGAGAGCTCACGGTAATATTCGGCAGTCTGGGCTCTTGGCTCCTTCGGGACGCCGTGTGTAAACGCTTCTCTCCCCTATATTCTTGCCCTTTCCGCGGACCTGAGCACACGCGGTTCTCATTCACAGGCGGCGGTGTTTTTTGAGCGTGTGCTGTCTGCCACGGAGAATCACACGGAGTGAGTACTACCTCTCTTGTACCTCCTATTTCAGAAGGGGAGAGAAAATCATTTGATGGGGATCTCTTTCTAACCCCTGCTAAGGACCGGCGTGACCAGCCGCTTGGTTCAGAAGAGGGGCCGGATATTTCAAACCAAAATTCCTTGATAAATCCGGCCCGCGGTGACCTCTGGGCAGCAATTGATTGTTGAAGGAGAATGTAAAGAAAAGCCAAACACAGGGCCTGCAAATGCTTTCCATTAGCCAAGCGCTATGGATGAGGCTTGGCTTGCTTCCCTTATGGCCAATGCAGAGGTCGAAGCTATACCTTCTTGGCCTGGGGTACACTCGCATAATCCCTCCTGATTGTGACATCTTAGGGTCTTCCAGCCTTGTAGCCCCCCTCCGGGATCAGGGGGATGGAGGCAGCGTAGACTTTCCTCTGCCTGGTCATGGGATCAAAAGTGTTTCAAAGGCACTCGGTCCTTAACCTACAATTTCCCCTTCCCTGCATTTAGCCTCTCAGCCTCGGTCCTGCATGGTTTCCAGTGCAGCCCAGCCAGCAAACTCTCAGCTGCCCGGGTCTTCTCGATGGCTGAACAGATGGCGAAGAAGAACGTGGTCCTGACCCGCCACCAGGTAGGGCAAGACATGTCATACCTCTGGCTGCTGACGGGGAAAAAGGTGTCTTTGATGCGTATGCAATCCTTGATGAATTACTGATGGGCTTTTGAAGCATGGGCAGCAGGCACACCACTCCCATAGTGCGCCTGGTTGCAATGGGGCAGTATCCCATTCCCGGGAGATGGGATTTTCAACCCCCGTTGGCACAAACCCCGTAGCTGGTCCAGCCTCCGAACCTGTCCCTTTGCCGACTCTGACGGGGGTTAGAATAGATGAGCTGGGGGTTGGACTAGGGACCTGCTGAGGTCCCTTCCAACCCTAATTTTCTATGATTTTTATCATGCCAGCCAACAAGCCAGAGCCCCACTGAACCCTCTGGCAGCATCGGCATTTCACCCCCTTTCCTGAGGGGTGCATTTGTTGAGCAGGCCCATACACCGCTCAATGGCAAGACAGGGCAGCAGAGCACCCTCTTTAGCCCCGTCCGAGTTAAACTGGGTTCTGCCCAGTAACACAAGGGTAGAAATAAGGTTGAAAAAGGCAAAGCATTGAACACCAAATCTGAGCAGTGGGGGGGGGGGGGGGGGGGGCGAAGCGAAGAAAACCCCAGGAAAAAAAACCCCAAATTTTTTTTACCCAAGAGCAACAGTTCT
>NW_017729016.1:4455594-4456657 GCF_001723915.1 Gavialis gangeticus
GGGGGGGGGGGGGGGGGGGGGCTGCAGAACGTATGAATCACCTAGGAAAAAAATCCCCAATATTTATTCAGCTAGAGCAGCTAGGCTCTGAAAAGGGAAGTTAGTTTTTTTTCTGGACCTGATGGCCGAGCAATGTTCTTGTTTATCCAGCAAAATATCACACGGGGTAATATCCACCTCACACCACATGTATTTTTTCCATCAGTTGTCTTGCCTAGCCAAAATACTGGCTGCGCACAACCTGACGGCCAACTTCACCCACTACCCACGAGACCTGCTGCTTTTCTTTAAGTGAGTATCTCAAGTGAGTGCATTTGCTTTGGGGCTTAATCACATTAGCAAGCTTCTTAAGACCCGATTCAGCAGTATTTGCTCATGAAAACTGCTCTTACTGATGTGCAGTGACACCCAGCGGTGAGCAGGGCTTGGTTTTACAGCACAGGCCACTTGTTGGAGAGCTTGGTTAGTTTTGGAGGCTAATTTTCCTTAATGAGCACGGCTGAAAATGAGACAGGGCAAAGGCAACAAGAGTTGAAATCTGCACGTCAAAAGGTCTGCAGAAAGCATCAGAGTTGGTCAGCTGGGCTAGGATATCATGGGATGGGCAGAATTAGTGCAACCTGCCACAGTAGATGAGGAAAGCAGGTAGTATGGTCCAACCAAGCCCTGGGACAATATGTAGGGATGTTGTAATTAAATCACTTCATTAATTTCATAGACATTAGGGCTGGAAGGGACCTTGGAAGATCGTCGAGTCCAGCAGTTTGTAAGGTGCAGGGTGCCAAACATGATTGATCACATGCAGGCAGTGATCCAGGCTTGACGTAAGCATTTCTAGTGTATAGAAGAGTCAACAGATAAAGAGTGAAAGGATAGAAATATAATTAATGTCAGTGAACATATGTTTATGGAAAATAGGTCTTGTCAAATACACTTGATTTCATTATTTGATGAAATTGCAAGTTTGGCTGATAAAGGTATCTGCACAGAGGGAATACTTAGTTATTATTAGGCAGTTGACTTGGTACCACACAATGTTCTGCTTAAAAATAGCAGTGTCAAC
>NW_017729016.1:4461657-4464034 GCF_001723915.1 Gavialis gangeticus
TGTATAGAAAGAGTCAAATAGAAATGCACTTAGGATTTGCATCGAGAGCCACTTCCATGTAGTGACCCCTGGTAGCATCTCTGACAGCCAAGATCTCCCAAACTGACAAAAATGCGCAAAGATAAAGGTACGAACACCGTCTTTACCATACAAAAGAAGAAGGGTTTGCATCTAACCCTTCACTCTCCAGCTGTCGGCCAGTCTGAGAGCATGCATAAAGGCTAGGCTCAGTTTATACTCACTGAAGAGCGCTGCAGTCGGACCTAACAGGGGGTCTTGTGCGGGCAACAGCAGTTGCATGCCTCACTGCTTTCCTCCCAGTGACAGCATTTCCCCTTCGTTACAGCTTCGCTGAAGTGCACAATGATACCTGCAAAGCCTTTTACAGCCTGGCTTCCCAAGGAAACCTCAACCTGCTGCCATGTGGATCTGCCCAAAGGACCCAGCTCCTGACCAGTGCCCTAGCCTGCCTGGTAAGCTGCATTTGCTTTTAAAGTGCACGCTCGCCGTGCCCTAGCTGCAGCACTCCATCCATCTCCCAGAGTAGATTCAGTGTACTTCATTGCCGTCCCCTTCCAAATATTTTTCATGAGCATTATGGGCCAGGCATTAGCACCATCATACATGATCCCCTCCACCCTGTTGGCCAGGTGAACTCAGGAAACGAGCTGAATAACCAACTCCAAAGCTCATCTGCAAAATGGCTTGAGATGCCCCTCTGACCCTTGCTCTTGGGGTGGTTTCTATCAGGCTCCTAAATCCCTACTGCACGGTCCTCTCCCCCAGGAAATAGAGAACACCACCCTCAGCAAGGAGCAGCTCGGCAGGCTGGGTGCTTTGGTGTGCGACATGGACGCTGCAGCCATCACAGACTCCCACCCTCGGATCCTGGAGAATTTAAAGCTCTGTCCAGCTCTGACGGAGGCCCAACAGATTGCCCTCAATGCCCTCCTCAGCGGCAGGGAGAGCCAGTACGGGTAGGCACAGCTCCTTTGGCTGTGGTGGAGGCTGAGAGCAGCCCCGACGCGGCGGGTTCTTCTTGCCTGGGGTCTTCCATGAAGGCACTCAACTCTGCTTTCCCCCATCTGGTGCAGGGATCCTTCGTCCTGGGATTTAGCAAGTCTGCAGAAACTCGGGCTGCTTGCTCCGTATGTGAACCACACCACGTGGAGCTCAGTGAACGTGGTAGGTTATCCCCGCCAAGGAGCCCTGGGTGGGCTCAGTCCACCCTCTTGAGCAGCTGGGACTTGCTTCTGGGTTGAATATATATATATGTGCATATTTGTGCATATATATATATGCAGATATATGCATATGCATATAGATACA
This sequence comes from Gavialis gangeticus, assembly GCF_001723915.1. Lineage (NCBI taxonomy): Eukaryota > Metazoa > Chordata > Crocodylia > Gavialidae > Gavialis > Gavialis gangeticus. The sequence continues at coordinate 4,462,987 of NW_017729016.1, forward strand.
CATGCATGTGTATATATGTACATGCATATGCACATATATGCATGCATATGCATATACATGTGTATATATGTACATGCATATGTATATACATGTGTGTGTATATACTTGCATGCATATGCATATACATGCATGCATATGCATATACAGGTGTGTATATATACATATATATACACGTATCCATGCATATGCATATATATACATGCATATGCATATACATATATACACATCATATTATATATATATATATGCATATAAAAGTGTGTGTTATTATAGAACTGCCTGCTGGAAAATCCTTTCGTGTGCTGCAGATTCTTTGTCTTTCTCGCCTCCTATCCCTGCTCCCTTCATTCAACCCAGCACCAGGATCCTCTCTTCCTTCAGACATCTCATACTTCTTCTGGCCCCATCTTAGCATCACCACCCTCTCCTGTTTGCCTCTCCACCTGCGCGCGATCCAAAGCCAGCTGAAGCTGGTGCATTAAATTTCCTTCACTTAAATGATTCTGCTGAGGCCTCAGGGTTATTTCCCATTTTGCTCTAAGCTTCCCGCAACCTCCTTCTCCCTCAGGACGTGAGAAGGGCCTTCTTCAAGAGCGTGGTCGCTGGGTACCAAAGCCAAAGTGCGTCTCAGAAAAAGAAAGCCGTGCTCCTCTTGAAATCTCTTGGAGTTATGTCGTCCTCACCTCGCAGACCTAAACGTGCCCCGCAAGGTACGTGGCGCGCTGGGTGGATCACTGGTTTGGATCAATTAAAATAACCATTCAAAGGCACTGGGGCAACAGTTTCAAAAGCATCAATATGGCTTAAGAGCCTGCGCCCCGTTCCCAGAGCTCTCCGAGCTTCTAGGGCCAGCAAACCTGCGGTGCGGCTATTTAGGGAACTGGGGAATAGGGCTCCCCATTTCCAACAGGGCTGGAAAGATCATGCAGAGCAGAAGTCCTCGAGGTGTCCATTTAGCCTCAGGAAGTGCAGCACCGAGGCAATGGTGGGAAAGAAGTAAAGTCCTTATTTCTCACTGCAAAAAAAGCCAGTAGTGGCAGGAGACCCT
>NW_017729016.1:4469034-4469527 GCF_001723915.1 Gavialis gangeticus
CTTAAGGGCCTGCGCCCCGTTCCCAGAGCTCTCCGAGCTTCTAGGGCCAGCAAACCTGCGGTGCGGCTATTTAGGGAACTGGGGAATAGGGCTCCCCATTTCCAACAGGGCTGGAAAGATCATGCAGAGCAGAAGTCCTCGAGGTGTCCATTTAGCCTCAGGAAGCGCAGCACCGAGGCAATGGTGGGAAAGAAGTAAAGTCCTTATTTCTCACTGCAAAAAAAGCCAGTAGTGGCAGGAGACCCTGACAGGGAAATGCTGTAGTTTCTAGCAGGTCATTTGTGGGATGGGCTGGTAACAATTTCTCCCCTACAGAAGAAAATCTCCTTAAATTAAACCAAGAGAAGCCATTAGTGTTTCGATGAAACATAATAGGATCCTACTGATATAATTACAATGCCTACTAATCAGAGTGCCTGGACCATTTTTAAGAACTAGGATTTGGTAGCCCGGAGGTCATTCACAATCCGCTTTTATCAAAAATTGTTTGTAA
>NW_017729016.1:4474527-4500118 GCF_001723915.1 Gavialis gangeticus
CGCCTACTAATCAGAGTGCCTGGACCATTTTTAAGAACTAGGATTTGGTAGCCCGGAGGTCATTCACAATCCGCTTTTATCAAAAATTGTTTGTAAAAACTTTCTGGAATGGCTGTGGCACCCAAATAAATCTTCTGAGTTCTCCGTATAAGGTACTGTAGTGACGGAGGGAGGGAGGAAGACAAGCGTGCTTGCTAACGGGCCCTTTCTGCCCATTATACTTTGCAAACAGAGTGCATGTCTGAAGCCATCACTGCCGAAGCCATCCTTGACCCCCTGTTCCTGGTGTCTTACACCGATACCAAGCAGTTTGACGCATGCTTGAGTAACGAGGTTTTGAAAGACAACCTGGTCCCTTTGCTGGATCAGCCCCTCACCGAGGAGCAGCTCGATGTCCTAAAGCGGAAATTTGGCGAGGTAATGATAAACATCATGGGATAAAACGGTGCTGTGCCGCTGAGGGCCAAGATGGCCTGGGTCCTTCTCAGACGTGGGTGAACACGTGTTGCAGGGAAGGGTTTCTGACCTCAGCTCTGCACAGGGTTGCCAAGTGTTTGAATCTCTTCTGGGAGGTATCCAAAACACCAACATGCCCGCGACACACGATGCTCGCGTGTTTGCACTTATCGGTTATGAATTATAGTCATGCACATTGCTGCGAGATTTTCAAAACCCACTGGACTACTGTATAAATCGGGTGCAACATTTAATATTTATTTTAATGAATGCCCTATCATTTATCTCCTGCGTGACTCTCAGCAGTCTCCTGGAGATTTAGATCTAATTCCTGGAGGCTCCAGGGCAATTCGTGAGGGTCGGCAACCCAGTGCACGCTGCAAGAGAGTTGCCTTGCAATGCGATACTCCTTTCTGCATTGGGAAATGCTGCAGCTGAGGTCAGGTGCTGGCTGGGAGAGCCGGAGGAGCAGCTCACACCATCCTGTGCATAGGCGCACTTACTTCTCGGGGCTGCTCCCTGAGGGCCAAGCCTTTGCTGCAAAGACAATAACGGGATTTGCTCACCCTCCCCCCCAAAGCACTCGCGCTGTCGCATGGTTTGAGCGATCCCAAAAGCCATCAGGGAGGTGACGCAGAGCCAATTCGAGAGCAGAGCGTCTGAGTTGGGATCGGGATGGTTTGAATGGGTAAAGATCCGTCTCCCACGCCTGCGTTCAGCGTGCGGGATGCACCGTGGCTAGAGGTAGACGAGAGATGCTCTCATGTAAAAACTTGCCATGAAAAGCCAAGTCAGTGATACGACAGAGGGACAAGCAATGTGGAGGAGGCAGCAGGGCAGCAGTGATTATAAAAAGGGGGTTGAAGCCAAAGGGTATTGTATCCTGTGAGAGCAGACAAGCAATCACCACTTTGCTCCAGCTGGAATTAACCTCGTGCTCCTCGTTATTGCTCTCGATATCCCCGTCTATCGTGAATCCAGCCGTCAAGCCCATTCATCGATTCCTCTGCCACTAATGACTCAGTCTGGCCCTTTCAGATTTACCCCGATGGGATCCCGGAGGACCAGCTAAAGCTCTTCGGCTTGTTATCGCGCCGCTACACCGTGAGCGAGATCAGCAAGTGGACAGTGACGTCCAGTGAAACCCTCATGGCCCTGCTGGACCCGGAGGCCGGGAGCTGGAGGGAAGCCGAGGTAATTGTGCTGGCGGGAGCTAACGAAGGGATAGCGGCAGTAGGTCAGCACTTTGTGATCCCATGACCAGTAGAGATGAGGGGAGTGAGCAGGGCTAAATGACGGAAGGCCATTACAGGGTGGGGTATTCGGTGCCGGCAGAGGTGCGATCTCTCACCTGGGGATTTTCTGCTAGCCACTGCCCTACAGCAATTCAGATACCGCCCCCCACAATGAGCACAGCCCAAACATCGAACAACACTGCCCCTAAATACATTAACTGCCTTTCATTCTGCTTCCTAGGTCAAACAACTGGTCGCCAGATACATGGACCTGGGTGGTAACTTAACGGGACCCTTGCTCCAGCAAATCGGGGGCGAAGCACTGTGCGACCTGTCTGATGAGCAGATTAAAAGAATAAGCCCAGAAGCAATCGGGTAAACCGCCTTTACAAAGGGAAGGGGTGCTTATATGTCACGAGTCAATGGTTAGAGCAGTGCTGGGCAGGTCTCCGCGCACTGCACCCCTCCTGGAAGTGGAAGCTAGTGCCGCAGGGGAGAAATATTTCAAGTTATTTTAGGGGGGCGAGTTTCCTGGAAAACAGCCGCTCCGAAGTGACCTTGGGGAAGCAATTAAATGCATGTTTGTAGTGTGAGGAGGCAGCAGGAGAAGCCAATGCAATTTAAGGCTGCGCAGAATCATTGCTTTGCAGAGGTCAGGCTCAGCCACGCCGGGAGAAGCCCATGGATAATATCCTAGGATGCACGGGGCCACTTGGCTTGCAACGTTTAGGGCTAGGATGTGAATCCCCCATTCATTTAGCAGTGGAGCTTGGGAGCATTCAATTCAGTCTTCCCAAGATTGGGCTTTTGTGTCCCTGTGGATTTCTAATTGCTTCCTGTTCCTCTAGGAGCGCTGGAAAATTAGACATTTCTTCCTGTTCACAAGCCAAGAAAGACCAGCTCTATGCCAAAGCCCGTGATGCATTTGCTAGCCAGAAAGGAACCAGTGCTTATTACCCTTTAATCCAACCCTATCTAGGTAGGTATTTAAACTTTTGCCCTTCTTGGGCTCCAGTGTGGTGGGTGCAGTGCCAGTACCCGGTGACCCTCCGACAGCAAAAGCTGGTGTTTGCTGCTTGGAAAAGGAGGTTGCATTTTTACATTTATAAATACTTTATTTTTATGAAGGTGGGGCTCCAGTGAAGGACCTGGAAGACCTGGCCAAATCTGACGTTGCCATGGATATCAACACCTTTACTGCCTTAAATCCTGACGAGCTGCAGGTACATTACCAAAGAGGTTGGACTCTTTTCATCAGCAGCATTAGGTGCTCCAGAACGATTGCTACAGGAGGTAGCAGACACACCTTGATGTCAGTGGCAGGTCCATCCACGGGAGACTGCAGAGGAGCAGATGCAGTGAGGGATTAGCACTGAGGGGTCATCTGTATTATTATTTGTTTTTATGACTATTGCATCTTAGCCGCAAGCAAAATACTTTGCAAGTTTTCTGTCCCGTGGAAGCTGCGAACTGAGTAGACAGGGAAGGCAAAATCCATCGGGAAAAGGCTGAACAAGTAGGCTAGCATGCAGTAGTTTTGGGGTCACTGCTGGGTCAGGATTGGTTGGGTAGGATTTGCAATTCCGTATTTTTAATAGAGTTTTTTTTAAAGGAAGTTATTACCCTGTCAGTAATCGCATTAGGAAGATAAGCCTCTGGTAGCATCAGCTGGTGGTGAAGGTGAACAACAATGTCATGACTGTGTTGCAGAAACTCAGCATCCAGGACGTGAAGAATTTGCTGGGTGTAAACCTTCCCTCTCTAAAGCAAGCTGAAAATCATCCAGCCGTGGCCAACTGGACCAAGACTCAGTACCAGTCAGCCCTGGACAGGATCCTGGGAATTGGTCTGCAGGGTGGGATGCCAGATCCAATCTCAGCAGCAACAAGCATCCCTAGTATTTTAATCCCTAATGACACCACTACCCCACCAGCTACCTCCTTCAATACCACTGCCCCAACCGCTACCACCCCCAGCACCAGTGTCTCAAGAGCAGTCATCAACCCCACGGCCTTCATCCATAACGCCACCACCCCGCCTCCTGCTAGCAACCAAACTCTTACTGCCCCCAGCACCACCCCAGCTACTACCACCATCCCCGACACCAACACCCCAACTGCCATGATCAACCAAACTGCCAGCACCCCCAAGACGACCACACCAGCTGCTGTTATCAACCAAACAGCCAACACCCCCACGCCAACAGCCATTATGCACCACTCCATCAACACCACCACCCCAGCTGCCAACACCCGCAACCCCACCACGACTGCTATTATTGACCATGCTGCCAACATCACCACTCCAAATCTGGTCATCAGTGAAGCGGTCACTGCCTCTAACACCACCTCTGTTACTGCAACTGCTGTGAACACCCCCAGTGCCACCATCCCAAGTGCCGTTGCCTCTAATGTCACCACCTTGACCCCCAACACCACCACTCCTGGTGCCCACATTGCTAACATCACTTCTAACACTATCACTGCAGCTCCTGTTGATACTACTGCCATCACCCACAACACATCTACCCATCACCCGTCACCCATCATGCCCACTTCCCCCACAACCACCTCAAATGTCACCGCTCCACTTCCCATTATCTTCACATTCACTACTAGCACCACACCATTGACTGTCAAGGGAACCATTACCTCAACAGTGGCCAGTCCCACCACCCCTAGAAACACTGCCCACCCCCCAACAACTGCCATGACATCTGCCACAACCACGGTCACCACCCCAAGGCCCAATAAGACAACGTCAACCAAGACAACACAGCCAACAAAGCCAACACCCGTGGGATTCATCAATCTTAAACCGGTAACGAGTACGTATCTGTAAAAGGCACTAAACATCTTAAGAACAGCCCTGGGGGTAATATATTCAAGGATGAGCACTAGTCTTTTGAGACTCTTGATGGCCAGAAGCAGGATGGACATCCTGTTATTAGGAAAGGAGTCTGTTACAGGTGATAAACCAGTGCCAGGTATAATCTTGTTGGGTTTTAATTGTGCCCTCAATCAACACCTACCAAACACCTTCCATACTGGCCATGGAGCAGTCTCAGACGATATTAGTAACTGTACATGGGTAGATATTCAGGGTGGGTGGGAGGAAGACCTGAGAACTGAAATGGAAAGTGCTGTGACTTTTGCAGGACAATGAGCATTTTATGGCCTTGAAGGAGGCTGTTCAAATGCAGGCAGGTGAAGCATACCTGCTTGCATTTGAAGGATGCTGTTCAAATGCAGCATACTTCACCTGCCTGCATTTGAACAGCCTCCTTCAAGGCCATAAAATGATCTCTTGTCCTTTAATATAAGAGGGCACCTCCTCTCTCAGTCTTAGATGCTGCATTAAATTCATGGATTTGGTTCTCTTTTCCTCAAGTATATACAAGAGGAGGATCCATCTCTCAGTTCAGTATAGCTCATAGATGGTCTGTAACTGGGTGGGCAGTGCTGTGGATGAGCAGGCAAGAATAGGGACCAAAGGCCACTGTTTCCCTATGTGTCTTCAGAAATGTCTGAAACCCATGACCACACTGTTGCCCTAACGGCCCATTTGGGAGCTCAGGTGCTACCACATTGATCGCATGGATAACCCAAACCTTTCTGCTTTGTATTCTTTCCTTCCAGCATCAAGAGCGAACCTGTCTTTCAGCCTGCTGCACATGCTGTCCTTGACTGTTGGGATCTTCTTGCTGAGAAGGTTTCTCTAATGCCACCAGCACATACATGGCCTTTACAGTATTCCTCCTCTCATTTTTCACTTGCCCCCAAATGGCTGAGATGCAGGCATCATATTCCCTCCCAGGTAGCAGAGACCCCACTTTGCAGCACATGTGGGAGCTACATGAAGCTGCTAGGACCACGTTCCCTGGAGGCAGTGCAATGATCCTGGTGGGACAATTAGATATTAAGATGTCACTACTGTTGCTCAGACTTTTAGAATAAGTTTCTCATTCAAAGGACAGAGCTGTACGCAAGGACCTGGAGCGGCAGCTGCAAACTACTTTGGATGTACATGCTTCAGGAGCATTTGCTCTGTCCCTCCGATGGATTCAAACAGCTTTCTCTCAGCAGAAGGCCTAAGCTAAATCCTCCCTAAGGAGCAGTGTCTGCCCGTGCATCCATTCAGTATAGTAAAATCCAAATGATCCATGGGGTTAGGCGCCTCCATACCTACTATGATGAGAGCGTGCAAACCAACTGGGCCTCCAAACAGCTGTGGAGGTCCACCAACATGCCTCTAATGACCAAAAAAGTAGTATCCTTGGCAGGAGAATCTGTTGAAATGGCTGCATGACTGAGGTCTAATGCCCCCATTACAACCAACACTTTCTTGGGTCTTTTATCGCCTGGGGACCAGTGCCATGCTATGGATAATTGGCCCTTATTCACATTCCAGATTCAGTTCCAAAATACTTCCAGCCCGTGACACCTGAAAATACACGGCACCTCCATATGATCAAAAAATGATGAAGAGCCATTAGTAGTACCATCGTTTGATTTGGTGGTGACAGTAGACCCAATTCTGCCCCACATAGGCCCATCAAGTAGTACCATACTCGTTACCAGCCCCAGTGGATTCATCTCAGCTGAACTTGGTTTCACTGCCAGGGTTTAAAGGTATCGATTGCTGTTGGAGGATCAGAGTTTGGTCCGCTCTTCTTGAGTCGTGTAGTGTAGCTGGCGGTAGGTTCCTCTAGAAATCTGGTTGCTGCCTTCACCCTGCTTTACTTTGGTTGTAGGAGAGGTCTCCAGATTGAGATTTGTTCCAGCCATGCCAAAGTCATTTATGGAAAACAGGGTATGTGGGTCATCACGCTAATGCTACATAACGAACATCAAAGTCTTTTTATTTTCCCCAGATGGTCGTTGGTGCGTATAGTTCTGTCTTTCTGTCTGTTTGAATAAAATACAACAGTTCCTCTCCTTTCTTGTTTCCATTTTTTGCACCTCTTCGGAAGTGCCTATGCACAAGACGTGCCCGTGCACAAGTTGTGGAGCTGGGGACAAGGACCACTTCCTGCAAGGTGGAGGTTTCCACTCTAGCTCCTCTACAGTCCTTGAGGACGTGTCCTGGTGGACTCTCCGAAGCATGCCCCTGCCATCCCCTCCCTCTTCCCGCTCCAAACCTGGAGACACCAAAGACCATGCTCCAAAACGACTCCTCTGTGGTCACTCTCAAGGTCTCACGATTCCTGAGAAAAGCCGCAGGGGATTAACTAATGTTTAGTAGTTCACAACTTTTTCCTCTGTTTACTCAGCAGGGTAAGAGTGAGCTTTAAGCCAGCATAAAGGTTTTCTTTGTAATCAGGTTTTCCCCTTGACAAGACATGTTTCACTGGTCTGATCCGGACCGGTCTCGGCACGTTACGCGTAGTCATTGTAGAGCTCCGATTCTGCCTCGGAAACAAAGAACGGAGCTGAACTTTCACCCAAAATTGAACCCAATTTAAAACCCCGTGAACGTTCAAGAGCATCTTAGAGATAGGCTTTCCGGCTGCTTATTTCAACGTTGACTATTTCCCGGTCATAAAAAAGTGGTGTCAAATCCAGCTGTGGTTGAAAGACGAAGTAAAACATCAATGCATCTGTTCAGGTGTGTTTAGCAGAAGTTCTTGACTGTGTCAAAAAACTAAGCGCTGGGGTGACTGACTCATTGAGGGTAACGAACCATCCCTTTTTCATGATGTGCAAAACATATGACTTGGAGAGAGCATTATTCCCCACCCACGAGAGGCCAGACCTGGGCAGTCCTGTTTGACAAGTAAAACCCAAGAGAAGAACAACAGACATGTCCGGGACTCCCAAACATTTATTTTGACAAAACCTCACAGACAATATAGGGCCTGAACCGATACTTCACTGAACTGAGGAAAGTACTATTGAGCCTTCATTCTCGTTGCCGTTGTTTCTGACTCCGTTCTCTCTCTTTCCAAACCAGCTAGCAATCTCCATTCTCAGTCCTTGCACGTGCAGAAACATGAGGCTTTTCAGTCAATTAATTCTGAAACGTGCATGATACCAGTACAAAACCAGTCTACCCTACAACCTACCCTACTACGGTCTACCCTACAAACATGCATGATACCCCCAAAACCAGTCTACCCTACAACTGCCTCATCTGCTAAGAAAATAGCATTCAATAAAAGTGTATTATTGATCATGGAATCAGAGCTCGTGGCAGAGGTAATATCTTTTATTAGACCAACTAGAGATTTGCAAAAAAACAATTATTTGCAAGCTTTCGGGCACTGCAGTAACATGTCTGGGACACGCTTCCGGGCCAAGGGCTCAGTTGTGAGAGAAGCTGTACAAACAGAATAGCTACGATGGTACTTGTCCTTTTGGAAGAGCTTTCAATCTTGTTTTCAGACTTTATCTAGTGAGTAAACCAATAGCGCCAGAAAGGAACACTTCATAACCACGTTGTTGCCTGTTGGCATAGCATTTCTCCATCCTCCTGTGTCAGGCCATGGAGAAGTCAAGCGATGGTTCCCACAGCCTTCCTTTGCTTGGGGTAGGGGTCAGGGTTTATGATAGGAGCAAAGTCAGCAGATAACTTAGGAGCAGCACGGCTAGGAGGTGGAGGGCATTGCCATGGGCGTTGGCACTGGCATTCATAGAGCCTGGTGATGTTGCTAGAGAGACAAGAAACAGAGCTGATGAGGAACTGAAAACTCCTCGACCTTACTGTTTACTGTCCTCTCCTGTAGCATCTAAGGGAGATCCTGGAGTCTCTCACCGAGACTCATCCCAAACCATCCATCCCAGGCTGCACCCAAGATGCTGGGATGCAATGCTTTGGAAGTGATGGGTCATTTCTGTTGAGAGCTCTGGCCAGCAGGATGGTTTTCAGCAACGCTGTCAAGTTACTGACCATGCCAATGCTTGCCCTTTATTCGGTGGACCGAAACCCTGGGAAGCGATGGCGCTGCACTCTGCATCCAGATGCTCTTTACAGACGTGCGCTCGTGGAAGTCGTAACTTTTCCCTCTAAACTTTCCAATAGGAAACCCTCATTATTTGCTCCCTTCTTTTTCAGACAGAGGACAGGTATAAGCCCAATCAGAGGAAAACAAAGGCTGCATAAACATACGTTTGGACTGGGGTGTAACAAGGATGTAGCCATCTGGAATCCCCCCGGTGAGCCCCAGGCCCAGCTTATCCAAGTCTGGCTGTTTCTGCAGGCTGATCCATTCCTTTATGAGCGAAGAAGTGTACTGTGCATCCTTCAGATCTTTCAGATTTACTCCCAGCAGGCCCTTGACCTGGTCAGTGGTTAGAGCCTAGGGGAAATCAAGATAGCAATCTGAGCAACGAAGGTTACTATGACCCCTATTTCTCACCCAGCCCAAAGCCAGAAGACTGGGGATGCAACTTTTTGGGGCAGGCAATGGCATCTCTTGGAAGGAGCTGTTTGTATCATGCCCGAAAGGATTCCTGGACCCAACCCAGCTGCTTTTGCAGCTACGTAGCCTGATTTTGAGGCATCCTTTGGTAAGTGTAAATAAGCATCCAAAATGAGGGTTCAAACTGTGGCAGAAGGGAACCGCAGCCCGAGCTGGCTATGATGTCTCTGGAGTTTGGTGCAACGACTCCTGATTTATGCCAGCGTTAATGGCATCCAGCAGGTCACAGATGTGATGAGGAGCCACCTTTTATGGCACAGCCAAACTCACCAGCACGGAGTCTCGTCTCAGTTTCACGAAGGTCCTGATATCCATGTTCACGCTGTTGTTGCTCAGAGCTCGCAAGTCCTCCGCAGGGGCACCACCTGGGGCAGGCAAGAACATGCATGCAGGGCAGAAGTCCTGCAACACACCCTGTAGGATCCCTATATTCCCTCTAACATCGGTGAAGTCACAATAGGCATCTACTTTTCCCATGATGCAGGGTACAAATAACTACCACTCTAAGGGGAAGGGAGTTTCCAGCCTGCATAGGACAATAAATACCTTATTAGCCCAGGTGGGTCAATCCTGGAATATCCCTACATGGCATATTCCCTACATGGCCTATCCGGCTTTCGTGCAACCAGCAGAGTTTTCCAATAGTGGGATGAGATGAGAACTTAGCATATAAAGTGCTTTGTAGTGATCGCCAAACTGAATACCATCAAATGGGTCTCTAGAACGAGCCTCTAGGGCAGGCTGCTAAAGGGATAAGGGGCTAAGCGCTTTGGGTTTACTGGTATTTCATACAAACATCTGGAGGATTTTGAATCAGGCAGACAGAGCCACTCCTGCCCCTCTTCCCCCTCCAGCAAGTGCTTTCCGAAATGCAGAGCTGGACCCTGCCAAACTTCAAGGAACTTCAAGGAACTTCAAAGATGCGAGTTCAGCCCAAGACCGGCCCGTCTCTACTGACAGCAATTGCTTTTCAGTGTGCCAATGCTTCTGCTTACCCAAGTATGGCTTGATAAGGCTGTAGTAAGCGGGGAACTCAGTACGCTTTTCCGAGAAAGCAAGTTTAGCTTTGGTGTACAAGATGTCTTTTGTAGGCTGAGAACAGTTTGAGGGGTCCAAAGAAGCCATTCTGCAGAAAAAAAATCAAGATGCAGGAAGACAAGAGCTGGCCACAACCATTTCTCTGAGCTTCTGTACGTAGCCCCTGCACCCCCACCATCCCTCCATCCCGCCAGGATGAGTAGCGGAGACGCTGAAAAGTTGAGTGACATCCCCAAAGAGCTGGGATTACAGGCCCTGACTCCCAGGCTTAACCACTAATGTAGGTTTTCTCACTGCTCCCTGCATTAGCTTTCAGCGGGCGATGTGCAGGAGCCGGGGTTGGCTGGATGGGAGAAGAAGCATGTAAGCGCCAAAGGAATAGTTCACTCACTCCAAGGTGCCGGGCTCTATCGTGTCCAGCTGCATCTCATCTAGAAGGCACACGTATCTCGTACCGACCGCATCCAGAGCAGGGGTGTTCAGGGGGTTTCCCAGGTCCGTGTACCGCTTGATTATTTCACGCGCCTACGAGTGCCGTTAGCAAAAAAAGAGATGCATCGCTTCCCCTTACGTGTCAAGAAAAATCTCACCCAACCCCAACCCCGACAACCAACACCCCAAGAAAAACCTCAAGCGCTTCCTGTCTCCAAGGGCAAAGCAAAATTCAAGCCCAAACATACAACCCAGCAAAATAAAGCAGGTTGATTAAGCGGAGGAGGATTAATAAAATAAGAGACTCCCAGTCGCAGCAGCAATCTCCCCCATCACTCATTGCTCACCTGCATATCCGGAGGCTCAGTGAGAAGCAAGGTGGCGAGCAGGTCTGCTGAGCTTATATTCCACTTCTTAGTATCGTTGATGGTGACCAAGGCGATGATGGCTCCGAGTTTGGGGAGTATCTTCTCAGGGTACCCGTCGGGATAGGCCTGCGGACAGTTTATTAGCTCACTCGGTTTGCCAAGATCGAATGGACGCCCCTCGCCGAACCCGTGAGGAACGACGGAGAAGGGCTCCGGAGACTCGGGAGCGACGTGACTACGCCCGGCCCCTCTCCCTGCAACCAGGCTTTACCTCGTCCAGCTTGTTCTTCAGCACAGACAGCTGCTCATCGGTGAAGGGGTAAGTCATCAGTCGAGTGAAATGCGTCTCTAGGATGGCAGTTGTCAGGCAGGCCTGTAAGTCCTGAGGACCATACAGAATAGGCATCAGCTCATCCATTGCCACGTCATCTGTGATTGTCTTGTCGGAGGGACAATCTGTTGGAGCAAAGATCATATGTCTCTGGCGGGAAAGGCCGTGGGCAGCAAATAAAGGCAGGGTGGTCACCCTGCCCGATCAGCTACCTCGGGTCTAGAGCTGACCCGTGCCATTCGGGCCCTGCAAGCATCAGCAAGGACGTTTGGAGTGGGGATTGCAACCCGTGTTAGCGAGAAAGGAGTTACGGCTCCATCTCCATCAGTCCTTCTTGGCAAGTCGGGGATTATGCCCAGACCAGCAGTGGAGGGGAGGGTGAGATGCTGTCTATCGAGATGGCTTCTTTTTGCCTTCCCCGTTCCCTTGCATGCCTGCCCTTCGCCTTCTCCAACGTCAAGATGCCAAGAAGCACCTTGGCATTGACCTGTGCCCACGTGGCACCTAAGCCCCTTGGTGCCTTTGCACGGGGCTGGCTGTGGGGATGTACGGTGTTGTGAGGTCCGTGCAGCAGCTCAGTTTACAGAAGACCCTTGCTTTCTAGGCCCCGTCGTGGGCACGCGAGGAACCGGAAGACAGAAGAGCCGAAGGCTAAAATGGATATACAGACAAAGCAGCCCACGTACCAGTGGAGCGTCTCCACCGGGAAGGCTGCAGTTTTTTAACCACAGAGGCCAGCTGCTCCCTCGACAGTGTTGAATTACTCAGGAGGTTTCTCAGCCAAGGGTCAAAAACGTCCTGCAAGGAAAAGGCAACAGCAGAGAGGCTCGGCACATCCTGGGGGGGACGGCTCCATGGCAGAATCAGACAGGAGGCCATCGGGGCACGTGCCCACCTCCTCCCACCCCACCACCAGCGCTCAACGAAGCAACACAATTGATCCCTGGCAGAAGCAGGTTCGCAAGTGCTGTGTTGCACACGTGACCCACGCCCCGCCAACACGCCGTTGTCTTATGTGCCCTGTGTCATTTAAGTCACACAGGATGAACTGGAGCTCTGCCTCCGCTGCAAGTGGAGAAGGCTGTCATCTAGATCATTGCTGTGCCCGGTTCCCCTGCAAAACCTACTTTACTAACCCCCCACAAACTGGTCCTTCCATAAACCCAAGCGTGAGAGTAATTAAGCATCCTCTAATTAATCATGACAGTAATTAAGCAATGATCTCCTCACCAGGGGCTTCCCCTGGCACTGGCAACACCCCTGGGAGTTTTGCCATTGATTGAATAGGGAGCACCGTCAGAGCTCATTCGCTTTGGGCATGGTTTAAAATCATTACTGGTAGGAGAAGCAACAAGATGCCTGTTGGCAACACACCCGGGGGATCTCGTGCAAGATGCTCTGATCAAGGACCAGGAACAAGCCGCTGAGCTCGCTCAGGGTAGAAGCCGACCACGTTGAAGGAGGACTGAAAAGGAAGGAAATTTAAATCATCTTCCAGGATCTGAGCTGCAGGAAGCGCCGAGGCTACGTGCTCGTCACATATGAAGCAAAGAATAGAAGTATTTCAATTCTCAGACCCTTCTCACCACTTCCCACTGGGGTTAGCTTGGCTCCAGCAGAGCCAGAGAAACCCTTACCGAATCTAGGGTGGGCAAACCGCCTGTAATGAATATATGAACCCTAACCACAAAGAGCAAAAATACTTGCAATTTTTACAACAGACCGTTTCATGCCAGAACCTCAAAGCACCACACCCGAGTAGGGAAACGAGTGTCATCCCCCGACTAAAGGGCATGAAAAGGCTCAATGATTTCCCTTGAAAATGTGGTTTCACAGGAATCAGAACCAGAGGTGCGGTGGCCACCAGATCGTCATGCCCGGCCCCAGCTGGACCAGACTCAAACTTTCTCAGAAAAGCTCGGTTAATTCATTTTCCCCGCCGGCCTTTGGTTTGTTTGTTTTGATTCGGGTCTGCTAAGACAGTCGAGAGAAAAGGCTGTTGCCTGCTTGCAGCTGGATTAGAAACCTCGCTGGGGAAATGTGCTTTTCAGGAACCCAATTTTTAGGTGAAAGATAAAATGAGCAAAACGAACTTTTTTTGAGCTTCTGACAGTGTGTAGTGCTAGGCTATTATTTCATTTACTCTTTCCACCACTCTGGAAACCCCAATGCAATGGCGACCCTACCCAAATGGCGTGGTCCCATTGCTGATGACATCCCGAATAGCCTCTTCCTGATCAGGCGTGAAGGATTTACACCGGCTTAGCCACTTCAGCAAACTCCCACCAGAACTTCGGATGTACTCGCCGCCGAGGTCGCAGACAAGATGCCCCAGCACCCTTGCCTTTTCTTCGCTCACGCGGGTGCCCGGGATTTTCTGAATTAAGGAAACAGCCACGTTAAATAAAGAAGGGAAGAAAGCTGGCTCCCGATACAGGGAATATGGAGAATTCACCGTT
The DNA here is from genome assembly GCF_001723915.1 of Gavialis gangeticus. Classification (NCBI taxonomy): domain Eukaryota; kingdom Metazoa; phylum Chordata; order Crocodylia; family Gavialidae; genus Gavialis; species Gavialis gangeticus. The sequence goes on from NW_017729016.1 coordinate 4,488,267, forward strand.
CTGCTGACAGCACCCCAAGAAGGGAAGCCCAATCCAGAACCAGAGGCTGGTGGCGAGACCTGAATTTCATCCGCATACCCATTATAGAGGCCGGCTGCTGATGTTTGCCTTTAAATTTGGCCTTCCCTAGGATGCGGTCTGGGCCTTGCTAGGCTGCATGCATAGTTTCTTGATGTGGAGGCTAAGGGTAGATCAAGGGAAGACCAACTCCAGGCTTGATTCAACCCTTCTTTTCAGGTGGTGGGTTTCATTTCTACACTCCCAATGCATGCGGGAGTCACATCTTCGAAAGCCATGAACCAGAGGCCTTCCTTGCCATGGTGGGATCTCAAACTCATGTCCACCGACCGCAGCATCTACAGGGGCCCTTGTGCTACCCAAGGTAGACCTCAAGTCCTTCTGCTCCACAACCACTGGACTTTGGGACTCGAACTGAAAGACACCCTCCATTAACTATGAGCAGCACAGGACCTGTGGCACCCAGACAATTGGCTGTGATTTCCCCGCATGCAGGGGAGCCCTGACATAGTCATCGTCGTTCCCTTGATGCGTGGAGTGAATTGCATAAATCTCTTTGGTCCTACATGGGAAGAGATGTATTTTGTCTGTGCTGACAGAGCTCCAGTGGCTCGAGAAACAGACAGTTCACCTGCCTTGGTGTAGAGCAGTGGTTTAAAACCTTTTTCATTTGTGGACCCCTAAAAAATTTCAAATGGAGGTGCAGACCCCTTATAATTATACGTGTGGATACTCACATACTTCTGATGGATCATTGCCACCTTTGGTGGACCCCTGAGACATAACCTGCAGACCCTAAGAGGTCCATGGACCACAGGTTGAAAACCACTGGTCTAGAGGAAAAGGCTATGCCACCTTATAAAGTATTGCTTGGGGTCTGCTGATGTTCGACACTTATTTCCATCAGCGGTTAAAACGTCATATCCAACACTTTTCCCATTTAACACAGAGTCGTGGTCAGCAGTGCCCGTTCAGCACCTGCATTGCTCGTCTGCATTACCAAGTACGTACCAAACAAGCCAAGGCTTCCAGGAGCAGCTGTTTGCTCTGCGGGGAGTCTCTCTGCAGAACGCCAAGGTTTGCTTCCCCGATATTAAGGACGTACTGCCTACAGCTTCCTGTCGCCGCGTAATCCGAAGGGCTAGAAATACAGATGCTCCATGAATTCAGACAGCATCCCATTAAATGATGAATCAAGCCAGGTTCAAACCTCCCTCATTTGAAACACCCCGACCATAACTTCCATATTGCACTGCCTGTTTCAGCTGCCAGAGACCCTTGGAAGACTTCTCCATTCAATTCATTTTCTCCCTAGGGCGTCTAGGCAAACCTCTGAGACCCAAGACAGTGTTGCTCATGTGTGCTGCTCTGGATGCAGAAGCCCAGGGAATGCGCCGAACAACGGGCTTCTCTGGTTTACTTGATGTCATAGGTCATAAAAATTCACGCTATAAAAAAATCCCTGTAGTTCAAAGGGATGCTGTCAATTCAAACATAGGCTGCAAAAGCAATCTGTGACTTTCACTAATATCACACTGGAGTGCGATGGCTGAAGGAAGTTTAAAATTGCATTCGTCTTTTCCTTTCCTGCAGGTTTTCTATTTTTGCATTTCATTCTACTTGGCTAATCTTCCTGAGATACCTCGGGGATAAGTGCAGTGCGAATGAAGAGGGGTAGATGCATTGCTAAGTAATTTATGAAATCTGACTACTCTCTTCTCAAGGTCTAGACAGCTAGAATAAAACAGTGGGATGGACAGCAGCGCCACATTACCTTAGAAACAGCAACAGGTCTTTAGGGTAGTTGTCTAAATCCTTGGGCATGCCATGTGCTGTCACCCTCTTAACTAAACAACTCAGCTGGAAAGAGAGCAGAGTTCATATGAAAGGAGGAAAAATACCAATAAAACAAATGCATTGCTCCAAAAAGAGAGAGAGGCAGAAACAGGGGGGAGGGTTTCGTTTTTGAAAAAACTTGTCAGGCCTTGCATTTGCCAAATAAAACAGGCCAGAATCAGATGTGCTTCAGATCTAAGACCCATCCAGCCCCATCGAGTCTGAGGCAGTGGGGCCTCGATAAAGGATTTGGGAGCATTTTTACAGAAAGAACTGCACGACACCTCGGTGGAGGGACCGACCTGCTCTTCTCCAAGCCTGACATTCTTCTGCTTCATGGCTTTGGCAAGCTGCTGAAATTTTTCCGTTTCCATCTCGTTGGCAGCTGCACAGGTGAAGCCTTGGAGGACGGAAGAAGAAAGCCTGGGAAGCCCAAGGGAAGCGGGAGAGCTGTGGTGAGGGAGAGCTTCAGGGCACTGACCTTCTAGCACTAATGTACATGGTCCCAAATCCCCTTCAAATCTAAGATCTCCCCAGCTCAGTGTCCTCAAAACTAAGTTCAGAGGTGGAGCAAAAGTTCTGCCCAAAGGGCGCTTGTACACATGATGAAGAGCGGCAAAAAATCGCCGTTTGTCTAGCATAACGGCATCACCGTGTAGATGTGCACGCTGGTTTTTCATGTCAAAATGTCTTTGAGCATGGCAACTTAGACCGCCTCTGATGCATTTTAGTTTAATCGTGGCCAATTGTTCTATGAAACTTGGTTTTATCATGGCAAATCCACCACAGGTACGTGTCGCAAAAGACTCCACGTGCCCATGAGACCATCTTCGGCGAAATGGACTGGACCTTGTACTGCAGAAGTAGATGGTGGTCCAAGACCAGTAGCCAAGGGGAGTAGTGTAGTGACTGGAGTTAGGGTTTAGAGATGCTCCTTAACTGAGACTGTGGGAGTTGGGAATTAGGGGCTGATCCCTCAGAGGGCAACTAGCCAGTCACCCAGAGACAGACCTTTTTCTCTCAGGATTTGCAGATGCTGTTACCCACAGATAAAGGTTTTTTGCTGTCATTCATCGCATGCCTGACCCCGATAACCCCTGCAAGAAGCTAGCTGAAGAGAAGGAACCTCCATTCTTTCTTCAAGAGGTCACATGCTAGACAAGAGCCCTTTGAAAGTGCCTTGTTTTATGTATTAAAAAAAAAAGCATGGATTGAAATGAGTGTAAATAGCGATGCTGATTTTATCATGCTACTAATCACACAACACCGGGAGAGGCAGACACAGCCCCAAAAGATATTAGTTACTGGAACAAAACCGTGCAACAGCGATACATTTTCACCGAAGAAAGGTTTTCTGCAGATAATGAAAAGCATTGCAAGGTTTCTGAGTGGAGTCTAGCTCAGAAACCTTCACATGAGGAAGCAAACCAAGGCTAGGGACAATTTTGTCCAACCATGGGCTAAAGCCACTCTTCTTGGGCTTCAGGGCCTTCCTTTTCTCTTGCGATGGATAAATTTGCCTAGTAGGGCAAGAACTCAACCAATATCGATGGAAGAAATGCTACCTGTTGAAGTCGGACTCATCCTTTATTACATCATCAAAAAACATGGCAGCCTGTAAAAACCAAGGCAAAAAGAGGGTTAAGTGCTTTGTCAAGTTTTCTTTCCCCTCTGTATACAGATAGCTACATTAGCTTTGTTCTCAGACAAGGTCAGCGCCTAACCAAAGTCCTATCCCAAGAAAGAAACAAAGATAAGAAAACTGCCAGTGCCTTACTTGTTCCCGGCTCCACGATTTCTGGTTGAGATCTTGAATGCGGGGCCTGAAATTACCGAAGACCAGCAAGGATTTGGGGATGTGGTTAACCAGAGCATCCGGGACATATTTTATCAGGTCGATGGGACTGCTTATAGCTGAAGACATCTAAAAAGTATATAAAACAGCCCCGTGCACTGAGGTTAGATGCAGCAATCGTTGGTGAAGAAATTAAGAGTGAGATACAAGACTGATGGCTTTTTTCTCATCCTCTGGGCATTTGACCCAGCACGTCACCGTGTCCCAGGCTGGGAGAGCTGTCGGGTCCATCGGGGGGTACTGATGATAGACAGGGCTGCCAGGTAACAACAACCACTGGTTAGCAAGGGGGGTAAAGTCTGTGAGACCCAGGAAGACAGAGCAAAAAACCAGTTCCTTTGAATTACTGGCTGCTTGCTTTAAAATGGTTCAGCATGCCAGAAAAGGAGCAGGGGTGGTTTCACTGTATCCCCCTAAATTAGGGTTGGCAAGCTGGTCAATTATTGTCAACTGACTGGTCAATTGACTGCATATTTTTGGACCAGTCAAAGATTTACAAAAAAATCCCACATTTTTTTTCTCGTTTTCTTGACAGAAATATGATTTTTTTTTTGTTTTGTGACACATTTCTTAATGGAAAATTGGTGCTTTTTCTGTGTATTATTTGGACCGACTGGCAATTTTATTTTATTTTTTACAAGTTTTGACACATATTTGACTAGTCAATTGACCAAACTTTGTTTGACCAGTCAAATGCCCAACTCTTGCCCTAAATACCTGGGCCTGCAAATGGTGTTAGAGCATGGAAATGCTGTGGTGGGGAAGTATTTCTTCTTTACTCAGTCTAAAGGAAACAGCCACACCGTAGGATGCTGTTATAGATTGTCCCCTACAGGCACAAGGTCTAAGGTAAGTCTCTCCCGTTACCAGGAGTATTGAAGAGCAAAGGGAGCAATGCACCCCGTGTGAGCTCACGTATAAAAGTGGGGTGAAGACAAAGTCAAAAGTTGAGCAGATGGTCCGATTTCAAGTCACTGCAGTAGCGACGTGCACATTCACTCCCTCGAATTAGTATGTACAGAAAGGAGCCGGTTATCACAGCTCACTTTTGCAATATGCTTCAGCCCTACAATGGTCTGTGTGTGGCCTTCACAATGATTTACATGCATTCAAAAACCATCACCTGTCTTTATTTCCTCTCTCCCTGGGAGTGGACACTTCCATGAAACCTGAAGGTCCAACTTTTATGACACCTTCCTCCATGAGGTCCCTTCCAACCCCCAACAGGGATGAATCTATAAATAGTACCGTACAAACAACCTTCCAGGAGAGGCGTCACACTTGATTATGTGTTATCCTTGGCTGCCAGCCATAACCATCATCAATCATGCACTTTGCAAAGACAAAGAGGAAACTAATCCATGACCCCGCTGTACTACCTTATTAGCACCTACGTACATAAGCTATGGGGGAAATAGCCTCAGTAGGTGTGTATGTGTCAGTGCACGCCTGCGTGTATTCAAAACACAGCGTTCCCCTGAGTCTGAGTCACGCTGGCTCTTCCAAGCCCTGGACACCACCTTGAAAAACAAACAGACTTCACCTTTTCCACCAGCACTGTTTTCAGAGCAGATGGCATGGTCCCAATCTGCTGTACAAACTCAGGCATCTTCATAGCTTCCAAGACCACTTTTGAAGGCAGGCTTTGAAGTCTCCTGCTGCTTAAGCCAGCTGCCAGGCTTCCTAGTGCTGCAAGGCTTTGACCATCAACAACCTGAAAGATGATATAATGAGTGGATGGGAATATATGGTCCACGCCTCCGCCTATTAGAGCCAGATGTGCGATAGAGCAAGTGCCACAAACACACAGGGTCTGTACTCTCGGTACCTGATAGCTGGAGTTGAACAGCTTGTTAATGATGGTGCTGGACTGCTCGGTGTTCCAGCCACGAACTTTGCTCAGGGATGGAAGAGAAGCCACAAAGTCTTTATCACAGATGCCGTTTTCAATCTGTGACACCGAGAGACCAACGGCCATCTGGCCCAAGGCACTCAGGACATCAGGAGGGAACCGATCAAATTTGTTCACCAGCGATGTTGCCACCTGAAAAGGTCCCCCAAGGGCAGAAGGAAGTCAGCAAAAGAATTCCCCTGTGGATCCCTTGGGTCTAGAGACATCTACAGCCCCGGGCTCTATATCCCACATGATAGTGGTGGAGCCAGCAGCCTGTCTGCACTCTCCCCATTCCCCACTGAGACTTTGCAGACCCTGAATATTATTCAGATGCTGATATGAAAAGGCAGGGGAAGGCAGTATGGCTGCTTCTATCTGCCCCAGGCCTAGTTTTCACTCATCACTGCAAGATCTGAGCATATTTCACTTATGTTGCTTAATCACAGGCTGCTCAAGAGACCTCAATCCTCTGTGCCTCAGTTTCTTCATTGGTAAGATGGGGATGATGACACTTCCCCACCACAGCAGAGGGTCATGCTGCTTGTAAAATATTGCATACAATATTAAGGGCACACATAGATCTTCCTTTACCAAGAGCTAAGCACAAATCCATGGAGCTGCACATGTGCTTTCGGTGACTGGTGTCTCTGCAGGGCTGAGCATCAGAAAACCAGCCCAGAGCATTACCTGCAGCTCCTCCGTCGTCAGTAAAGAGGCTGGCATTTGCTCCTTATTGGGACCTGAGCGTAGACCCAAAGCACAGTTCTTGTTGATCCTCTGAGCCAGATTCAGGGCCTTGTTTTTATTGAGGCTGCTCACAGCAGAAGGGCTGAGGTAGCAAACGAACTTGTCTGGGAGGCTGGAAGTGGAAAGGAGGACAAAAAGGCTTGCATATGATACAGGGAGGGTTTGTTCCAGCTGACAACCAAAGCCTACATTTGCAAATCTAGTGCACATTTCCCACAATCCCTTTGGGGTATTACCAGGGCGCTGCATAGGAAGTCTGATTTCCCTTGGTCCTGGGTGTTTACAACCTGATCCACCAAGAGGTCAATTTTAAAGCATTGTGTTGATCACCCTTTAAAATCCACCTCAAAAGAGGCACTCATGACCACAACAGAAAGCCTCAGCTATATAACAAGGGCATATGTACACACCACGGTTTTTGCCCTTTTATGTGCTGAAACTGGCTCCCAGTTCAACTGTAGAAGCAGGTTGGAGTTTGCATTACCTTGCCAGCTGGAAGCCAGGGGCAGAAGTGAGTAACAAGGTATAATACACGGCTGTTTCCCTAGGCAATGTGAGGTTACTGATCATCTCTACGTTGACTGGGTCTCTGGCAAATCTCTGGAGCTGAGAGAATCAACAGGGGAAAAAACAGGAAGAATTTAAATTGGCATTTTAACCCGGCTGGTGATCAGAAAGGAGCACCAAGAGGGGAGAATTTCTCTGCTAAGCTACAAATAGCTCATGATGCCTCACTAAACTGAGAGAAGAAGAAAACTGGGGTGAAGAGTGATAATGGACCATGTGAGCAGGCAGTGAGCCCCACCACCATCATCTGTAAACCCACCAGCCCAGCGTCCAGCTCTGCTAAGCAGTGACAACACAAAATTCAGACCTGCTTTCAGTACTGCCAACCTCACACATTAAAAAAATCATAAATTGGGCTTTAAAACTCATGAGGAGTGTCCTAATAATAAGGATTTGGGGGGTCGTCTTTTGGTTTCTGAGCCTCCAAAGGAGTTGGATCAGATTTTTTAAAACTTTTCTCCAAAAAAGACTAGAAATGCTGTAAAGGAAAGCTGCAGTTCGCATGCAACAGCAGTCTCCAGGGACTTCCAGGGAAGCATCAGGTTTGAGGGGAGTTTTGATAAAACCCTGACAGTTGACAACAGTGTAGTTTTCATGGGAGTCATGTTCATGGGAGCAACGAATGTGCAGCACCCCCAAAAATCAAGCCCTTCTATTTCTCTTTGTGCTTTTTTAATAATCACATCCCATTGGGAAGGAAAAGCAAAGTTACAGCAGATGCAGATCTCTCTGCGTTCCCTTTGCTCAGGATGTGACACGAGTGAGGAGAGCCAGTTTCTTTGAAAGAGGTAAGATAATATTAAAGGCTGAGAATACATTCAAGATAATATTCATAGCTGAGAAGGAGCCGTTATAATTGTCTCGTCTGTTCTGCACAACCCAGACCTGCAAACCTCAATCACTAACTCTGGCATCGGTCCTACGTGTAAACTATAGCAGGGCTTTTACGTGAACATCCGGTCTTGACTTAAGGATCATTTTTGCACCTATCAGCTCCAAGTTTGGTTTCTACAAATGACCTACCCTGAGGTTAAGTTCAAGGCACATACAGCAATTTTCCTCTGTTACAATGAGGCATGGACAGTTCCATCTGGACGCAGATGATAAATCAACTGCTCCTTTGCAATCAACAATTTAAAACAACCATCATAGCCTTTTCAAATGTCTGACTCTCCCTGGCTTTTGGCACGACTGGAAGACGAGCTTTCAGAGTCCTATAGGACTGGCTGCTCTTATCCTAATCTGGATCAGCTCATATTTTGTGCACCAAAGTTTCCCGTCCGCCGTTCTTACTTACAGTCAGCTCATCAGCAAAAAGCCGCAGGTCTCCCACCGTGACGTACTCCATAAAGGAACCCAAATAATTAGCAAACCAAGCGGTGGAATTTAGGCTGTGAGCAGCTGCATTGTAGCAGATCGCTTTTGATCCTGGAAAACACGGGCAACACGTTATACAACTGCGGAGCTGCACTCCAAAATCAGCTACCAGAGGGCTCCCCAGGGGTTTTGGCCATTAAAATTAGCAAATCCTTAGCCCTTATGCAGCTCTGGATATGTAAAGGAATTAGTGTGTGCAGGTTAGGTATAGTCTGGAGTGTAAACACTCGTGGTTGGCTGTTTCATAGAAACAATTAGACATCAGATAATTCACCCCCCCCCCTTTTTTTTTTATTTGCTTCTTAAAATTACAGCTGATTCCCTTCTCTGCATTGGCTTAGCAGATCTGTGTCTTTAGCCCATGGGGCCAAATTCTGTTCTGACTTTCTGCACCTAATGCAATGATTTTTGTGGTGTAAAGTGTAACTCAGCACAGGATTGTGGTCATTGGACTTCAGACCCTGTGTTATCAAGGCTCCCAGGCTAGAAATCTATTTGTGATGCTGCATATAAGCAAGTATCAATTGACTTATTATACGTCCCCCAACCACTAAAGGGACAATGTTGATGACTGTCAATCCAGGAGGCCTCGGCCGTCTTGCGCTCAATGTCATGACACACGTTTGCATTTTAAAGTGCGTTTGTCCAACAGGTTGTGTTTGCAGTAGAAAGAAGTTACCATTCTTTGTGAGATAACTTTTGAGCCCCTTATAAATATTCCCCCGTTCTTCGGCTGGGAGTTTGGGATAGAGGCCGTCCAGGGCTGCAACTCTGGAAGAGAAGGAAAAGAAAAAAAGGTGTTTCAAACTCCAGCTGGACGTGTCACAGAAGCAGCTTTACGTGACAGTTGAGGGCTACTTCAAGAAAAAAAATCTAAAGGGCAGAAAACGTAGCCCTTTACTGGAGTTCATGACGTCGAACCCTGTTGTCCAGACATAACCTAATCCTGACCTCCCTGCTCATCATCTCTCTCCTTCACCATGTACAATTCAGACCAATAAATAATGTTCTTTCTTTTTTAGACCTACTTTTCTTTTCAAATCATTTCAAACACTTGGACCTCTCGCTTATAACCCACATTGCCCTTAATAAACTACACTGAGGTTTGGATGTTGCTCTTTATGGGCAGGGACTTTCAAATATTTCATAGCAATGAACTGCCAAGAGTCCTGGCAATTCTGATAAGTGCTTAGACCAAAGATCGGTAAATCACTATGGGCTTTGGGCCATATGCCCCCTCCAGGGATGTCAATGGATCTGCATTAGTTCACACCAGATCAGGAGCTGGGTCTTTGCTGGTGGAGGATGGAGCGAAGGCCAGTGTCCTGCCCCAGCCACATCCCCGCAGAGCTAGATTTGGGCTCGGCACTCACATGTTGCAGAACGTTTCGCATGAGCCATTCATGGCGCGGAGACAAGCGAATACCCGGGGGTTGGCCATGAACGGCTGAAGGCTCGCGTGGAGCCTTTTGGACAAAGCAGACAGGCCGGTGATGTGCGCCATCCTCTCCCAGATGCCGTTAAAGAAGACCACGTTCCAGTCTTGTGAGAGAGGCACATGAGAAAACTGCAAGGAAGGAACAAGGAGGGAACAGGTTGAGCCACGTGGACATTGCATTTAAAAGACCACACGTGCAAATCTGCACAGACCTCTGCGCCCATGAGTAGGATCAGGACTGGCAACAGGAGCTCCTTCGAACGGGCGCTGCATCTTCCTCTTTCCACAGACAATGGGGCCATGGCCTCCTGGGACCCCTGGCCCACTATGGCCAGTACAAATGACCAGAAACAGGGCTGGATGGAAGCGTGCTTCCTTCCCTCAAACAATCAAAAATGTTTCTGTAGGGGGACAAAAATCCTTCATTTCATTTTGGAGTGAAAAGTTGTAAAAACTCGAGTCTTTATCCCAGGAGGGAAAAAATCCTGAGGGGGGCGAAACAAAACCTTGTCCTTAGCTGAACCGAGCTGAGTGGAGGCACTTTCCTGGTCGGTTATCTGGCCGGAGGACTCTGGCTCCTTGCATGGTTGCTGTTGAGTTTTCCAAAGCAATATGTGCCCGTGGATGGTATAAATGCCACCAAATCCACATTTAACGTTGGAAAATTCTCAGCCAGCTCCAATGCTAACATGTACTGGAAAACATTGCAGATGTGCCAGGACTTTGAGTCACTTAAATTGCTGTGTGAGGGCACTATTCTGAGTTTATTTCCAGGAGCCAGGAGCTCACGTGCATCGTGGGAGATGCATTAACTGAAATGGTGCCAACTTGCCTATTCTAACACCAACGTGATGATGGTTAAAGTAGCCGCGCTGCCTGTTATCTGCCCGCCCCCATTTGCAGCTGGCTGACCAGCCGTCCATAGGAGGTCACATTTACAGGGAATTAACCGCCAGACAAATGCGACCTACCCGCTTATTGAACTTTTCCACGGTGTCTGCAAGCACATTGGCATCAAATTTGGAAAAGAGCAAAATGGAAAGCATGGGATCCAGAGTGCTGATGGGCTTGGAGCTGAGGCAGGGATACAGGGACATGAGGAGATTGTCCTTAAAAGCCTGGAGTTCAGAGCTCTGGAAAAAAGGGAAGGAAAACACACCTGGTGTGAGCTTCAAAAATGATAGGTTGCGTTCAGCGATGCTGCAGTATCAAGTCTCACATCCATTAACTCAGACTCCCATAGACCTACTTGCCAGCGTGTGAACATAAGGGTAATGCAAAGTGGGGGAGCTAACGGACCTCTTCCACTCCTCACCCAAAGCTACAGCAGCTGAGATTCCTTCTAGTGCCTCCGAATTTGACCTGACATCAACCACTGTTTGTGTCCCTGCACAATCAAGGCATGGTATGAGGCAGGGATATTTTTTTCCCTGACAAAAAGCATCCTGGATTGTGTTCAGGACCAGCTGGATGATGGGATAGCACATGTAATCTCATGAGGGTCAACGAGGACAAGTGCAAAGTCCTGCACTTAGGAGGGAGCAATCCCCTGCACTGGGGCAGGCTGGGGCTGACTTCCTGGGCAGCAGCTCTGCAGAAAAGGACCTGGGGGTGACAGGGGACAAGAAGCTGAACAGGAGCCAGCAGTGTGTCCTTGGTGCCAGGCAGGCTACCGGCATCCTGGGCTGCGTGGGTAGGAGCGCTGCTGGCAGATGGAGGGCATTGATTCTTCCCCTCTATTCGGCACTGGGGAGGCCACATCTGGAGTCCTGTGTCCACTACAGAAAGGATGTGGACAAGTTGGAGGGAGTCCAGTGCAGGGCAACAAAAATGGTTGTGAGGCTGGGGGACAGGACATGTGAGGAGAGGCTGAGGGAAATGGGCTGATTGAGTCTGCAGAAGAGAAGACCAAGGGGGATTGAATAGCAGCCGTCACCTCCCTGCAGGGGGGCTGCAAAGAGGCTGGAGCTGGACTGGTCTCAGTGGGGGCAGACGACAGGACAAGGAGCAATGGGCTCACGTTGCAACAAGGGAGGTTGAGGTGAGATATAAGGAAAATCTCTTTCACTAGGAAGGTAGTAAAACACTGGAACAGGCTCCCCAAAGAGGTGGTGGAGTCT
>NW_017729016.1:4505118-4509269 GCF_001723915.1 Gavialis gangeticus
AACAGGTTACCCGGAGAGGTGGGGGAGTCTCCGTCCTTGGGGGTGTTTAAGACCCGGCTAGACAAAGCCCTTGGCTGGGATGATGTAGTTGGGGCCGGTCCTGCTTGGACCTGCAGTGACCTCCTGAGGTCTCTTCCAACCCTCGTTGTCTGTGATTCAATGATTTTGTAGTTGTTTAATTAGTTCTCTACAGCCTTCAGCAGATATGAGTCCAGGCCATAAATCTGCTGGCTCTTACCTTTCGTGTCAAGCTTTAGTCACTTGTTGGTTAAGACGCCCCTCGAACATGCACGAAAGTGCATTTCACCCTTTTTTTTATCTTGAAATCCCAGCAATGGAAAATGGGGAACCTGTGCCCTGCTGTGGTGACCCCCAACACCACCGTGCCCAGGGTTTCTTTCAGACTAAACAACACTGCTCATTTCTTTGACATATATCCATTAGCTTATGGAAATATAGGGATGGTCTTTACCTGTGCACACGCGTACTGGCCAAAAGTGAGGCTGCAGGGGGAGGCTTTGCCGCTGGCTATTTCCAGGAGCATCTCCTTGCTGACACTGCGGGGAAACAGTAACCACCTCAGTGTTTGTCTTAACCTCACGGGATGCAAAGCGCCGAAGGGCACAACAGGCCACAGAGGAAAAGAGTCATCACAAAGAGCTCGGGAAAGGAAAGCCTCACATCCCAATGCTTGTCATCTCCAAAGCAGGGCAGGAAAGTGCATTCACTCAAAAATCCTTGAAGGCAGCCAGCTTGCTATTATTCTTTTTAAAAAGAGTTCAGTCCTCCAACCTTAGTGACCACCCACGCAACAAAAAGACTGGATGCCAAATAGTCAAAGTGAACATCAGATCTGCTGGGAAGTCTTTGCTGAAGCTATTCAGCTCATGCTTAGAAATAACAGATACCTTACAGAAGCCAGATTCAGTGATTGCAAAGATCTGGCCCGTTCAGGTTTCAGATACATGCTCTAATAGTTATCCAGCCTGGGTCATACTCAGATCCCCGTGAGCTCTGAACACAGCCCCGAGGCTCAGGTAGCACAATTCACTGCGAAGTGTGCCCTTTGCCATGCCAAGGAGATTCGGCCTGCATCCGTCATGCACTTCTCTAAATGATCTCGGTTTGATTCCTTTCCCCGATCTGCAGTCACCCCTGTTTTGTAAAACACCCAGGGACCATCCAGGAAGGAAGATGCTGCATAGATGTCAGCTCTTATTATCCAAAGCCAGGCCCCTTTGCAAGTCTGCGTCATTCAAAAAGCAACCCATGGGATAAGAGAATTTGCAAGCAGCTCACCTACCTTTTCACTGAGGCACAAATGTCAGCTTCTGCTCAAAGAAAGGAAGAGAGACAAAGCTGGAGATAACGCAATAAAGGCATGATCAGGACTCATCCAAAATCTTTCCATGGGGAATTATATGGCAACTTACCATTGACAGGGCTGCTGGTGCACTGAGCAGAGAGAAAAAGAAAGAACATGATCTCAGAGACTGGTTACAATCCTCAGGGACCGTTTAATACAGGCATGAGCACAAGCCACAAGCATTTGGGTTTAGATCCAGGATTCACATGCACCAATTTGGCAATTAGAGCAGGGAAGCTTATTCTAACATTGGAGAGCATGGATGGATCTAGGATTTTGAAAAGGGGGGTGCAGAGAGTGAGATGCATCATTGCATAGAGCACAGCTCATATTTTTCTCCAAGTAAAAAGAAACTAGAAGCTCTGTGAGCATGCCTGCAGCCTAGGGCTGGATTATTCCGTTTAAGATCAAAGCAAACACAGATCTAAGTTTCTTGGACTGTGCAGACGTTTTGCTATATCAGGCATTTTGTAATTAAAAACAGAACAAACTGTGCAATGGGAGGCAGAGATGTGGGAAGTTTAGATCCCATGCCCAAGCTCCAAGGAGAAAATCTGGCTTCAATTCCTAATTTCTATTAATTGTCGTCAGGATGGGAAGGACACCAGACTGCAGTTCAGGCATCATTTGCAAGGGAATAAAGAGACCCTGTGTATATATGTGGGAGGAGGGAAAGAGAGAAAGGGAGAGAGCTTGCATTCCTCTTACTCGATACGTCACAACTGAATTCTCCGCAGCCATCAGCCCACCTGAAAAGATAAGTCATGATTTCATTACGGGATCAAAGGTGCCCTCCCAACAAGGCATGCAGCTCGGTCCTTCCTATAAAACTGTATGCCCTCAAGCCACCATGGAATATCAGTCTTGTTTCACTCCCTTCTCCCTCGCTTTCTCTCACTAATACAATATTTTATAGGCTCACTTCTACTTGTGCAGTCCCCTTTCCCCTTGTATTCTAGCCATGCCATGGGCATGGGCACCTGCATGCAGGCTTCACGTGTGTGTATGCGAGTATTGCTCTACCTACGGACAAAATTTAGAGCCAGTTAAAGTGCAGTTGCACGTTACACTTAGCACAGATTAACAAGCTGTAATGTGGGAACATTCATGTTTTAAGTGCCCTTAGTGTATTCTAAGTGGCCCTCCAAACATCGCAAAGTTACACAACGTCAGTACAGGGTTATCTCTGGGCCATGCTACCAAGCTCATGTTAGGGTAACTTCAGTCTGCTTCGTGGAGATAAAATGAGCAATTTATAGTCCTCCAGCATCCCAGGATGCTTTGCTTCCGGCTCACCTCCTCCATCAGGGCAGGGATACAACCCAGGTGTCCTGGTCCCTAACCATGCCTGTGCTCGACAGTCCTCAGAGCAGTGCAGGCAAGAAATGGTATTAACCCTTAACGTGTGAGTGCTCACAGCACGTTCAAACTTTAACCCTGCTTTTCTCATACTAGATCTGTGGCTTCCTGCCAATGATCCTCCGCCGGGACTTGAAGGCTTCCACCATGATGGGCACATGGGGTACTCAGTTTCAAAGGTTCACCTGGCCTCTCACTTGAGACTGCAGCGAGGGATGGGCGTGCCGGCAGGGGGGATGGATGGCACCTGGGCGTTGCCTGGCTGATGATGAGGGATACCACTGCAAGCTGTAGGATGGAACAGCCTTTGTCTTCTGTCCTGTCCTCGCCTCTTAATCTTTTTGACTGTGCCTAATCCTGTGCCTAGGTCTCACACCCTCCTCCCTTTCTGACTTTGTCTGACAAACACCCACTTCCACAGGCCTTTGTGTTATTGCACAGCGTTCCAGCTTAATCCCCTGGAGACATTGCTACAGATTTTCCGAAGAACTTCACAGGGGTTTTGTGTTATGGAAAGCCACCTGTTTGTGTTGGCATATGACAGGTCTGAGCAAGTTCACCCCACTTTGTCCTCCTTATTCTCTATCTTGCTCCTCCCACTCTGATGGTCTTGGCAGTGTTTCTCTGACTTTGCTCTACAACATTAATTCAGTATTCCAGCTACCTGTCAATGGTACCCAGGATTGTTTTTAATGCCTCTATTAACTCGCAACTTCCCTGACATCTCCCACCTTCTTCCTCTGATTTCCAATCATTTCTTAGTAGGTTAACTTATCCATGGAGCCCCTTGTCACACTACAAACTTTGCCAAAGCCCAGTTGTCAGGAGTGGATCTAAGGTCGTGATGGGTTATGAGACCAGTCTCATCCAGGTGTTGTAGTAGTTTCATAGTTTCTAGGGTCGGAAGGGACCTGAGAAGATCATCTAGTCCGACCCCCTGCCATGGCAGGAAAGAGTACTGGGGTCAAACAACCCCGGCAAGGTGTTCATCCAGCCTCCTCTTAAAGCCCCCAGGGTAGGAGCCAGCACCACTTCCCTTGGAAGTTGGTTCCAGACCCTAGCCACCCTGAACCTGAAGTCGTCCCTCCTGATATCTAACCTACCCTCTGCCAGCTTGTGACCATTATTCCTGGTCACTCCTGGCGGTGTTCGGGGGAACAGGGACTCCCCCAATGCCTGCTGGTCCCCCCTGACTAGTTTATAACAGGCCACTAGATCCCCCCTCAGCCTTCTCTTGTGGAGGCTGAACAGGTTCAGATCCCGTAGCCTCTCCTCGTAGGGCCTGCCCTGCTGCCCCGATCATGCGAGTGGCTTCCTCTGGACCCTCTCCATGCTGTCCACATCCCCCCTGAAGTGCGGTGCCCAGAACTGGACGCAGTACTCCAGCTGCGGCCTGACCAGTGCCGCATAGAGGGGGAGGATCACC
>NW_017729016.1:4510392-4526299 GCF_001723915.1 Gavialis gangeticus
CCAGCAGGAGGGGCCAAGCAACATTAGAGCCCCTCTTCCTACAAGCACAAAAGCCAGATCTTGCTCAGAAGAGCTTCTGCCCTGCTGTTCGGCCAGGTGGAACAAGCAAAAACAATAAACCTCATTGAGGAAAGACTCAGGAGGGCCAAAGTTAGCAGGTGCAAGCTCCTGCAGTCACATAGGCTACCAACGTGCACTGCCCGATGGCTCTGAGTTTTCTTGGCATTGCTTGTGCGGTTTGTTTTTTTAACTTTGTTCCGGGTACCCCAAGGGATAAATCTAGTAGGAACAAGTTTAAAACACAGCAATGGGAAACATTGGCAAAGCCATGAATAAAAAGGCTCCTTGTCAATGCTGCCTGCAAAAATTTGAGGGAAATCCTTCTCAGAGTCTTTTTGGGGGGTGTCGATAGAAGCCACCTGGCCAGAAGCACCTACTAGCCCAGGGAGGGTAACAGAGATGGGGGTGATGGAGTGGAGACATTTGAAACCTAGAAAGATGCCTCAAGTTGCTCAAGGTTGTACTGTAAGTCACTAACCGAGCTGGGGATGGACCCAGATGTCCTGTCTGACCCACTTAGACTTTGGAAAATCATTGACTTGCAGCCCTTAACCCAGCAGCTCATGCTTCGGATGGAGCAAGAAATGTTTCGCTATATGGGAAAGAGATCTGGGAGCACTCCTTTCAGTGGTCACCAGCGTGCCTACAGCACAGGATGGTTGCAGCAACGTCTCAAATCAAAAACAGCAGCAAATAAATAATTGCAACATGTCTGCCGTCTTTCCCTCCACTCTTTTTGATGACTACCGCTATTTACCAGGGAAAACGCCTCTTTTCATCGTTAAGCATCCGTTTGCCACAGCAAACAGCAGAATCCCTACAGCGTGGTATTACAAGCAAGACCCTACATTTGGTAAGGAACTGAGAATATTTTTAAAAAAACCCAGAAGTAACTGTGTTGTTGAGACAAATGTTGCTCAATAGCAAAAAATGAGAATAAAGGAATACAGCAAGATGCAATTCAGGTAGCGCCATTTTAAGTCAATATTTTCCCAGGTGGATACTGCAATGGCGAGTAAGAACCCACAATTTTAGGGTGGGAAGGAACCCAAAGCGTCTCCTAAGTCACAGAGATCAAGGTCACTCTTGCCCAAACATGGGAGTGACCTTGTTCTTTAAAATTAAGATAGGAAGAAATTCTGACCGAGTCGGGGCTATTTGATTCATTAAAGCAACTAACAGATTTTGAGGGTACTGTTACACTCACACCCACCACCAAGCAGCAAAATCTAGTGATTCAGCTTCTATTTTTTTTAATCGAAACAGTCAAAATTATTGTAAATGAGCTTTTAATACAACTCCCTGGAGAACTGCTTTCATAGATGGCTCCTTCAATAGTAGCAGCTTGGGAGACTACGATAGCAAGGGGGTTATATATTTAAATAAGAGTACTTACCAACCAAAAAAAGCAAGCTCAACCCTCTGAGTATAGCCGTCATTGCTGCCGTGGTGACCTTAGCATCCATCCACCCTGTACAATCTATGCACCCAGCAAAGAGAAATCAAATAGGTTTTACAGAAATGATATTTAGCGGCAGGCTCAGCACATGCCAAACTTAGCTTTCCAAGACTAAGAAACAAGCAAGACCCCTCTTCAAATGGCTCGCCTGTCGAAAGACCCTGTTACTGGCTGCCCCACACAAGACAGCTATACAACACTGAGCTTAAAGCACTTCCGGAAGTGCAAGGATTGTCATGTCTATCTGGCAAGTGCTATGATCTGTGCAGAGGGGTTAGAGTATTAGGAAATAAAACTTTGCTGCCCAGCATCTCTCAAAGCAAACAGGCTACCCACCGTCAAAATAAAGTACCAAGTTACCCAGAGCACAAAGGCAGAGTGTGCTATTTAATCAGAGCATACCTCTGAGCTCCTGGTCACCTCTTCTTCTGCCTGGGGTTGACAACTGAGAGACACCGGAGGGCTGTTTTTCACTGTATAAGACAGGGTGGGGCTCTTGGCTTTTCAAAGCTTCATGTGAAATTACAGGACAGATTGCCTGAGTGCCTAACACACCTTATCGTCACTGGGAATGTAAAGGTTTGGCAATAAAAATAGAACTCGTGTGGATTTGCTAATTTTGGCTGTCCTGAAGAGTGCAGTCAGGGAACGGGCAGGGTTCAAGTGGAAGGTGCATGGGCTCAGAGACGGAGGCTGGGGGGCATGCAGAGTCCAACGCATCGCTCAAGGCAGATCATCCCTGTTTAACATGTCCAAATGTTCATGTAACCTGTAGTGAAAGCTTTCCAACCAAGCCTCTCTAGGTAACCCGGTCCGGTGCTTCACCAGTGGGTAAAAATACATCACAGCGGTGGCATCTTCGCGTCTTGACCTATGCACCGAACTCCCATTGATATCATCCTATGTCAGGATGAAGCGGAGGGCACAGTTATGCCTTCTGGCTAGCTGGGCTCTTTTAAGTTTTTTGGGCTTGGGGATTTAGCTTCTTCGGTGCACTGAATGCAAGGTCCTGGCCAATGTAGCTCCGAAGTCTGCGTTGAGTTACCATTAGGTTTGAGCCCTGCATTACCAGCATGTCAGCAAAGGGCTTCGGGTCGCTCCTGGAGAACTGGGAAGAGATCTCCTCCTTTGTTCCTGCTGGGTGATTTCTGGTGGAAAGAGATATATGTAAGAGCTCTCCCATAAAACAGTCCTGCTAGACTGATAATAAACACGGCTGAATGACAGCTCTTCCCTGATGTATGCATTTTTTGTCTCTGTTGGGATAAAGTAGAGCCCTATGCCAGCTCTCATTGCAAGGGCTTATTAACATGTATCCAAGCCTGAAAGCCCTCAGGTGGTAATGTTAGGATTCAAGTGAAAAATCTTGATGTTAAAGAGGGCTCTGGACTTGTAGTTCATTGAAAAACAGACACCGGTGTCCCCAGACGCTTGCCCAGAGATCGGCCTTTGAACCAAACTCATTTTTGTGCATCTCTGTCTTGCAAACTTCAGGTGACAGCAGTTTATTGGCCTCCCAGTCTATTGTTGCAGGGCAATTTTTCTGCAGGCTGCTCTATTCCATAATCCAGATGCACTCCTAATTAAATTGTCCACAGCTGCTAATTGGGAGTCTCCATTTATGCTGGAGGTGGCTGAGGAATGATAGCAGGTGCTGGAGCTGACAAAACCCTTTCATTCACATCCATAGGAGAGTTTCATACAGGTTATTATGGCATCTCATGACTTTTGACTGATTTTATTGATATTGTGTTATTTATTATATGGATATTTACCATTAATAATGATGTGTGTTATTATTAATGATTAATATAGTCAATGATATAAAATACCAATTGTGCTTGTATACTATCAACATGACAAATAATATAACATTTGTTAGACTCAGCACTCCAATTTGATAACATCTAATTACTGATCCGATTGCCTCCTGGTTAAGGTGTTTTGGGGCAAATGTAAGCTGGGATCGTGAAACTGGTTGAAAACTCTCATGGGCTTTGATGAGAGGTGGATGTCACTTGATAGCCAACTCTGCTAAGGTTTGTTTCTACATGAGATTTCCCCCGAGATCAAAAAAGCAAACAGAGCAAAGGGATACAAAGAGCGCTACGAAAAGGTGCGTTCCCTCTCATTTTCCCTAAACGAAGCAGGGTGATTTTGGATTATCTTTTGAGGGTCTTTTGCTTGGTTTTTCTGTTAATGTTGCTCTTTGGGGAAAGAATTTAGCCTAGCAGGCGGGTCACACACCCTGATCTGTCAAGCGATGCTTCCCTAGGATGCAGGGACTAGAGGTGTGTTGACTCATGGTCCCGCCATGCACCCAGCCCCTGCTTTCTCCACCCACCCAAAACCTCGCAACCCCCATTTTGCAGCATTTCTCAGCTATTTCTCAGGGTGGCAGCCCTGAGTCACACATATAGTTCTGTCTTAGTCAGAGTTGCATGGGCCACTGGTCATTAAAGGGGCAGACAGCAACACCCAGGACACCACCACCCACATGATACAAGATAGGGAGATGTCATTTTGCAAAGAGCAGCCTTAGTCGAGGCATCTGCTGACATAAATGGCCATGAGAGCAGGCTCCTAATACCTCAGAGACTTTAGATGAAAACTCAGCACTGGAAGTAGGACCTGTAATAGCTACTGTTTATTCCCCGTCCACTCAGCTGGTCAAATGCACACGCATTATCATGCAACCATAAAATGATACTTGAGTCAGAAGAAAGATGGGCATTTTAGCAGCAGCTTGAGTGATCCTCAGAGGAATTCACTCAGGAGTGGGGAAAACCCCCCAAATATAATTGCATGTAGCCTACGGGGATCGTCTCTGCCTGTAGCCAGACCTTCCCATTTCAGAGCATGAAAGGACTCGCAGCAGCAAGAAAAAGCAATGCTGAGCCTTTGTCAAGGGCTAGTGAACCACCCCTAGCACAAGAGCGGCTATCCTGGGCCTGAAGCAGCAGTGAAGCTCTGTCAGCAAAGGCCATGAAGGAAAAGGTCTCAGAAAGGAAATTAGCTACCGTTTGACCCGGTGGGTAAAGGAGAAAGGATGCACAGGCGATATGTTCAGTCAATGCTCTTGGAAGAGGGGCTAAGATTGCATTTGTGAGAAAAGGATATTGCCATAATTGACCTGTGAGATGACGAGCACTGGACAAGAGCAATGAGCACTGGCCTGTCTCAATGTCCACCCAAGTCACCTCTCCGTTGAGGTCCAGGGGTGTTGGCTCAGGGACTTTTTGTCTGTTGCAAAGGGAAATAGCAGCAGTAACACAGGCGTCATTATGGTTTAACTGTGGGCGAATAAGGTCGAGGCTGAGATGGAGACCGAGGTATTGTAGAGCCGCACCCAGATTAGAGACCAACCCAGGCGTCGGGGATCCTGTGGGCAAAACTTCCTGGAGTGACCGTCTCCACGAGGACCATGCTTCCCCCGTGTTGCAACAGGGTTTGGGCAAGCATGTCCACACCCCTTCCCATTCTCCTCTCGGTCCCTTAGGTTGGCTTAAAGCATTATAATGTGTTTTCAGGGCAAAAAGAGAGTGTGGAAGGATTCATTTTGTGGACTAGGAAGGGAAAAAAATGGAAATGCCAGGTCACGAAAAACTCCTGTGCAGGTGACTTAAAAGAGATCACGGACCAACGAACCTAGATATATGGAGGGTGAAAACGGCACGGTGGTTACGAATGCAGCTGGGATAAGATGAGAGAGTGTGGAAGGATTTATTTTGAAAAATTGTAGATGAAAAGGACCTCAGAAGAAACAAATACCATACAAAACTAACAGGGCCTACAGTCAGTGAACACGAGGTGGGTGGAGATTTGGAGATGGATGGAATGGAAAAAACCATAAAAATGAAAAAAGGAGGTGCAGCTGGTATGGATGAATAGTGAATAGGAGCATAGTAGTTAGGGAAGTAAAGATACAATGGCTGGACAGTGTTCAAAACTGTTTGGTAGAGAAAGGAGTTACCATAAGACTGGGGGGAAAGGGAGTCCTGGTGCCTATCTGGGAGAAAAAGGTTAGGAAAAAGAATAATGAATATCAGAGAAAAATATTGTGCATCACTGTGCAAAGGTATTTCCGGGCTCCTTTTTGGCTGGATTCCCTAGATGACTAAAGAGTGACTGAGTGGAGAACAACATGGGCTTTCAGGGGGCAAAATCAATGTGAGACTTCATATTTCCTAAGAGAGAGTTGACCGCAAAGAGTTGGGGGTACAGCAACAACAACCGGTTCTCTTTCCCTTCATCAAGAAATGAGAAAGCTTATGATAATATGCCACTACAATAGGTATAGGAAGAACTGGAGAGATTAAATGTGAGCAAAAATGATGTGGGCTGGATTAAGAAAGCGTACAAGGACCATGGAGGTTGTGTGCAGGAGAAATAAAATGATAGGGGGTGTTGGTTGTAGTTGTGTTGGTCTAAGGACAGAGGCAGACAAGGCTCTTTGGGGAGATGTGATATCTTTTATTAGACCAACTAAATAGTTGGAAAAATTGTTCTTTGCAAGCTTGTATTTTATAAATAAAATTAGGGAAACTTGGATGTAACAAAACATGGATTTCAGCCCATTCCATGATACAGAACTGAGTTTTCAAGGGTGATTGTTGGGAGCCGAGAAGAGATTGAGCGAGGAGCGATTGCATAAGCTGCATGTTAAACCAGAAGAGTTAGAAGATCCAGATAGAAAGATGAAGGGTGATGTAGGTTTGGGCATGAAAAAAAAATGCAGGAGGACAGGAGATTGTATTGAATGCTAAGGATGCATTTGCAGGGCAAGAAGCCAAGTGCAAAACAATGAGGGGAAAACAGGAAGACAAAATAATAGAAAAGTAGTGCTAGGGCTAGATGACCTCCTGAGTCTCTCTCTACCCCTTGCTCCAGGCAGAATCACCACCGTCAAAACTACTGCAAGCCCAGTGCTCATTAGACCTGCTCTTAAATATTTCCAAAAGTGCACGACTCCACAAACTCTCAACTCGGTAATCTGTTCCAGTTAGAAAAGTCTTCAAAAATTCCCAAGAGGATGCGATTTCAGGAGGTGACTCTGGGAGGAAACCAGAGCAGAGAGAGAGCAGGAAGACAGGAAGAGATGGATCGAGTTAGCAGGCTGCCAGACCTATCTGGATTGGCAACCCATGGTGAGGATGGCGGAAAACAAGGTATGGACAAAAATACATGGCAGGCAGCATGCGATCCGCGACACATGGGCCTCTCACCGTGGATGCGTGTCAGTGAAGACAATTGCTTAATGTACAACAAAGAATAGTGTCGACGTTGCTGCGCGGACTCCCGATAACGTGAGAGAGAGCTCTCCGGTCTAATTTCAATGGGGCACGAGGTCTTCTACAGTCACACCAGTAAGAGTGCAATGATCCCAGAGTTATTTAAATGTATTTCTGAGCAATTCACTGCCGTGTTTCACCAAAAGGCTTTCTTGAAACGGCATCTTGGGGAAATCCTGAACCGGCATCCCGGGGAAGGCCAGGACGATGTGGGATAACTGAGCAATAAGCATCACCTGGTATTGGAGGATGAGCGGGGCCAGCAAACGATGGCTCACAAGGAGAGAGAGCCTGAAGGGAAAGCTGAAAGAAGCAGCAAAATAAAATCTATGCACTGGCAAGTCCTCTGCATTGTGTGGAGCTGTATGGACTCTTTTCAATGCAAACTGCTTTGTCTCTATTGGGGACGTCTTTCTTCCCATTACCATGTCGGATGCTACATAGGCACCAATGCAGGGGTGGTCTTGTAGCCAGAACCCAAGATTGCCGAAACCAACATACCACAAAACCATCCGCATCCCTGGATCCTTCAAAATGTGATGGGGGGTAAACCCCAAATTCTCCTTTCTTGGCTACAGCCTTGGGTCCACGAGGAACCTCTGGGTGCTCCACCCAGGCTGTAGGATCAGCAGCCAGATCCCAAGGGCACTGAGAGCAAAGGGATGCTTTCCCCTAAACTGTGTGGGATTTGGATTGGGTGCAAATTGAACCCTCCATCTCATGAAACCTCTCTGGAAAATCCTTTTTTCCCCCTGAACATCCCATTAAAAAAGGTCACTGAAAAGCAGGTAAAGTTAGGCTGCCCAGCACTTTGCAACTCAGAGCTGCTTCTTAGCAATGGCAATTTCTATTTGGGACAAGGTAGCTTGAACTATTGGCCTGGCCTCGTGCATCTGCTTGAGCCTCGCAATACTCGGTGAGCTCCGCTTTATTTGCCCAACCCTCTGAACACAGCACTCCTCTTGGGGAGGATAAAAATGTATTAGTGAAAGTAAAAGTGTAGGGAAGGAGGTCGGGAGAGGAGCCATTTCTAGAGGAAGAAATGCATAGATTTCATAGATTCATACTCATTAGGGCTGGATTCCTTAAAACACATTTACAATGTGGGTTAGAGACAGGGATAAAGCAATGCAGAGACTTGAGCTCTCGGGCCAGTCCACCCTTGCCAGTGAGATGAGCTTCATCCTCCCCTGTAGAGCAGCAGAAAAAAGATAGGAGATAAAATGATACGGCAAGTCCGTGATGGAGCTGAGAGTAAAGGAAGGAAGAAGAAAACTTCCCCTTCAACTCATAATCATGGGGCCAGCAGCCAAGAGAGGGCCTGCGGGCTTGTGAGGCCCTACCGGTTCAAGTCTCCCCCATCTGCCTCCGCTCAGAGACGTGCTCCAAAGCTGAACTCATCCGCACCTGTAAAACACGTTGCAGTCTCCCGGATGCAAAACTGTGAGCCACCTCCAAGAGCCAAAGTAAAGAAGATTTTCCCGGAAGAGCCTGTTAACAGCAGGAAAACACAATGCAAATGTTATGAACCTGCTAAGTGCTCAGCAATTATGGGATAAACCTGCATTTGACCTCTCTCAAAAGAAAAGGGAGCCAAAGTACAAATGGAGCTGATGAATGGTACTGGGTGTGGGTTTGCACAGCACCGTATATATATACGAGTGGGAGTATGTAACAGCAATAGATGCAATTTCCCCTTGCAGAGAAAAATACATACGGGGCATAGATGCACATTCCTCTCCAGATGCGCCCAGGTAACATAAAGCATGTACAACCGGGCCAAGTGCAGACTCAGAAGGGAGGTATTGTAGGAACACAGACCTCATCTTTGTTCTCCATCACTTTTTAACCTCCCCATCATTGTATAGAGCTGAGGCCTGTCAGGACTTGGTGTGTGAAGGGCGTAGGCCTGATTCATCCCAATAAATCTTTGCAAACCTTTCCCCAGATGCACGATAAAGTACTCGTCTCGCCATAAATGAAAACAAAGCAACACCCCTGGGAAACAAACCTAGAAGGCTACCGGCATCCTAGGCTGCATCGGGAGGAGCGGTGCCAGCAGATCCAGGGCAGTGTTTCCTCCCCTCTATTCAGCACTGGGGAGGCCACATCTGGAGTCCAGTGTCCAGCTGTGGGCCCCCCACTACAGAAAGGATGTGGACACGTTGGAGAGTAATGAAATAGTTTAGGGGCTGGAGCATATGATTTGTGAGGAGAGGCTGAGGGAAATGGGCTGATTTATTCTGCAGAAGAGAAGACCGAGGGGGGTTGAATAGCAGCCTTCACCTCCCTGCAGGGTGGTACCAAAGAGGATGGGAGCTGGGCTGGTCTCAGTGGGGGCAATTGCCAGGACAAGGAGCAATGGGCTCAGGCTGCAGCAAGGGAAGTTGAGGTTGGATATTAGGAAAAACTTTCTCACTAGGAGGGTGGTGAAGCACTGGAACAGGTTACCCGGAGAGGTGCTGGACTTTCCATCCTCAGAGGTTTTAAAGCCCCGGGTAGACAAAGGCTTGGCTGGGATGATGTAGTTGGGCCTGGCCCTGCCTGGAGCAAGGGGTTGGACTACCTGGCTCCTGAGGTCCCTTCCCACCCACATTCTCCATGATTATGAAATGAACTTGACATTGCTCCATGCCCCGTCTTCCATTCATGCCGCTCCTGGGAGTCACGGAGGACATGGCCACCTTTGTCTTCAGCAAGCTGCTTCTCTGGATTAAATCACCGGCAACGCATTTGCTAATGCTCCAACTTAAACTTTCTCCCCCTCCTTTTGTTGATATGGGTTCGTGGCTGCCCGCATGGCACTGCCTCCCTCACCGCGCAATTTGGCCCTTGTATCTTAACTAAATTAACATTAATTGTATGTCTAATATCCTGTTTCCTCTGGGGTACAGATTTAAATCGATGGGCCTGATGCTGACCTCCTAGTGTAAATCGCAGGAACTTCATGGCAACCAGCTGCGTGTACATCTGGGATGTCCACCTCTGCTTGTTCCCCCTCTCCTTAAGGGTTAAGCACGTACGTATTGGGTGCCTTGCCTCAAGGGGAAGGTTTGTCCACCAAACAGACCTGAACGTGATCAAGCAAACAGCTCGTCACTCAGGTGTTGGGTTACCGAGGAGGGATGGGAGAGGAGAGATCTTGTCACAACACGGTTTCAGCCTCTTCAAACCTCATCTGGAAACGTATGCCGGGTAACATGCCATGGGCAGTGCTTGTTTGTCTTCTGTGGTTTGGTCACAGGATAGTTTTCAAGGGTAAAAGCAACCCAAAGCCACCCACATCTTGGCCTCCAAATCATATCAGTCTTCCCTGCAAGAAGGCCAGCTGTAGCATTGCAAAAAGGCCTTCTCGTGCTGCTCGAGCATTCATTGACCCGCCTGTCTCTTTAAATTGTCTCCCTACCATCACTTTGTGAGCAGGGGGATCATTACTATTTCTTGGGCACACCGTGTAAGGACTTTTATCTTGCAATTCTCCCCGTCTCACAGAGGGTGAAACCAAAACGGATTTGCCCCGTCACACACGATGGACCCAGGGCAACGATGGGACGACAAGAGTGGTTTAAGGCCCATAAACCGCTTGTCCGTTTCTTCCCAATTACCTATATGTCCCCAACAGGGGATGCCACGGAGACCTAATCCGTGGCAAGAAGCATTTTAGGTCTAATAAAACAAAACCCCGAGCTCCATCCTCATTAGAGACTCAGACTCAACTTAATGCATCTTTTCCTCCCCCAAACCACATTCACGTTGCATCGCCCTCCGCTTCTCCTTCCCCCAGCTACAGGCAATGGCTCAGCTGTGAAAAGGAGATTTGTAAGGTCTCCTTTAAATGTCTACAAGCTCCTGGCTGTTATGAAGGGCGTTTCACTTTATCTCAGCAAGAGCATCCCTCCGCCTGCCTGGGAACTGCCCCGGAGTGCTAGGGGTGAGCAAGCTCGGGGCGTTTGTACATACCCCGTGACCACAGACAATACCCTGCCTTCACCTCTCATCTGCTCAGACGTAGGCTGGGCCGCCCACAAGCATGCCTCAGATTGCTAAAGCCAGGCAGGCAAGAAGCAGGGCTCGTCCTCCAGGTCAGAGGGTCTGCCTCTGCTTTTGGAAGAGATTTGCCCCCAAAGGGAGCAGGCTTGAGGGTGACCTGTATTAGCCGGGGTTTCTGTAGAGACCTGCTTCGCGGAGCGCCTCGCCGTGGCCCTGTGTGTGCAATCACAGACCTAGTGATACACAGGGAGACCTGCGACCATGCCACTCTGCCACGGGGGATCTCGGCTACACGCCGACTTGATGGAAATGGGGGGCTCCCGTGGCCACTGGCGGAGGGCAAGCCGGACTTTGGGGCAGCCAAACGCCAATCTGGGGCCTGCGTGCAGGATGCCTGCCGATGGAGCTGGAAGTATCCGAAGCCCCAGGCTGAAAAGTCTGGGGTGGAGGAGACTTGCCGGTGGCAGTGCCACATCTGGCGTTTGCACATTTGAGTTTTGCTCCATCAAAAGGATGCAGAACAGATGGGGCTAATTTGACCCGGAGCACGAACGTTTTTCCAAAATATACTCTGCCAGCGGCTGGCACCCCTGCCCCAAGGCTCCCCTAGAGGCTGGGGCATTTTCCTTTTGCTCCTCCTGAGCAGGTCAGTGCCTTGCCTTAGATTAGCCCCCCAGAGGCATCTCCCTCCTGAGCGCAAGAGTTAAGAGCCCGCAAGCATTGCTCACAGGCTGAAGCACTTCCATTCATAACTCTGCGGGCGACATGCAGAGGGGCAGGACATGGAGGGAGCTACTCGGACGGAGACTCGTGCGTTGCAACCCGCTGGCCGGAGGGGCCTTTCCAGCTGGCTGCCTGGGACACCCAGCCCTGTGCAGCGGCAATGAGCTGTGATTGATGCAATGCTTATTCTACAGAAAACCGGCCTCAGCCCCAGGCAACGGAGGTGTCCCACATGAGTCAGTCCTTCCCCTGACCCGCATCGCTCCACCGCCTGCCAGGAGCAACAGCGACACCCTGGGATACAAGGCAGAGCTCCTACCTCTGTGTGTGCAATGTATGTGTGTGTCTGTGCAGTTGTGGGGGTGTGATGCACAACCCTAAGCTCCTGTGAGGCTTCATCCACTCTCCGCTCCCGCCTTTCCCCCGCCCCAGCTCAGCAGCAGCACTGACCCCAGCCCAGCAAAAGGCTCCCAAGCCTGTTCCCGCGTCCTATATAGGCTCCCCTCCTGCCCAATTAGCAGAGCACCTGCAGCCTGTTTTACTGCAGCACACAGCTGCTAACCCCGTCCTGACACCAGGTTATTTTGGGCACTGATTAGCAGCACAGACCTGGCAGAGTTTCACCCCCCTGGTGCTGTGCAACTCGTTGAACTGAAAATAAAAGCCCTCTTGCCTTCTCGCACACATCTATACTTGGTTAGTCTATGAGGTGCAAATCTACCTTGCCCCCTACTTGTAGGGGGCAAATCTACCTTGCCCCCTACTCTGACACAGTGAACTACGTCTCTCCGCACATCCCAAACCTGGAACTGAAGTGATGAGGCCGTTGCAGGGGCAACCCCACTTCTGCTTTCGAGTCCTGTGTTGGGCAGGTTTGACAGACTATTGCAGGAATGATGGTTGTGCCGTATCTTGCTCCGTGTCACTTGGCAAGTCCCAAGCAACAGATCTCCTACAGCTTCCAGACACCAAGCTGCTCGCACAGCCAGTCAGTGGGGTAGGGGCAGAGGTCGCAGAGACTGTGGCATTAGAGGAGGGAGCTTATACTGAGCTTTGGGCCCTTAACAGTTCATCAAACCAGGGGAATTTCTCTGATTTCCTCTGCTCTGTGACTGCACCCATTTTACAGAGAGGAAAACTGAGGCACGGGAAAGGAATCTGGCCAGTCAGAGCTGGAAAGAGAGACCAGAAAGGGGAATCCAGAAGAGTACCCCATGTTCCCAAGCCCACATCACCCCCTCCCAGAGAACCCTGCCTCTCTGCTTCTGCACCCAGTGGCAGCAATGCCCACCCCGTCAGCTGCTGCAAATGCACAGCCTGGACAGAGTGCAGTAGCCAAGACAAGGCAAAACCAGGATGATTTCTTTGGGAAACCCAGGAAAGGCAGGTAAGAAAGGGCCACTTGATCCATCCCCTCCCAGCACAGAGCCCCACCGTGCATTTCCTCCTGCTTTATTGAGACCAGGAGGTGCCAATAGCTTCAGACGTGGGCCTCTGCCACGTCCTTTCACAGCAGCTCACGAAGTCAGCTCCTGCTCACAAATCTTGTGCTCTACAGAGCTCCAATTTAGATGGTCTGTTGGATGCAAATCTACCCTGTGGTGGCCTTAGGGTTGCTGGGGCCCCGGGCAAGAGAGACATTTGGGGACCCTTACTGGTACTTGGGTAAGTGTGACTCCCCCATAGTTGTATCGTGGATCTTTTTAATATTCTTTGGGAGAATTAGATAAATCGTTGAGTGTTAAAATGCAAACAGAGCCACTTCCTTGCAAAAACTTCACCCCCCAAAAAAAATTTGTTGCAAAATTTTGGCGCCCCCTAAAGTGTGGGGTCCCACGCGGTCCCCTAAGGCCGCTACGGCCCTCTGCTACTTGCCCAGGGGAAGGGACATGGCAGCTGGGTGCAAGCAGCAGAGGGCAGCAAGCGATCAGAAAGGTGCTGGCATACACCGGCCTCAAGATTTTCTCCCTCTCTGGCCGCTGGATGTCCCTGTTAGACTTACTGCGAGGCTGGGCTGGGTATCCTGACGGAAGGGGACACCCGAGCAGCCAGCTAAGGAGAAAGATAGCTGAAGAGGCCAAAAAGAAGCTCCCCTGATTGTGTCTTGAACCAGTTGCTGGAGCGAGTTGGGGTATAAATGGAGACAGTGGGTGCATTCAGAGCCACTGCTATGTCAGAGGTTAGCGAGTGACAGCGATGAAGGAGCTGGTTCTTTTGCACTTTATGCATCATTTAAACCCGAGCAAATTGTGGGTGAAATGCTACTGGATCAGAATGGCAGGGCTTTAACCCCAGTTGGCACAAGGGGCCATAGCACAGGGCAGAGCTAGGTCTCAGCTGGAAGAATATGCTAGCGCCTAGCCATAGAGCCGTATGTGATGCACCTCCCATCCGATAACTTCCAAGTGTCAGATTTTGCAAAAATCTACTTGAAAGATATCACCTCTACCACGAGTCCTGATTGCCCCATCTGATAAAACTTTCTCCAGATACTAGACTGTAGCTACTCAACACAAGGCTTCCTGCTTTTGCTTTTCCTGCTTTTTCCTAAAGTGAAGTGAAAGATGCGATCTGTCGAAGGCCAGGCACCAGGAAAAGAGATGGAGTTAGCTGCGTTAGTCTGAACTCAAGTAGAAGGCAGATTTGTGCCTTATAAACTAACCAAAGTATATGTGTGTGTGTGTGTGTGTGTGTGTGCATGCATGTATATATGTATGTGTATGCATGTATATGCATGTGCATATGTATGTGTGTGTGTGTGTGTGTATACATGTATATGTGTATGTGTGTGTGTGTCTAGCACAAGCTTTCACAGGCTGAAGCTCACTTCACCAGATGCTGTGAGCCTAATTTTGGACTAATCTGCGAGTGCCAGTCCCCCGCTGGGTGACGGAGTCCAGACAACACTGGCTACATGTCTTGCTGGCTGCCTGTCACCGCAGGTATCCCAAATGCATGGGAATGCACATGCAAATAAAACCCACTGGGTTGGATTAATTCCTGCAACAATCAGGGCTCATCTGGGATTTAGGGCAGTGGTCTGTGAACTGAACAGGGAACCACAGAGAACAGGGTGCAAACAGCCTTGGGCTGCAGAGAATGGGAGGCTACGATCCTGCTTGCACTGAAGTCAATGGCAAAATTCCCAGGGGCTTCATGCGGCCCAGATTTCTCCTGCTGTGTTTCCAAATGGCAGTACCAGGCACCAGAGAACTACGTGCAACAGGGAAGAGATAACAGACCCAAAGGAGAACGCCGAACCTCCTACAAGACAAAGGCTTCCTTCTGTGCTGTGCTTGCAGATCTTATGGGCTTCCCTTGGCAAGCGTCCTTTTACTCCACACAAGAGCATACGTGAGCAGCAGGACCCGGGAACATGCTGCCCAGGGAAATCTCCTTCACGGAGAGGTTGCCCAGAAGAGGCTGGACAGACAGCTGTCTGGGATGGGTTTAAGAAGAGCAGATCCTGGATGTGGGCAGGGAGTTGGACTAGACAACCCTCAAGATCTTTTCTAGCCTTATGATCTTACGTTTTTCACTAAGGTGAATTTAGCGCATGTAGAAGTGGGGCAGAGGAAGGCTCATATAAACCAGGCACAGTTCCAGCAACAGGTTTTTCATCTCAGGTCTGTCTGTTTGGCTCCAGCCTAGCCTGCAGGTATCCCATGCATGGGTGTTTCTGTTCCTTCTTCCCCTCACAGGTCTGCGAGACATGGATCCTCTCCTCCTGGCTAATCCACTCCAAAACTCCCACAAAACCCTGCTAGTTCCACTTATCCTGATTCTTGCTTGATCACGGTATTGCTACCCGTGCCATATTCTAGCACAATGTGTACGTGTGCATGCGTATGTGTGTCTATAGTTTCATAGTTTCTAGGGTCGGAAGGGACCTGAGCAGATCATCTAGTCCGACCCCCTGCCATGGCAGGAAAGAGTACTGGGGTCAAACGACCCTGGCAGGGTGTACATTTAACCTCCTCTTAAAGCCCCCCAGGGTAGGAGCCTGCACCACCTCTCTTGGAAGTTGGTTCCAGACCCTAGCTGCCCTGACCGTGAAGTCGCGCCTCCTGATATCTAACCTAAACCTACCCTCTGCCAGCTTGTGACCGTTATTCCTGGCCTCCCTGGACCTGCTCGAGATGCATCTGTGGATGCATGACAAGGTGCGGTTGGCCTTCCTAACTGCGTCCCCACACTGCCGGCCCATGTTCATCCTGGAATCAATGATGACTCCAAGATCCTTTTCTGCCTCTGCCCTGACAAGAGGGGAGTTCCCCAACCTGTAGGTATGGTGCCGGTTGTTCCTCCCCAGGTGCATCACCTTGCACTTGTCTGTGTTGAATCCCATCCTATTCTTATCCGCCCATCCTTGTAACCTATCTAG
>NW_017729016.1:4526506-4561499 GCF_001723915.1 Gavialis gangeticus
AACAGCTTGCCTAGGATTGAGGTAAGACTAACTGGCCTATAGTTTCCCGGGTCCTCCTTCCTCCCTTTTTTGAAGATTGGAACCACGTTGGCCCTCTTCCAGTCCTCCGGCACCTCTCCAGAGCACCACGAGTGCTCGTAAAGCCGTGCCAGGGGTC
The DNA here is from genome assembly GCF_001723915.1 of Gavialis gangeticus. Taxonomy (NCBI): domain Eukaryota; kingdom Metazoa; phylum Chordata; order Crocodylia; family Gavialidae; genus Gavialis; species Gavialis gangeticus. Next base: position 4,526,664 of record NW_017729016.1, read on the forward strand.
CTACAATGACCTCGGCCAGCTCCTTTAGGACTCTAGGGTGGAGATAGTCTGGACCGCCTGACTTGAATATGTCCAGCCCCTCCAGAAGCTCCCTAACTAAATCCTTGCTAACCCTTGGCCCAGGTGTGCCTCCCCTGGGGTCCAAGGGGGGCCCAGCATGGCAGATGTGCCAAAAATCAGTCCCTCCATCTCCCCAAGTGCCACTCTGATCCCTCTCCTCTGCCTGAGCTGCTGCTCTGCTTTCTGCTGCGTGCTTGATGTACCTGGGGAGGACCAGGAGGGATAGAGCGAAAAGCAAAACTCAGCCTATAATATCTTGGCTCCTTGTGTAACTTCGGTGGTAGGGAACACGCAGTAAGTTTTGAAATCCTAGGATCCCACGATCATCTAGTCCAGCCCCCGCTCACGGCAGGATTGTCTCTGACTAAAGAAGACTTTATATATCAGACTCCCAAATTAGATCGTGACCCAAACACAGCATTTAATACTGTGTCTATGGTTCTCACATAGTCTGGATGGATGTTTCTGAAGAGCCTATTTCCAGATGAAGGTCCTGTGGCAGCAGCGATCTTGTGACATGTGCAGATAATGAACTGGTTTCTTTCCATAGTGCAGGGATATGTGAAAAATGTCACCTTTGTGACAGCGTGACACCTGGTGCAGGTGCAGCCCGCGTCGCCCTTTGTATTCTCTGGGAGGTATGCACCGCGTTCCCGAGCTGGGCGCGGGTATGAAACCCAAATGTTCTCTCAGCAGCGGGGTATGCTAAAGCCACCAACCGCTCTCCCTTTCCTTGCGGTTCATTGAGAATAATCAGCTTATTAACGCTACAGTGGAAGGGGCAGACCCAGGACACTGAGCACACCCTTAGGCAATTAATTTGATTCAGACAAAACAGAGTCACCTGCTAGGTGACAAGCCCTGAGCAATAAGAGGGGGGCATGCTCCGAGCCTCGTGCGATGCTGTGTTGCAGCCTAAAACCCTGGACTGGATGCAGCAATACTAATGCCCAAAGCCTCTGGGCAATGTCTCTCAACTTTCAAGTTCCTGGGTGAGTTGACAGCACATCATTTGCTACATGGTCATGGTCCACGTGGGTGCTCTTATCCCGCACGCCCAGTAGTTTTCCACTTGTGGGAAAGGGAAGAACATTATTATATTCCTCGATTACCCTCTTGTAAACCCAGGAGCACACCAGAAAGCCAGTAGAGCTCAGATCTAGATCATGAGAGCTGACACCAAACCTGACCCTATATGCCACGAGGGCTGACTTCTGCCGGTCCAGCCATCTGTGTGAGTCTCATTTAGTGAATCTCAGCTCATTTGTGTCTCCTCACCAAGGAGATTTCCAAAAGGTTTGAACCAATTTGTTTTTTAAAGCAAACACACACATGGTGCCGCAAAGATGGGGCAACATACTCAACATGCAAAGTATGAGGCAGGGAAATAAAAAAATAAAGGTATATCAGCCAAAAAGATCAAAAGGGGAGTTTTTTTGTGGGGGGAAGGGTATCAGACATGTTGGCCAGAGATCTTGGGGTCAACAGAGTCGAGTCCAGTAGGTCATGACGGAGCGGCCTGGGAAGAACAGCTGTTCGCTGGGGTAGGGCAGTCTCAGCTGCATCGCAGCTACACAATGAGCTATCTCTGAGCCTGCAGAGACAGCTGTTTGCTACACAACTCCCATTTGAATGGGTTGAGCTTGGGCTGGAGATGAACTGTGCACTGAAATCCTTGTTGCATGGGCAGGACCCCCTGCTGAAGCAACCAGCAGCAACCAGCAGACCGCTCCCACACAACCTGGGCTGCAGTTACAGCGGTGCTGGGCTGATGAACTGGACCGGCAAAGGAGAGAAAGCCTCCTCTCTTCCCTAGAGGAGGGTGCTTGGAGGCCCCTAGGAAATTCTGAGGGGTGACATTGGGCCAAAATATTTGGACCACAACTCTAAGACAACCACTGGAAGCCTTTAGGGCACTAAATTGTCTCTTTGCATTATAGCAGAAGTGGGTACCGCACCTCGATCCCCTCGTGAAGGGGCCTTCTGGGTCTTCTAGCTCCGTTCGCAGTTTATGGAAATCCCAGCACTACTGGGGTCCAACCAGTTGACATCAGACTCCTCCTAAAATATGCTCCTATTTATGCTTCGGGGTTCTGCTTGGAGACTTTCAAGAATTAGGCAGCCATGCGGCAAGGCAGGTAAGTGCTGTTGCAACAGCCAGTCCGGCGGCAAGAATATTTTGGGTACCAAGGATCACAAAAGGGACTTTCTCTAAAAGACCTTTTCTCTGTATCATTCTTATATATATCATATATCAATAATGAAATATCATTATTTCCTTTCCGGCAAAGCAAACCGAGAAAGGCAGAAATTACTGGAGTGGTTGCTTGCACTCTTCTTCTGTTTCCCATTATCTTTACCATTGAAGTACCATTTGTTATCGGCTTCTTATTAAATAACACTGAGCCAGTGCTGGTAGGCACCAGGTTGGATCTTCAGAGCTGGTGAGGGGTCTAATTTCTAGGAGAAGCTGACAAGAAAGTTGAACCGATTTAACTGCAGGTGGACATTTAAACCATAATGAGCGTCAGGTCTAGATGTAAATGGAGGCAAACCCCTGTGTGGATGCCCAGTGTGCAAGAGGCCACACGCGCCGGTGGAAAATGATGGAGTGGCTGCCCTAAAGACCTCACTCATTAAAAGACAAGGCATCGCAAGTGGATGAGACAAGCAAGCAGGGTGGTTGTGGAAGGAAGACACCATAACAAGATTAACAGGACATTTTGGCCCCAACAAGGCACATGCATAATGCTCAGACAGCCCATAACAACACTAAGTGCAGCCCCCAGCCTTGAATTAACCACATGGCCATAATCTAAAGGCAACATGCTCTTATTTCAGGTCTCCACTGATGACTGTCCAGCACAGTAAACCCAACGGACCACCAATAACTCAGTCATTTATTTATTTCTGCCTCTTCCTCTTGTCCATTGACTTTAGGTAATTTGGCTGTGGCTCACATAGCTTAGGCAGGAGTCATGGGCTGGGTGTTTCCTCTCTCCTGGTTTCAATACAAACACTGCCCAGCGAGTAATTTTGATTAACCTGTTTATGCCGCCTGAAGCACGGTGTCTAAAATGATCAAAGCCTGAGGTTTTGCTTTGAGGGAATTTGCCCAATTAGACTTGCTTGCAAAATGTAGTGTTTCAGAAAAGCAACAGGACATCAAATCATAACAGAAAAAGACCCATCAAACCTGCCTTATTACTTCCCATAGTCAAAGCAGGAAGACTTAGAGCCTTTTGCGTGTATCTGTGCTGTTCTGGGGCAAGAATCATACCATAAACGAGAAAAAGACAAAATAATAAGTCCCAGCCAGAACATGAAGAACAGAGGGTCCAGCTACCTATTGGAAAAGTGCCGCAAAGGGAAGACGTGTGGATTTAATTTAGAAATTATTTCCTCTTCTCAGTCCGGGGCCCCAGCACAGTAGAAGGGCGGTGGCTTGTTGAAGACTGAATACTGTATCATGTCAGGAATAGAATAAAATATATTTCATTTGAATTAACAGGAATGTATTCTATTTGTCACCGATAGATGGATGGATGGATGGATGGATGGATGGATGGATGGATGGGGCTGGTGGATGATGACATCTCTAAATGCTTTCTTAAGAAATGAAGAGCAAGGTGATTATGTAGCATCTACATAGTCAAATGAAGGAGCAATGGTGAGTTCAACAAAAGAATCACAGAAAATTCAGGTTGGCAGGGACCTCAGGAGGTCGCATCTAGTCAAACCCCCTGCTCAAAGCAGCACCAGCCCCAACTACATCATCCCAGCCAGGGCTTTGTCAAGCTAGGCCTTAAAAACCTCCAAGGATGGAGAGTCCACCACCTCTCTGGGTAACCCATTCCAGTGCTTCACCACCCTCCTAGTGAGAGAATTTTTCCTAATATCCAACCTCAACTTCCCTTGCTGCAGCTTGAGCCCATTGCTCCTTGTCCTGCCATCTGCCCCCGCTGAGACCAGCCCAGCTCCATCCTCTATGCAGCCCCCCTGCAGGGAGGTGAAGGCTGCCATTCAACCCCCCTCGGTCTTCTCTTCTGCAGACTTAATCAGCCCAGTTCCCTCAGCCTCTCCTCACCAGTCCTGTCCCCCAGCCTCCAAACTTGTCCACATCCTTTCTGCAGTGTGGGCCCAAAACTGGACACAGGACTCCAGATGTGGCCTCCCCAGTGCAGAATAGAGGGGAAGGATCACCGCCCTCGATCTGCCAGCAACACCTACCAATGCAGCCCAGGATGCCAGTAGCCTTCTTGGCAACAAGGGCACACTGCTGGCTCCTGTCCGTCTTCTTGTCCCCTGTCTCCCCCAGGTCCTTTTCTGCAGAGCTGCTGCCCAGGGAGTCACCCCCAGCCTGCACCGGTGCATGGGGTTCTTCCCTCCTAAGTGCAGGACTTTGCACTTGCCCTTATTGAACCTCATGGAATTTTTTTCGGCCCAGTCCTCCAGTTTATCCGATTTGTCCAGAAGAGCACATCCTTGCCCCTATGCAGAGAGCCTGCCCCCAAATACCACTTCCATTTCCCCCAAGGCTGAAGAGGGATCCCAATAATGCACAACCCCCATGCTGGTCTTCTTCCCTGGGGTGAATCGCAGCTTACAAAATACCTCTCCTTACGCAGCAGGTCACCAAGAAGAGATCCCTGTTGTCTTTAGGGGAGGGTTTCCACCTAAGCATAAAGGGCTGGGCTTTTTTAAGCCTGTCCTGAAAGCACCTGCTCATGCTTTCCTGGTGCACTCGTGCTAAGTAGCATATCAAGAATGATCTTCTGATTAGAAAGAGTGCACGGGTGTCTAACACAGAGACATAGTGATAGAACCGGGCAGGTGAGCCCTGCTGGGGATGGATAAAGTGCAAGGGAAAATTCTGTATTTATTTGAAAGATGATCGGGGGAGCCAGCAGATTAAAACCAATGTGGCCATGCAGTCAGGAGACACGTGACACGGCTGCTCATTTGCAAGGGGTAAGGCCTGCCACCCTCACAGCTACCTTGAATGCGAGGCAGATCACACAGCTTCTAATATTTGGAGCTCGACATCCCTCGTGCGTCTCCTAGATCGTGCTCCATGCCCTTACATGGAAGGATCATGCCCTGATGCCCATGAAATCATCGCTTCCCCCTCGGTACACACAGCATCCAGATGTGGGTCCCAGCCAGGGCAGTGCTGTGGGATATTTTATCCACAAATTGAAGTGGAATTGGTAACAAAATGGCATGTGTTTCATATCACCGTTTCCTATCCACCAGGCAGTCAGGGGGCCCTTCTCTTAACTCCCTGCAGATGGTCATTCCTGGTTTGCTTGTTGGTTTCTTTCCACTCTGATTCATCCCTGATGCTTCTCATTTCAAGTTATAACCTTGGGAATGGCTGAATCTGTTTTGGGAGTAAAGTCAGCACCGATTCATTTTTTATCAAAACTGTTATCATGACATTTCCAGCATAAACCAGAGCAGAAATTTCCAGAGACCTCACCAGTAAAGCTGTTCTCCAAATCTTCCCAGTGCAGCGAGGTTCAGATATAATAAAGAAGCTACTGATAAGTGCCTGAAACACCGTGTAGACATGACACAACACCCTTGATCTGGATCTTCTTCCTATCACTAATTTAAGCTGGTCACATTTTCCGATGAGGTTGGTGATGGAGCCTCGATGTGTCTGAAACTAGAAGAAAACCATGACCTTGAAATAAGGACAATTTCTTCTGAGAAAAAGTCATAAAAAAAATTCAAAGAATAATCCCTCTTCAGCTATATCTGAAGGCTTCAGATTGAACGGATATAAAGCAAGAGACCATAGACATAGTCTGATTGGGGCAAGTTCTCGGTGCCTGGGCCTACATGAGATGCTTTACTGTGCAGCAGATTAATCTACTGCACAGTAAAGTGTCACCGTATACACATGCAGACACACCCACTGCATACCTATGGTTTATAGCTGAGACCCTCTTCCCCTTGCTTTGAATTTGTCCAGCTGCACAGATGGAGGCAATGTGGAAATGTATCTTTGGGACAATGGTTTTCTTCTCTCTGTCTTTGGAAGGAACACGTGCACCTGAGGACAAGACAGTTGTGTGACATCTGAAAATGCCTAAGGATGGGTTGGGCTTCTTGTTTCCTGGAACATGTCAAAGCAGCCACCTTGCATTGCTCACTACATTCCTTCCCTTCATCTTGATGTCACCATATAAAAAGGTGATGGTGCAGGTGCTAGCTCTGGTCTCCCTCAACACATTTAGCTCCTGGATTATGCATCGCTCACCAGGATACATCAAGTCCTGAATAAAGCAGCAGAAGATTTGGCAGGTATTTTCCCCGTTCATTCTTTGCATTATAGGACAAGGAGGCTAATTAGTCTAGTAGTGAATTAATTAGTAATAATAGGAGGGTTTGGTGTGCTATGCAGTATTGTACATGGTGATACAGCTTTGGGTATTTTGTTACTATAATCTGATCTCCAACAGTGAAATCAATATGCCACTTTTGTGGCCAGTCATTTATACTATACGATACAAGGCTAAATCCCAATATTTATCAAAAGAGTAAATGCAGGGAAAGGGCTCAAAGACTCAGAAACTCATGCTGAGAATGGTTTAAGTATGTAAGTACATAACCAAAAGGAAAAAGAAAATGATGATTATACCATTTTCAGGGGTCTTATGTAGGTGAGATTTTAGGCTGTTCTACAATCAGCTGCATGAGCAATAAGATCTCTTATACTTCAGCTTTCAACTTCATACCTAGCAAGATAATGCACTAATGCATTCACACAGATGCAGGAGAGAGGTTTTATGGAGTGAAGTGTACAGGATTACTATGAGATGTCTTGAACAGAGAAAGTATTAGCTTGGTGCTAAATATGCACCAGAACCTCATCTTATAAGTTGTATGTAAGGTATGAGTCTCCAGATGCAAGCACAAAGGCTGAGTTTGCAGGCACTTCTTCAGAGCCAAGACTTTCACAGAGATTTGGTCAAAGCTTTTGAGTCCTTTTTTGGTCTGACATGCTCCTATTCATCTCTTTTCAGTGGTGACAAGTATCACCGGTCAGTCTTTTTTCTTTTTTTTTTTTGCACAATTTCTTGGTCTTAATTAGCAACTCTGCAAGCCAAGGACAGGTGGACATGGAGATAGATTGCTCACTGCTTTTCGGGGTCCTTCCAAGCCCAGATCTCCAAGTGTGCAGATGCTGCTGCCACTGGCTCCACGAAGGGTGACCACAAGGCTTTACATGCGTCTTTCTAATGAACGCCAACAGGAGCAGCCAACAAAGCAGGGAGGCAGGTTATTCCAATCACACCTTGTCCCTGGCTCCAAAGGTTTATTAAGTAGAAGTATGGAAAGGAGATAAGGAAGTAAGAGGGAAAAGAGGAGAAAACAGGAGTTGCTGCAGGTCATAGTATAATCTATTGAATAACTGAATAACGCTGAGACTGAGCAGTGAAACTCAGATCTGGATCGGGACCCAGATGACTACAAATGGGAATAAACTTAGCAGGGGGATCAATCTATGGGAAATGAGGAAAATGTAGAGTGCTCCTGTACTTTCTTTTTTAGGCCTGAATAGAAAGCTCAGGTGGGAAACTGAAAAAAACCATGAAGGGAGCAGACGGGCCACCAATTTTGGCTGCTCTGGTAATTCTCCTTTCAGGTGAGTTATGTTGACAAAACAGCAACGCTAAAACCCTCGTCCCCAGTACAACTGAACAGACAGAGGGATCTGGCAGGACCAAACCTCTATGCTGCTGTCAGAGTTGCCCAGTGCTGTTTTATGCTTTAGGCCAGCCTCTCTCAATATTTATCATGAAAAATAATCATCACTGTGCTCGTTAGCACTATTCTGTGATGACTGTGTTTTCAGTACTATAAAGCAAAGCAGCAATGAATAAAAATGGATGGCATTTCACAGTCAGTTTTATACACACACACGGGGATGTATGTTGGTCTGAGACAAAAAGAAATGCAAAAATCTAGAATGTATGGTTTCAAAATGATGCCTCTTATTAGACCAACTGAGAAATTCCAAAAAAATATCTTTTTCTGCAAGCTTTCAGGCTCATGCACCCTTCATCAGGCTCAGGGAAAATTCAAGAACACACACACAGACGTTATACATACCAACTATAAAATCTCAAAGCTCCCCATCTGTATTTTTGAATTATGTGGGTCTCTGGGGCAAGTTAGGTGAAAACCATCTTGCTGCCACCAGTTTAAATATCTCATTTATGTTTCTTTTAGGTCACTGGGTAGCAAGTTTAAATCCGGTATGTACAGAAACCCATTGATCATCCATAGTTGTTTTTCTGACTTTGTCTGAATTCTTTGATTAGAGCTGCATGTGTCGCTGGGAGTCCAGGCATGGCAGGCGAAGGGGTATATTGCACTAATGAATATTTCTTAAAAATCACATCAGTCAGTGGGAGTAAATCAGCATAGATACATGATGCAGGTCCACTGATTTAACTTACCTGTGGTTCTTGGTTGTTATCTCTTTGGTAGATACTTAGATAATAGATACCAGTCTGTTTCCCTCAGTGGGCCTGACATTATGAGGTCCCAGGCCCCTTTAACCCCCATGAGTACAAGATATCTGAGTCAACCTAGGTGAGATTGTCATTGCTCCATAACTAGCCAGCCTAAGATGACTCTCTCCCATTTCACTGCACTGATCAGCCAGCATCACATGCCATATGCTAACCAGCATCTTTTCCCATTCTTTTTATCAGTGTCCAGCGCTTCTAGTCTGTAAGTAGAAATTATTTTGCATTTCACTGAAAGTGCACTGAGGACAGAGGATCTTTGGGCAGGGCAGTGTAGAAAAAACTGTATGTCTGGTCCGTAGCATGTTCTCAGTGGGGGCAGATGACAGAACAAGGAGTAATGGTCTGAAGTTGCAGCAAGGGAGGGTTAGGTTGGATCTTAGGAAAAACCTTCTCACTAGGAGGGCAGTGAAGTACTGGAACAGGTTACCCAGAGTGGTGGTGGAGTCTCCATCCTTGAAGGTGTTTAAGACCCAGGCAGACAAAGCCCTGGCTGGGATGATGTTGTTGGGGCTGGTCCTGCTTGGAGCAGGGGGGTGGACTAGATGTCACCTCCTGCAGTCCCTTCCAACCTGAATTTTCTATGATTCCAGTCGAGACAAAATTCACCCCTTTTGCAGATCAACAGTACGGTACCTAAGTATGGCTGTCTTGGAGGGTTTATTTGAGTTTTGTTGGTCTCAGTCTGGAATTCACAAAGGTTTCCAGTTTCCAGGGATCTCCAAACAGCACTTTTCATCTGCACTGAATGCAGGCACTCCCTGAATACAGGCAACGCTAAGGGCATGAGTAGAAAATCTACATGGAGTTGAAAGGAGAGAGCCTGAGGTGGGTGATGGGTTGGACTTTCTCCTTCTGCTGGAGATCCAAAGCACTGACTTCCATTTCCCTTGTTTTCCCCACAGCTCCGACATACTGCTCCACTGTTAACAGGTACGGGCCCAGGGGAATTTCTCTTCTGAAGACTTTGGTGGGGAGGGAAGAAATTGCTCTTCCTGCTTTAAGGAACAAATGGATCTTATGCTGGGCAGTGGCTGTGAGAGTGGATGGAGTTTGTCTCCATTCCTGGGTTTCAGGGTGCTATCCGCTCCCTCCTCCCTCGCTGTCTTGAAAAGCTCGTTCTCTGCAAGAATGTTTTTTCCTCTCCAGTACGGAGATAAACGCCACCCTGGAGAGCGATGACCGGTGTGGGCACGCACTCCCCCTGTACGCGTGTGCTTTGGTAAGTCAGCTTTTGTTTGCTAAAAGCACACACATTACCTTTTATTTTGCTAAACAAGTAGAATCTATAACTTAAAACTATCATATGAATTGCTGACCTTTGTTTTAAATATTAGAACAATTTTCCAGCCCAAGCTGGATGGAAGTGTCCTGGTCCACGATCCACCGATAAATTCAATTTTTAGAGGGGATATTACCAATGACTTTTATCATATCTTTATGCATTTAAACTTTTGACAACTTAAAACAAACCAAACGGGTAGATGGTGATGAGATTCCCGAGTCTGACATCTGGCACTGAATGTCGGTTCCTCGGTAAGACTCACAGGTCAATCCATTCCCGCGACCCGAGGGTCTCAAACTGGCTTGCTGTGCAGTCCTGAAAGCAAGGAAGGGTGGGTATGAGAGCCCCAGACTGGGAGCCATGGATTCGGTGTCACTCCTGATCCCCTACTGGGATCAAACCTTTGAACTGACTTCAGTTATCTGAGTTAAAATCAGCAGGAGCTGCAAGCAGCCAGCACCTCGTAGGGTTTTGCCTGAAAAAGAGGACTGCAGGCACTGACCCTGGGTCTGCATTTGCTGAATGTTATAACTAGCTGGTTTCTTGAAATGCTCATATCTGCCCTAGGGCCCTAACGTGACATCCAGCCAGCTCTCCTCCATCCTCCAATGCTACATCACAGACCCTGCAGCCCAGCTGGACCAAGATGCATTCCTGTTACTCTTCCAAACCGTCAGCAGAGAAGTGCTCCAAGCAGCTCTGAATAAGATCAGCGTTCAGGTAAAAGTGAGATCAGCAGGAGGGAATTCAGCTTCCTGTCCTGGTGGAGATGCAGAAGTCCAGCCAGAGCTATTTTCCCAGGATCACGAGTGTCTTAAGATTATCTCATGCACTTAGGCAGTTATTTTTATTTTAGAAAGCTGAACACAGAAGTAGTTACATGTTAAGGCACAAATCTGCAGCAAATCCCAGCTGCACGTGACTGTGGCCAGAGGCGGATATTGAGAGTAAGGAGGGAATGATGGATGAAAGCAGCGTGTGTTGCACAGAAGAGCCATCCGTCCAATGCATGAGTACAATAACTCAGGCATGCTTGTGTGGGCAGCTTTGTCAGGGATGCAGCTCACAGAGAGCTCATGGTTAAGTCCCCATTGGTGGTCTGGCTCTGCTCTCTAGGGGGAGGAGAGGCCCTACACCTCCCACAGCGCTTGTGCACCTGCTTTGATCCCTTCAGTTGGAGAGGGGGTACCTCTTGGAGTGCCACCCGGGTTACACACCCATTGCCTACAGACACTGGGCAACAGCTTGTCCACTGGGGTGCTGAGGCCACATGTCACCTGGCCAATGTTGCCTTGTTGCTCGTCTTAGATACTAAGTTCCTTGGGGCAGAGACCGCATTCAGCTTCCACGTTTCGACAGCACCTAGCATAACAGGCATCTGGGTCCTTGGCAGGGGTCCTGGGCGCTACAACAAATAATAATTGCAGCATTTTCCTGTTAGATCCCCAGTGCCCAGGTCACCCCAGCCTCCAGGGTCTTCCTGCTGAAGGCAGCCTGGGAAGTCCTGAAGACCGACCCCAAAGTGGAAAACGCAGGCTTCCTAGCTTCATGGCTCCAGGAGACGCTGCATGCCTACCTGACTGCTGTAGACACCAACATCCTGGACTGCATGGCTCAGCTCCCCATCACCTGTGACGGCCTGGCCACTGTGTATGTCCAACTCAAGCTTGCTGTTTGATTACACTGTGAATGGAAGGCTGCAAGTGCTTAATGCCCAGCCCATATGTCTTGTGGTCAAACCGTTATTCTTATTCCTTGCGTGGTGTTAGCTCTACTCTCAGCCTTTATTCTAGTTACAAACCCTTGTTATGAATAAGTAGTATTAATGATAGTGATGCATTTTCTAAGTGTGATAAATATATAGTACATGACGTGCATGCACTGCTGGAACATTGTGACCAGCATCGCCATCCCTCTGGTCTATTCCCAGCACTTAGGTGCAAGGAAAAATCAGTGGGTCAAGGATGAGAGCACACACACGCTGTGGGCTAGTGTAGACCAGCAGCCACACAAGTGCTACCCCCATGTGATGAGTGTGGAAGCCAGTAAAGAGCAGTCCCTACGCAGCTCACCTCCACATCACCCCTTTATCACAGGAGAAGCATGAGCTGCTAGTGGGGAATCTATTGCAGATATATGAAGAAGTCCCATAGGGGCAGATCCTCAGCTGGGGGGAACTGGCACTTTGAAGCAGTGCTAGTCGATACCAGCTGAGAACCTGTCCCTGAGGCAGGAATTGGTGAATGAGATGGGAAGCCTGGGTAGAGGACACAGAGAAATCCAGGATTTAGGAGGAGATGAGACAGGCGTTAAGCAGAGACTACATGATTCTGCAGATCCCATGTCCTTGCGGTGGGATGGTTTGACATCAGTGCCCATGGACACTTCTACCTTGGAGAGAAATGCATAATGTGAAAGGTAAACAGATACTAAGAGCCAATCGCTGCAATATTCTTTCTTTTTCCTCTTCATCAGCGTTCAAGCTCTGGACAGTGTACACTCCAGGATGGACAACAGCACTAGGCAACTAGTAGCCAACTGGATTAAACGTTTCCTTATGCTTCATGGTAAGTGACCAGCCCGTGGGGTCAAAATACGCCTTGTGCAAGTTCTTGGATATCACGGGATTGCTCAGAGACGATGTTTATTAACACTCTGTAAGCAAATACCTAGTAATGAACTGGGGAAAAAATGTGTTCACCGATATGTATGCAATAGAAAAGAAGTCCACAATATTTTGCAATGAATATGATTTGTACATTATTATTATTAGTGAGAGCACAAATTCTCTCACTACTGTTACTAGCAGAATAGATGTATTTGCACAGCTCTCTCAACTCATCCTTGAGCTATAACTTCTAAATATGCTGGGGGGAAGAAGGGGGGTATCAGTAAGTAAGTAAATGACATTGTGGAGGGCAAATACCTCTTCACTTAACTCTGCTGTCTTCTTCCTACGTTTCTCTTGAGATGCAGCACGACTCTCCCCTAGAGAACTAAGAGTTTCTCTTTGTGTTTTCTTAGAATGCCCTAAAAGTACAGCCAAAGAGTGGATACTAAGCAACTGGAAGAGTTTCCTGAATTATGTCTCATACGATGACCTCACCCTTTCCTGGCGTAGTTTTGATGGGGTGAGAATTTACTTTGAAAAGACTGGTTCATTTTGCTATTTGGTGGTTAGCTGAAAATATTGGGGTTTCAGGGTACAAGGTAGAAGGATTGCGTTTCAGGGTACAAACCGCGGTTGGGTTTGAAACCTTCTATTTGTTTTTGCTGAATTATAATATTTCTCTACATAAAGAGATGCATCTTTACCAAGTGCACTCGAGGCCATGAAGACGCTGTGTGGCAGGCAATAAAATAGACTGCATACTGTGTTGTTATGATGGTGCTTTCGTACACTAGGACTCCATCCCTGATCCCTGGTCCAGGCAAAACTAGATCCAAAGGCCACTTGGGTTGTCCCAGGCTGTCCAGCACATTGCTCAGAAGCTTAATTCTTGCACCTCACCCAGAGCCTTTACTTATAACCATGTGTTTGTAGCTTCTAGCTGTGGACGTCCTCACAGCCAGGCAAGTAGCCCAACTCACAGCCGGTCACAACGTCTTCTCCAACCGCAGCCTTGCGGCTGGCATCATCCAAGTTCTCGGAGCCAGCAATGTCCTCTTCCTGGATGCCTACTTAACTGAGCTATCAACATTAGCGCTATCGCCGCCACTAGACCGCGAAGTGATGTACTCGGTGCTGGAGACCGCTCTCCTCAAAGTCAACGAGAGCTTCCCAGACCTCTGTTCACCCTCTCTGAAAGACTTGTTCCAGGTTAAATTGAAGATGCTGCTGACGGTTGCCGATGCACGCATACTGAGCCTCATCCCAACAAAAATAGGCTGTGCTGACTTCCAAGAGATGTAAGTATACGGGTTATATCAGCGAAGGGGCATCTAGGAAGGAGAAGCATTAGGCAGGTTTAGCAGATTTAGCTTCTGCATAGCGTATATGAGGGCTTGCTACAGGACATTATTACCTACAACCTCTGTGGTTGCCACGCAGCTACCCCCATCAGCATTTCTTCTGATCCCCTTGCAAACATTGCTTTGGACATTTTGAAGCCATCACATGTAAGTTGTAGACGTTAGCCAACCATGGATGTGTCATCTCTCTTCCCATCAGCGGCAGCAGGGCATGGCACAGGTTGCTACCAAAGACTGCTGCATTTGCTTGTGTTAATTAAGAACCGACCCAAACCTTCATTTTGAATTCCAGTGGACTTGAATCTTTTATGAGGTTCATAAAACACTTGATTCGCTTTTTTTCCTTTCCATTGCGTTTCTCCGGCATCTCCTTCCTTTCTCAGTTTGGCTGAAAAGTGCTGCTTTTTTTGGTGCCCTGCATTTACAAGGGCCTAAATCAAGAAACATCCCCCTGAGGTCAATGGAGTTTCACCAGTGTAAAACCGCTGGAAAGGAGAGCACTCGCTCTCTGAGCAGGAAGATGCTCTTTATTGTCCATTCACGTTGCAGACCTAAGTAGGTCATAGCGGTCTCAGATCAGCAGTCACACTTCTTCCAGTTGTTTGATCCTTTCTGTCTTCACCGAGAGGGACACAATGCGTTGTTAATTCCCAAGTCAAAAACTCTCAAGAGCAAAAACACTGAAAAAAAATGGTCACAAAGAGCTTGAGCGCCCTAAGGCTTCAAGGGCAATTGTTTCTGGTGGCTAAGGGAGTGGCTGGGCACAAGGCCCTATACGGTGCGACATCAGATGCATGTTTCATTTTGTGCAATTTGCAGCTACCGAGGACTGAATTCAGTGCACAGCGAGTTAGATCCTGAGACCCAGCAGGCCGTTTGCAAAGCCAGACTGAACTTTCTCAACGGGCAGGTGGCAAAAGAAGGTAACGTGTTGTTCGATTTTGCCTTCTTCCACCCATTTTGCAAAGCTCCTGCCCTCCCGCTGAGTGGTACCTTCTCCTCGTACCTGTGCCGGTTCCTTATCTGCCATTGTGGGGCACTGGGAAAATGTGGGAGGCTGCTTGAAGACCGCTAGGACCGTTTTCATTTTGCATGCAAGAGACCATTATTCAGAGAGGTCAAAGCTGCACCACAAGGTTGCGCTCGAGGATGCTCAGAAGGTAGGGAACATTTTAGTCATTAGTGGATCAAGTTTCCATCACTTGATGCAAGGGAAGTTTTATTATAGGGGAGCCAGTATGGATCCATTGAAAGGCTGAAGGTGAAGTGACTTGACGTGCTAGAACTGGGAGGGGAGTGCCAGATAGAGGAGGTTGGGTAGATATCTGGCTGGGGTATTATGATCCCAGCACGCGTTCTTGCCCAGGGCAGGGGGTCGGACTTGATGATCTGTTCAGGCCCCTTCTGACCCTAGAAATTATGATTCCTGACTTCAATTTCTCAGCACTGATCCACAGTCCATCATGACACCCCAGCCTGCATTGCAAACTGTGCCATCATCAGCCAAACAGGAGCTTTTCGGGATCAGTGGAAATGACATCAGGAGAGCCAGCGTTGCAATGCTGTCTCTAACTTCCAGCCTTCCAGAACAGAGCTGGTTTTTTCCCCCATGGGGTTTGCCTGCCTGCATATCTCAAGTGCATTACTGCCAACCAGGCTGCACATTGCCCGCCTCTTATTCTTCCCTTTCCATGATCCTTGCAGGAGCTGCCTGTACCTTCACCGCCGCTACCAGCCGAGACTGGCTGCAAGACAACTTTGGCTTCTCCAGTGTTTATGCCGACTACAGCGATTTCACCCGGCTCAGTCCCAGCTTTAATGGAGTAAGTATCTCCCAAGGCTAATTCCCATTGCAGCTGGGATTTGAAGGACCAGTCCCTGGACATGGTCATTAGTGGTGCACGGTTCTTGTGTTGGCCATCTCCAGAGGAGCCCATCCTACCCATCCTACCCTGTTCATTCACCTGCATCGGGAGGAGCGGTGCCAGCAGATCGAGGGCAGTGATTCCTCCCCTCTATTTGGCACTGGGGAGGCCACATATGGAGTCCTGTGTCCAGCTGTGGACCCCCACTACAGAAAGGATGTGGACACGTTGGAGAGAGTCCAGTGGAGGGCAATAAAAATGGTTGGGGGCTGGGGGACAGGACTGGTGAGGAAAGGCTGAGGGAAATGGGCTGATTGAGTCTGCAGAAGAGAAGACCGAGGGGGATTGAATAGCAGCCTTCACCTCCCTGCACGGGGGCTGCAAAGAGGATGGAGCTGGGCTGGTCTCAGTGGGGGCAGACGACAGAAGGAGCAATGGGCTCCAGTTGCAGCATGGGAAGTTGAGGTTGGATATGAAGAAAAACTCTCTCACCAGGAGGGTGGTAAAGGCTGCCCAGAGAGGTGGTGGACTCTCCATCCCTGGAGGTTTTGAATACCCGGGTAGACACAGCCCTGGCTGGGATGATGCAGTTGGGGCTGGTCCTGCTTGGAGCAGGGGGTTGGATTAGATGTGACCTCCTGAGCTCCCTCCCAACCTGAATTTTCTGGCGAGACCGTGTTTTAAGGAAGCAGCATTCATTCTGCATTTGTCCCCTCTCCACTTCAGAAACTAATCTTGATCTACTTCCAGTGCGCTCCTGATCTATATTTGACAGCCAATTTGCATGAATCTTTTTCAGGCTCTTGATTCTTCATTAACTCTCTATATCTCAGTTCTCACCATTTCTTATTGGCAATGAGTGGTCACTTAAGTCACATGATTCCCCTCCCCCCCCCCACCCTTTTTGGTTGACTAAAATAGATTTAAATGAACGGCCCAGTTGGAATAGAGGTATGAAAATCTGCATTGAAATTAGTAAAATCTGCAAGCATTTTCATTAGTGCCTAGTTCCTGTCCAAACACTCATGAATAAGAAGGCACTATGAGTCTCAGGGAGCTGAGAATACTGCTTTTGGTCACAAAAAATGTTGCAAAGCACATTTTTTTAAATGACTTCTCTGGCTCTGTGTGTGAACCTCAGGAATTAACTGACGATTATGCCCTTTACCTTTCCTTTCAGTACGAGGTGATGGATTTGCTAACAGCAGTGCAGCTGGGGAAACTGGTTGTCATCTCCGACCTCCTAACCAACGGCACCCGAGTCAGTGCTGAGGTGGACGCAGTAACCTTGATGAGCGAGCTTGGAGGCAGAAACATCTCTGAACTACAAAGCTTCCTGCATGAACTCAATAACCTGGCGGCTGAGGTGAGGAAGTTCCTTGGGCTACGGGACTATTCCTGCTGCTCCCTTGCAACATTGGGCCCCTTTGCACTGCTCTGAGAGGCCAAAATGGCCTTTAAATGGGTGCCTATCCAAATCAGACCCTGCGCGTCACCCTATTGCCATTCTGCAGAACTGACAGTCTCTCTCAGAAAAGCCCGCTTCAAAATGCAATGATTGCAAAGCATCATTTGACTCACAAACAATGCACGGCCCTCAACAGGCATCATCAGTTAGGGAGGTTGATGCAATGCCATCATCACTACCATCTTTGGGTGGATGCTGTTGATTCCTCTGGTGTCATGTTGGAAAATATCAAATTCCTGTGGGGGGAAAAAAAGTCAAATTGTATATAACCCCACCCTGCAGAAAACTTCCATTGACTGCAAAGGAAACAGCATCATACTAACACTCTGCAATGCCTGAGAACACGCGTGTGTGTGTATATATGTATGTATATATATGTATATGTATGTATATGTATATGTTGCCATTGCATCAAAATAGCGCAGCACCTGCAGAGCCCCCATTATTTTTTTTGTCTCTAGGTGGACATCGTGAGCATAGCCAACACCAGAGTTCGTGATGTGATGCTAAAGGGCATTTTCCAGATTCTGAAGCCCTATGTTGCCTCCATGACAATGACTGACGTGGATTTCTGGTTCAGTGGCATACTGACATTATTTCTGCCCTCCATCACCGCTGAGCAGCTGAAGCATCTGACTCCTGTAACGAACTGCACGCAGTTACAAACCATGTGAGTAGACGTCCAGGCCCGTTAAAGGAGAACTCATCTTCCTTCTTCTGTGGGCAGTGCAATGGCAGGCGCCACCAAAGGCCAAAAGCAGTTTAGTGGAAGGGGATGACTGATGGGCCATTAGAAATGGTGAGAAGAGACCCATGCGATCACTTCTTACATCAGCTAAAACGCTGCTGAACCTCTGCGTTTTATGGTGCAATTACCTGGGGCCTCGTTCTCAACAAGCCAAAGCACCTCATTAGGGTGTTTCATTGACTTGTCTTGCAGGGTGAAAGGCTTGGATTATGCAGTCGACCAGATGACAACAGAGACAAAGACAGGTGTAACTCAATGGATCGTCGAGGTCCTTCTCCGCATAGGCAAGTCTTGCCCTGATTTTTCCAGTGCGTGATGCCCTAAGGAAGATTAGACCTAGAAGCCATATGTATTTCTCTGTATGACTGCATCATTTTGATAATATCCAGAGAATCATGAAGGAGGCATGGCTCATTAGTGATGGTCACAAGGATAGCTATTTATAGTGGTGGTCTGAGAGGGTCAAAAAGACCCTACCAGGGTTGGGATCTGCACCAACAACGTGGGCAAGAAGGTCTTTCTCCCACAAAGCTAACAAACTCAAAGATATTCGGTGGCTGTTCAAAGCTGGTGGTTGGTAAAGACGACCCAAGTAAAAAAAAGCTCAGACAATGAACAAGAATCCACTTGGTATCAGCAGCATCACCTGCAAAGTTAAGCCAGTTGAACCATTCTGGTGTCTTTTCTTTACACGCAGGGCACGTGGCAGAGGTGATATCTTTTATTAGACCAAGAAGATTTTTGTAAAAAAATGTCCTTACACTGCAATTCCTTGAACAAGTTTTAAATAATTTTGTTGAAAATTAACTAGGGGGTCTCAGGGCCATAATACGACCCTGGTTCCCCTAACCCCGTATGGCGGGTTCGGGTGTTACGTCTTGTGCTGTGTCAGGGATGATGGTAGTTTATGAAGAGTTTAGATTACGGATTTGGATAGGATGGTTTGGATAGGGATGATCCTGCTTCAGGCAGGGCATTGGACTAGACCTCTGGAGACCCCTTCCAGCCTGACTTCTCTCTGATTCAGTGATATCAGATAACTCATTGCAATGGTTTCCCCAGAATTTCTCAGGCTGTGATGTTACCTGTGTTAGAAGCAGGTTCGCCCATCCTTTCAGTACACGGCCATTTTAGGGTTTTGCTGTAACCTCCTGCGAGGGGTGGGAAGTTTCCCCCTAACTGAGCGAGAGCTGCATGTTTCTGACAGCCTCACAAGAGAAATACAAATGATTTCATGTTTTCCTCCCCCGTGACTGCTGTATCTTAGACTGCCGCATGACCGAGAACTGGATGGACCTTTATTTCCGGCGGTTCCAAACCACGGCAAACATAACAGACTTTGTCGCCGTCAACGATAACTTCACTGGGGTGAGAATGCTGGGTTGCTATTTTGTCATGTATTACTGCCTTGGAGTCCAGCTATTCCCATTTTGACCTCTAAGTATAAGTCGCCATGGAGCTGATACACTGCAAGGTCTCGATATGTTATAAAAAGGAGGTGTTATACTACCAAGCGCTAAAGGAGCCAATGGGAGTTGTATTAATGATTTCAGAGGAGTCAGGATGTAACCCAGACTGGATCCAACATGTTTCTGCCCTCTACTTAGTGGATCCTCTAAGCTGCCTTTCTGAGCTATCCAATCCCATTGGCGTGAAGGGCCCTGCTAGGCTTGCTTGTGATATACTTTTCTTGACATTATAAGGGGAAGCATAGTTTGGGGGATAAAGCATTGACCTGAACCTCTACAGATCCAGGCTTGAAGCCCCATGTTCCCTTGGTGTGAAGACCCAAGTTCACTTCACTTCTTGCATCAGCTGCACTCCTTGCATTCAACTGCATCTCCTTGCAGCTCCTCACCTGTAAAATGGGAGTGATAATACTTCTCCTTTCCATTTGAGCTGTTGATGCAAGATCTCTTGCTTGCTTTTGGGTACGTACAGGTCCAAGCACATCAGGGTTTTGGATTTCAGGAGGGATCTCCAAGCTCTGTTTTACTGCGAATATTAAACAGCACTCTTGTAAGACTCCTTTGAAGCAAGGCATCAGGGAGACTGGCACTGTAGTTCTCCTCTTTGCAAGGCCACTTCCAAAGGAAAGCATCTAAATGATGTAACTAGTCTTTCTTTCCCCATTCTAGATGGCGTACCTAAAGGTGTTGACTCCTGTCCAGCTGGCTCAGTTAACCTTGACGCAGGAAGTGTTCAGCTCCATTACCAATGCTGAACTGGTCTTTGCCAGACTAGCTGAGACCCCTGGCCCGGAGGGGCTGGCTCTTTACTGGGATGAGTTTAACCTGGCCTTTGAGAAGGTAATCACTTGGGAGAGGCCCCTCTCTTTGTGGGGTTGCATTAGGTTAGATTTTGCAGCATGTTCGCCCAGCAGCGCACCTGGGGTCCTGGGGAAGCTCTTTGAGAAAATTATCCAGATGCACATCTGCGAGGGGCCAGTGGGGAGATCATGCTTAGGGGCAACCAGCACGGGTTCATTCGAGGCAGGTCCTGTCAGACCAACCTGGTGCCCTTCTACAACCAGGTCACCAAATCCTTGGACACAGGTGTCGTGGTGGATGTAGTCTTTCTAGACTTTTGGAAGACCTTCGACACTGTATCTCACCCTGTTCTCATTAAAAAATTAGGAGATTGTGGTGTTGATGCCTACACAGTCAGATGTGTCGCCAACTGGCTGGAGGGCCGCACCCAGACAGTGGTGGTGGATGGGTCATTTTTGACCTGGAGGGATGTGGGCAGTGGGGTCCCCCAGGGCTCGGTCCTCGGGCCCGCACTGTCCAACATCTTCATCAGGGACTTGGATGAGGGGGTAAAAAGCACCTGTTCAAATTTTCTGATGACACTAAGATGTGGGGGGATGTAGGCATGCTAGAAGGGAGGAATTGGCTGCAATCAGACCTAGACAGGTTACAAGGGTGGGCGGATGAGAATAGGATGGGATTCAACACAGACAAGTGCAAGGTGCTGCACCTGGGGAGGAACAACCGGCACCATACCTACAGGCTGGGGAACTCCCTTCTCGTCAGGGCAGAGGCAGAAAAGGATCTGGGAGTCATCATTGACTCCAAGATGAACATGGGCCGGCAGTGTGGGGACGCGGTCAGGAAGGCCAACCGCACCTTGTCGTGCATCCACAGATGCATCTCGAGCAGGTCCAAGGAGGTGATCCTCCCCCTCTATGCGGCACTGGTCAGGCCGCAGCTGGAGTACTGCGTCCAGTTCTGGGCGCCGCACTTCAGGGGGGATGTGGACAGCATGGAGAGGGTCCAGAGGAGGCCACTTGCATGGTTGGGGGCAGCAGGGCAAACCCTACAATGAAAGACTGCGGGACCTGAACCTGTTCAGCCTCCACAAGAGAAGGCTGAGGGGGATCTAGTGGCCGTTTACAAGCCAGTCAGGGGGGACCAGCAGGCACTGGGGGAGTCCCTGTTTCCCCGAGCACTGCCAGGAGTGACCAGGAATGACGGTCACAAGCTGGCAGAGGGGAGATTCAGGCTAGACATCAGGAGGCGCGACTTCACGGTCAGGGCGGCTAAGATCTGGAACCAACTTCCAAGAGAAGTGGTGCTGGCTCCTACCCTGGGGGGCTTTAAGAGGAGGCTGGATGAACACCTTGCCGGGGTCGTTTGACCCCAGTGCTATTTCCTGCCGTGGCAGGGGGTCAGACTAGATAATCTGCTCAGGTCCTTTCCGACCCGACCAACTATGAAACTATGAAACCTTGCTCAACCCAAGGCTAAGGAAGCTGAGGGTGTTATCAGGGAAGCTCACAATGTTTAAGTGCCGCAGAGACTCGTGGGCATGGTTGGACTGATGCACGGGCAGGACGATGACGTTATGCGACTCGTGGTCATAGCCCCATGACTGATTCTGAGAGCTGAGGTTGGGCACTGCTGGCCAAGGCTGCTCCACAAAGCCCCCCTTGAGGCTATCCCAGAGCTCCCGCTGGGCTAAACAGATGATGCTCCAGAGACTTGCTTGGAGATCATTTAACTGACACTACCTGAGGATCTGGTCCTACCTGTCTTTAACTTAAGATGGCTACTTTTCCCCTCTCATAGGGCCACTTTTGGCAAGAACTTCCCACAAAGCATATCTGTTTTTAGCCCCCATCAGCACCAGTGCCCTTAAGCTCTTGTTTAGGGAAGAGACCTCCAAAGAGCGTCAGCATTTCAGGACAGGACCTAGGCTGCCCAGGGGGGTTTGCCTCTGTGAAGAGCTGTCCCCCAGGTGATATCGATGTCTAAAAGGAGAAACTGGACCAGGAGGGATAGTTATAGCCCTTGTCCCTGACACAGCCTGTCGCCAGCACGTTCAATATCTCGATGGAGGTGAAGCGCGCCATGCTAGCGAGGACATTGGAGCAGCTGCGCCTCGAGCTCCCCGCGTTCACAGACAACGATTACCACCTGTGGTTCAACAAGAGACTTGTGGTCACCCTGCCAAGCATCACGGCCGAAGACCTTCAGGAGATCCCCACCGGCCTGTCCTGCAGCTCTTACAAGTCCCTGTGAGTCGTAGCGCTGAAGTGGTTTGGGGCAAGCTGAGAGGGGGGCTTACTTTACATCCCCTTTGTTGCATGAGCTCTCACGAGTTCTGCAATATAATAACTCGATGTATGCACCAGTCCCGGGGAACCTCAAAAGGAAGGAGCGTGGGGTGCCGTGGTCCAGACAAAACCACGAGTCTTTTACTCCAAGTTGTGCCGCAGATTTCACCCCAGTAACTTGTAATTTTTTTTTCTTTAAAAAAAGCATCCCGCAAGCTGCCAAATTTGAATAATCTTATCTTGATTCAAGGGTACTTCAATCCAGGGTTTCTCCTTCTAGGATTATAGCTTGGCTTTGGCTCAAGGTCCATAGCAAAACTCCTGTTGACATCAGTAGAGCTAGGATTTGACTTCTGGCTTTTAATGTAAATGCTTCAACAAGGCAGACAAGGTTATTTGGGTAAACGTGATACCTTTTATTCAGCCAACTAAATAGTGTGAAAAATTGTTCCAGCTATTTAGTTTTTCCAACTATTTATTTGGTCTAATAAAAGATATCACATTTACCCAGAGAACCCTGTCTACCTGTCCTCAGACCAACACGGCTACAACCAACAACCCTGAATGCTTCGACAATAATTTTACGCATGTCAGCCAGGGAGAACATGCATTTAAATGTCTCACAGGAAGTACTCGGTCAGAGTGTGTTGACCTTTGCTCATGCATGGTTTCTTTTATTCTTCAGCATTGCTGGGCTCAATACTGGATTCTCTGACATGCCCGAGGCTGGCAGGATGGATGTGTATCACTACATCGTGTCTTTTCTAACGCAGAAGTCTCAGGTCACCGGTAATGAGCTATGTCCTTATCATTCCTTCCCACTGTGATTCATATTCATGCGTATGTGATACACCTTTGTGCATTGTGCTTTTCACTCTGGAGGGATGACATTGCCATTTGAGAGGGCACAGTGCACGCAGGCTATGTGCACATGTTGCCTTCAGGGGTTGTTTTCATATGACCTGCATCTCAAGGCATCTGTCTATAGCATGACAGCATGGAGTTCAACTAGGTAGTGAGTTCAGGGCTGCTGGTTCCTGAGAAATAGAAGTTTTTCTGCCAAGTGTGGAGGTTTATTGTGAGCACACTGTGCCCTTTGGACTCTGACCTGCCAACCTATTAAGTAGATCATCACCACACAGGAAAGAGGAGATGTGGCCTTGCTTTGTCCTGCAGATTATATAACCGTGAGCTCCTAGCCTGCCAAATCCAAAAAGAAAACCACAATGAGCTAAGGTTTAATAGGAAATCTGCTTCATGCGGACAAGACTTGCCACTGTGTGAAAGTGTCTGCCCATGGGTGACAGGACACTGCTGAGTGATGCAGGTAGCAAATTTCCATGCTCAGAGGCATCATTTCCTCTGCTCATATCCTACATTGATGAGACTCCAACTTCAATTCTTGCAGTCCATGGAAAACAGATGTATCCAGAGCATTTCAAAGGCTAAGGATCAGGGCCCTAGAGCTTCAAATGGCTTTTAAAACATTAGAGATGGGTCTACACATTCATTAATGCACATTAAGTTTAGTACTTCGATAACCAAGTACTAAATCAGTTGGCAGCAACTTGCACTACTGCACAGTAGCGCCAGCGCACGGGTTTGCAGTGACACTTACTGCTCTGTAGCCTAATACTATTGCACAGTAGCGTATCGGCATGGGTCTTATGTGTTATTAGGCTACTGCACAGTTAGCTTCTCATGCAGCTGTGCCCAAGCTGTCCTAAATTCAGACTAGCGACCTGGGATGAAGCATCATAAACGTGTGATGTAACGTATCCTCAGGTTAACACAAACCTTCCCATCACTTTTCCACTGCTGTGCATCTCTCTGTATCCGCTGTGCAGGTCCTGTCTGCTATGCCCAGACTGCCACCAGAGACTGGCTGCTAGGTTTCTTCGGACAATTCTCTGCAGAAGTTCCTTATGCTCAGCTGGTTGCATTGTATCATCAGCCTTTTGATGCAGTAAGTTTTCTTTTTCCCTCATCTTTCTTCACCTGCAGCTTTAAGGCATGGAAAGAAAGGGGTTTGGATCTGGATTAACGAGGTTTGGTGCATTTTGTCTCTGCGCAGTACATGGTTTTGGATATCCTGACGCCCCTTCAGATCGGTGACATGATGGTACATTCGGACACGTTGACCAGGATGGACTTGGCAACCCGACTCGTTCAGTTTTTCCAAGAGAGCAAACCAGAGGATGTCCAGATGATTCTGGTGGCATTCACCAAGGCCGCGATGATGGTATTCTTGGTTGGCCTTTTCTTTGATATCCGGTTCACGGCAGATACGTGCCACCCTGACTGCTTCGCAATGCTAATGCTAAATGTTTAATGCTATCTCATCTCAGTCATAGATTTCATAGACTTTTTCATAGACATTAGGGCCGGAAGGGACCTCGGAAGATCACCCAGTCCAGCCCCCCGCCCAAAGGGCAGGAAGTCAGCTGGGGTCATAGGATCCCAGCTGGGGTCATGGTCCCAGTCAGTAACTTCTAAAATCTAGTTTGTGACAGATCCTGCCAATGACACAGAACCACAATGCAGATTATTGTTCGTGTTCACATGGGTATTGACTGAGCAGAGGATAATAAAGTCAGTCCTGATGCGATACAGGGCCACTAGACGTCCCAGACAAGGGAACTCGCTAAGGGTCATGCCTTCCAACCATCTCAGCACCCTAATTCAGATGGCTATAATGTGGGCATGTGAATCACACATCCATGTACGTGTATTGCAGCGCAAAATCACGGTCCTCCCCAGCGATGACATTACTCAGCTGCTCCTGTCGACCTACCTGACAGTCATGTCTGGCCCGATGGAGACATACACCACAGCGGACTGGAACGCCACCTTCCAAAACGAGATGCACTTCCTGATCCCGGTCATCAGTGCAACAACCCTTGCCTTCATCGTTCCTCAAGACTACGGCACCTTAGTGGCTATGTAAGTTGTCTGCAATGTGACTGCACAGCTGCACCGCTTCCCTCGGGCCTTTGATGGGCGGGGGGGTTGGGACCTTCATGGGGCCAAGCGGAGGGAACTGGTGTTGGGGTTTCAGGTCTGCTCATAGGGTTTGCTACATGATGGAGTTTGCTTAGCAATGCAGCACCGTGCCATGGGGATCGATGTGCTACGACGGCAGCACGACAGGCTGTCCTCTAGCTCTGGAGCACAGCTGCTACGTGTGGGAAGTCGCACAAGGGCAAGCGCCCACGGGAGGGAACCTGGCACAGTTTTCTGGAGAAGAAATGGGTCTTTCCAAGCCCAGGCTTTTCTGAAATGAGATCCTGGATTCAGGTACTGTCTGCTTGGGTATTTCAGCCTTTTTTTATTTCTTGCCAATACAGTGTTGCTGGGTTGGACGGAGGTTACAAATACATGACGGAGTCCTCCAAGAGATCTGCTGTATTCTGGATCATGCAACACCTCAAGCTCTTGAAAGGTAACATGGTGGTGTGGCAGAAGACAAGACTCTGGCCAGCTCTGTTACACTATGGGCATGTGTAGACAAAACGGGGACCCTAAATTGAAGCGGTGGGTTTTTAAAAACACTGCTTCAATTTAGGGCCCTTTAAACCCCTGTGTCCTGCACACACCCGAACTTACCTGCCTCTGGCAGCGGGAGACCAGTGCTTTGCTTTGCTTCATGGCTGTAGGGCAGCTTGTGCCCCAAGTCATTTAAGGCACATTATGCCGCCGAATTTGCTACAGCAGCTGGAATTACTACGTAATATGTTGCCGGCGCGTGCAAACACCGACACCACCATTAAAGCAGTGCAAAAGCATTTAACCTGCTTTAAAGTGTCGTGCACACATGCCCCTTGTTTCGTCTACACATGGCCTATGAGAGCAATGACCCCGCTGCTCTGGGTCAAATCTACTTGGTCACCTACCCGAATAAGGCTGACACACACTGCAGTACATGAGGAAGAGATCCCACTGTAAAATGTGCCATCTTTCCCATGATATATTATATTATGATATATTAAGGCAAGATTCTTTCTGATCCCTGCAAAAGTCATACATCCCTAGTGGCTTATAAAAAAAAGAGTAGAGGGTCTTTGCTGGTGGCTTGACCTGGTGTGAAGACCCACACCCATCTATTCCCCTTACCCACTGTGAGTTGTTCATTCATTTGTTGCACTTTGATTAGTACGTACCGCAAGCTTTTAAAGCTAGACGTAGCTGCCATACTGCAAGGTGTCAGTAATAAGAATTAGGCAACAATTTTTCCTTGAGCCAATCAGGGTCTGACTTTTCCATTTCCATGTGTTTTTAAACAAAATGTGTGCATTGTGATGGAAGAAATGGAGAACCTCACAAGCATGCTTGCATCCGTTTTTCCCTTAGGCTACCCGGTAGATCCTATCACTGAATGGATACAGATCACCTGGAGATCGTTTTTCTTTGATGCAACCCTAGAAGAAGTAAAAATCACCAGTGAAAGCTTTGACCCTGTATGTATGAGCTTCGCGTTCAGCCTGTACGTGAAATGGGGATTTACAAGATGTGTTGTTATACTGTCAACAGGGATCAAAGACATTGTTATTCTAGGGTCAATATTATTAGCAAGGGTGTACACTTGGAGTAACTCCATTGATCTCCCCAGAGTCACCGTGCTTTTCATGCTGTCCTCAGGAATTCATCCACAGGAAATTTGCTGGGAGAAGGACGGGGGAAATTTCACCAATTAAATTGTTTCTTGCAAGCAGCTGAGCTGGATTTAGTGGAAAGAGATGATACGTTCTGCTGCCAATGCCCGTGTTGTTTTCTAGGCCAGCGTCCTGCATTTCCTGAGCACTGGGCAGCTCCTGGAGTATGTTGTGACTTCAGATGCTTTGTATAACGTGACCACAATGCGGGCGGTCCTGAGAAGTCTGGAGGGGGAAGGCTCTGCAATACCCCTCCCGAAGATGGATGCTTTCCTGATGGAGTTCAACATCGCCATTGCACAGGTAATCAGGGCATCCGCAGAGGACACTTCCCTTTTTTCACATCCCTTTTTGCTCTAAGCCTTATTTCC
The DNA here is from genome assembly GCF_001723915.1 of Gavialis gangeticus. Taxonomy (NCBI): domain Eukaryota; kingdom Metazoa; phylum Chordata; order Crocodylia; family Gavialidae; genus Gavialis; species Gavialis gangeticus. The sequence continues at coordinate 4,554,189 of NW_017729016.1, forward strand.
ATAATGTTTGCTCTGCCAGAAAGGGATGGTGCCTTGCTACTGACTGGAGAAAACCATATGTTTCAGCTCTGGGCCCTCGCAGAATAAAACCAGGTGCATAACGTGCCTTTCTCTTTCTCATAGATGGGGAGCACGGGCATCCCAAATGTGGACGTGAGGGCGGAAATGCTGACGATGCTTTTCCTCGACCTGTCTAACTATTTTTATAATTTCACGGACCTCAATTATCAAGTCTGGTTCCTGGAGAGGCTGAAGTTCCTCTTGCCCAGCATGAACACGGACCTCCTTGACTTAATCCCCGTAAACATCAGCTTCCTGTCCTACACCACCGTGTAAGTGCTACATGCATCGGCGCGTTGTATGATAGATTCATGTGCAGAAAACCTTCTGGTTTTGTGGTTTCTCTCTTAGGCACGCTGCCTAGGGATGAGCTGGTTACAACTGAAGCATGAGCAGTTCCCTTTATTTTGTCATTTTGCAAAGCCCCCAAGACATTACATACTTAAAACACTGATCCAGGGTTTCTTACTGTTGGATCTTTTCTTCTTCTGATCTTTTTGCAGTGTCCAAAGCCTCGATAACATCTTCCTGGGGTTTCCGCCACACACGGCACATGATATATACCTCTGGATGCAAAAAATCTTGGAGCATCACCATAGCTTTTCAGGTACTTGCTTATCGTGTTGTATGCCCCGTGGGAAGAGCCTACCAACATTGCCCTGTTGTCACCAGAAGTCATCCCAACAGGTCAGAAAGGGATTTCTCTCCAACCTACATGGGAAAATGTCCTGATGCACTGTGGTAGTTAGGTTAGGTGTCACCATGTTGTGCCCTCCCTTTAAAGCCTCAGGAATTGTCCACTACTGGAGGCATGATGCCAGCACACGTGGGCATGTAGCGTCCTAGGACTCAAGCTCGCACACCATCCTACCTAGCAGGCAGCAGACCCCGTCTTCAATCCCCCAGACCCAACATGCCCACCATCGCTATCCACAACACTCAAAAGACTCCCGTTGCTGCTTCCTATAACCTGAATCCCACTATCCTGTGCAGCCACAAGGGATTGTAGGATATAAGGGGTCACAGGACAATTTTTCAGCCCTGATGCCTTGACCAAATCAAGCTGAGAGTCACGGGTGCACGCTGTATTTTTTTCTCTGTGTAATTAGAAATTCTCTCTCCTGTCTCGTTGGCCCGTTCTCAGATTCGGTGTTTCCTGGTGCATACCATGACAGCAGAAGTTTCCTGCAGGTCATTTTCTACCAATTCGCACAATTTGCTACCTACACCGACCTCCGCACCTTCTACCAGGACTTTAATGGAGTAAGTGTAAGACCCCCAGGCAAAATAGGTGAGGTGTCAGCAGGGGAGAATCCCACCCCTCTGAACACTGGTTGGAAAGTTTGGGTTGATAATTCAAGTACAATAGGAATCCTACTGTACCACAGAGGCGCATGGGAACTGTTTTGGGGAAAATAACCAACCCAGACACAAGCATTTCAGGGAGTCAGAAAGAAATGGCTTGTCAACTCCTCTGGCTTTCCCGCTTCATGTGACCCTCTATGTGCCTGGCTGTTGGCTCAGTAGATGGAAAGACCATAAATTAAGACATTCTTGGGGTATTTCTGATTCTTTCAAAACCAAAGATTTTCATGAAAGAGCTTGGTCTTTTGAGGCTTCTGGAGCCAAGTGACTTGGAAAACACATCACAGCTTTGGGTTTCTTCCCCCAAAATGAACTTCCAAACATTGCTGTTCTCATCATTTTGGGGGGGCCGGCAATGAAAATATGCAAGATGAACCAAAGCACTGTTACACCTAGATTAATGATTCTTCTATGGATCTCAGGGCTGCATAAAAAACTGGCGATTCGTACATTTTCGCGTATTATACTAGTCTCTAGAACGATCTGGTGCAATGCCAGATCATAACTGGTGCAATGCATCTGTGTGCGGCTGGAAACAAATCACCTGCGGTAGTTAACAGAAGTCTTGGCCATGGTACCACGTCGCATAATGAGGCACGTGCTAGCGGCATCGTCTGAAGCATCTGACATCGGAGATGGGCTATTGCAACCCCCTGAAAGTAGTTATTATAACTGCAAGCAGTGCTGCTGGGCCAACTGTCTTCTAAGGCTGCGTTATTTTCTGCTTGTGTTTTCCCCATCAGTATGAGGTTCTCGACTTGCTCTCCGCCGGGCAGATCGGGGAGATGATGGTGGTGACGAACGCCCTTCGGAACGAGCGCCTGGCCATCCAGATCCTGGTGGAAATGGAAACCCGCTCCGTTGCCGAAATGGCTGAATTCATCGCGGAGTTTAATGCGGCGGCAGAACAGGTACCATGAACCCCTCCGCTGTTCAGTGACAAGCTCTGGTACTCAAAGCTGCTATTGCTTTCCAAGCTCAGCTCTGTATGCCCATCCTGCTCTAACACATTGCTAGAAGTGAGCTAGTGTGTTTGCTCGGGGCTTTGCTTCTGGCAAAGGGAGCATCCAGAGAGCTGGAAGACGATGCAATTTGTGGTTTCCCTTCCCATGCACCCGCACTGGTTTTGGGTGCTGCCGTACATATCTTACTGCCTCGGCAAGGTAATCCGGTTTCCCTTCCAAGCTTCTCTGTTTCAAAGCATGGGGTACTTTGACTTTCTGGATTCCCCAACCTGCAGAATCCCCACCCGCTCCTGCGCAGAGCCTCATCGATTGCACCGTATCGCCCGCTGTCCAAGGAGTGATGCCCTGGCTCTCTTTTCAGAGGAATCTCACGGTGCTGCCCAGCCCCCGGGTTCGTGACTTGACCTTCGAGACGGTTTTCAAATCACTGCAAATCAGCACGTTCACTGCGGAAGGATACGCCTTCTGGTTCGGTTCCCAGCTCCACTTCTTCCTGCCGGCGCTCACCACCTACTACCTGCAGCAACTCCCCTTGGACATGGACTGTCGGTCTCATCAAAGCCTGTGAGTGTACCCCCTCTCTCCAAAGGCGACTGGGGATATTATAGTGTTGCCAGCCACCTGCGGTATTCGTGTGACCACCACGGCTGGCACAGCCGAGTGCCTCACAGCCCTGAATGCATTCATAGCCTCTTGTAGGGAAATGCTCTTTTCCCCCATACAGATGGGGAATCGAGGGGCCCAGAGTATAAGTGACTTGCCCAAGGTCATACAGAAAGTCTGTGGCGGAGGTCAGGATCTTATGTTGACCACCGCAGTGCCCTGCTTCACTCTGACGGCCCTTGTCTTTACACATGGTGGAGCAATTACCCTATGATCAAATCCTCCCCCGCCCTGCTTCGGTCCTTTCTGCACGCACTGGGGGGTGGTTTCCTACCTGCAAGAAGTTTCAACCTTAGATTGGGACCACATTTCACTTGCGCTCTTCTTCAATTTGTTTGATTCAGCGTGCAAGCCATGGACCGGGCGTATGATCAATACACCGAAGAGCAGAGAAAAGCCATCCACAGCAGAATACTGAACTATCTAGAGACTTATCGTAATAGTCAAGGTACGACACCCAGCTTTCTGTAAGAGGGGGCAAAATGCTCCCTCTTTTCCTCTTACAGAATCCAAATTTCGTACCTGATAAGTGCCTCGCTTCAACACCAAATCTCAGACAAAGCCCTTTCTTCCAAGAAGAGAGAAGTCCCCGAGCCCCCATGAAATCCAATGGGAATTGTACCATTGCTCTCTGCTTGACGTGGGCGGTGCCTGGATATATTGGTGATGGGAAGCAGTATCAAACCTGCTGTCTTCCCCCACTCAAAGCTCCTACTGATTGAAGTGAATCTCTAATGGTGGCCCCCATCCTCCTGAATGAGTCCGTGTCCAGCTGGCGGGTCGGTGAGCTGCTGAGCGAATCGCTTTACTGTCTTCCAGGTAGCGTTTGCTCCTCAGATGCCAACAGCAGCGTGTGGCTACTCAGCAACTACAGGCGGTTCAGTGCCTATGCCAGGATGGAGGAGTTTTCATCGCTCAACCCTAATTTTGATGGGGTAGGTCGTGGTTGCTGCATCGCAGTCTTGCCGGGTCTCCGCGGAGGCAGGAGAGACCTGGCTGTCCATAAAAGCCCTTGCCACCATTTAATTGCTCGTTGTTTCTGTAAAGACAAAGGCCTTGGGGTTCTTCCTTTGCAGATGCTGGCCATGGCAGTGCTGTCGCCAGCTCAGCTGGCCCAGTTAACAGTGGCCGCAAGAGTCCTGGCCAACCAGACGAGCATCCTCCAGATCATGAACGGCCTGCTCACCCCGTCACACCTTGCTGAGTTCTTCGACACGCTCAACCCCATCGCTTCGGTAACTGCTCCCTGCTGGGGTCCAAAGCCCTTCCCAGCCAAATGCTGGGTTGGAGAGACCTCCATCCTACCTACTGCATCCCAGCAGCATGTCTTTTCCATGTCTGGAGAAGACCCTGTAGTGTTAAAGAAATGCAAAACTCTGTTTTGCATTTCTTTTGGTGTCAGACCAACACGGCTACCAAATACACCCCTTTAGTGGTAAAAGTACCTGTAAGGTTAGAGTAGGAAACCCTAACTAGAAGGGATCACATGGGATGAATGCTTGAGAGAGGGCTTCATGACCAACCCCTTGGTGGCTCTTTAAAAAGTCCATGTAGCAGCAACCTTTAGGTGCTCCTCTCAGCCTGTCCCCGCTCCTAGGGTCTTTTGTTCAGCAGCCACAAGATCTCCCTGCCTCTCAGGGGAAGGACATGCCAAAAGCTTGCTAACAGATCCTTCCAAAGACAAATGGCATGCACCACTTCCATACACTCCTCTTCTCCCTGCCCTTTGCTTGATCTGGCAGGGCCCTTCCTGCCCCGTTGGCTTCTTGTTGATCCACATCAGAAAAGAGAGCAGTGAGTCAACCCTGCCAAACGCCCGAGCCCGGGGAGGGGTTAACCTTGTGCATCTGCCAGGGAGGAAGCCTAACGCGGGGGATTTCTCGGGCGCAGGTGGAGCTGCAGGGCAGCGAGCACGCGCATCTCATCTTGAGCACGGCCTTGCAAAAACTGGCTGGGGACTTTCCCCAATTCCAACCCGGCGACTTCGCCTACTGGTTCCAAGTCGCCTTCCAAAACCTGCTGCAAACTGCGGACGAGACGATCTTCGCAGGTATCCCCGCCGCTGTATCCTGCGACTCGTACCAGCAAATGTGAGTCCTCCTTTCCATCCGCTCCTCGTTCCCGCTTGGCAAGGACGAGCTGCTGCCTACGCGCCGCTCAGTGCCAGAGCGGATGCAGTGCAGCTCTCGCTGCTTTTGCGTTTTGTCTCAAACCCATCTTAGTTGTGTGCAGGGATTCGCCAAGGCTCTTGGCCGCTTTCATAATTCAGCACTCCCGGGGCAGGCTGTAATTTATCTATTTTATCAGACTACAATTACCTGGGGTCATTTCGACAGGGGACAGAGTCCTTCTCCCTCCAGGAACCAGAGTGCCTTAAAGCAATGGGCTGCTTGGGGTGGCTAGACCTGTAAGCTTCACAAGTTTTCCAATAATTAATAATCAAAGCTGGTCCAAAATGTTCAGGTGGAATAGCTTGCTATTGGAAAGTACGGATTTGATGGCAACAAATCTGTTTCCCCAGCAGCATATCAAATTTTCATGGGAATTTTCTGTGGGAAATCAAACTATTTCAGGTTGACGCAGCTATGTTTCATTTTAAAAAGGCCACGGTGTTTTGTGTGAGCACTGCCATTTGGCCTTTTAAGCCCAAGTGTAACATAAAAATCACCAGGAGAAAGTCAAAACGGTGCGTTTGGCTAGGGTATAGGACTAATAAAAGATATCAGATTTACCCAAAGAACCATGTTTGCCTAGGGTCATTTAACCCTGAACAAAGCACAGTTATAGATGCAAGAGTTTTGCTGCACTTACGTTACTACAGAAGCCTGTAGATCAGATTGGTGCCTCGGGAAAGGTTACAGCAATGCCATCGGTATCTGTAGGCCTGCTACACCTGGCTATACCCAGAGAGAGGGTGGTCCAGTTCTCCAAACCCTGCGGCATGCCAAGAGCTCATCGCTCCAAAAACCGGACAGGGCACATGCCCAGCGTCAAGCACGGGGAACTGGGAATGAAAGGGCTGGACACCCAACTCCATCACCGACTTCCTCGGTGACCTTGAGCCCATCATTGGACCTCTTGGTGTCCTCAGCTGTAAAATAGGGACCCCAACACCTCCTCCCTTGCACACGGGCTATCACTTACTGTTTGCGAAGCATTTGGAGACTCCACCGACCCCTTTGAAAAGCAAAGCGTCTTCTTTAAGGTCTCCAGCACGTGAGCACGCACCTGCACGCGGTCTCTGGGACGCCCTCTCTCATTGCCCATGTCCCTTTTTCTCCTCTTCTCATGCAGCATAAAGGGTTTCAACAACGTCTACCCCAACCTAACTCCAGCAAACGCCTTGAGCGTGTTTGGGTTCTGCAGCACTTTCTTGACGTCAAAAGTCAAGTCAGGTAATCAGATACGCCTTCATGAGAGAAACGGTCTTTAAAAGCCTGGCGGGACAGGGCAGAATCGGGAGGTCCCTGGGGACGCTAAAGGAAACTGCCCCTTCTGATTCGCGCCCAATGCTGAAGCTCTTTCCTTTCCCGGATGGAGCGTGTGTGATTTTCTCTCGTGTTTTGCAATGCATGGCAGGCCGGTGGCAAGTTTTAACCACTGTCCATGACAAAAGGAGGCTAGTGCAGTTTGCTGTGGCTACGCAGGGTCAAATTTTGATTGCACTTTCTTCAGGAGAAGGCGCTCCGTTCATTTGCAGGATTTACAAAGGCGCTATGAGCCAACTGCAGTGGCACAGATAAATACTGCAATCATCATAATACTTCTGATCTCTGCTATAGCCGTGCAGACCCAGAATACCCTGTTCCTCCAGGGCAGGCGCTCTGGGGTTTTGTGGCAAGAGAGAGAGGAATTTCCCTGTAACGTTGGGGATTGTGCTCTTTCTGCCACATTCAAAGTTTCTGTGTCTTTGCAGGGATTGCATGTGGAAGCACAACCCAAAGTGTCCAAAACTGGCTGGACATCAATCTTGGGAACTTCAGCAAATACGCGGCATATCAGGACTTCCTCGTTTGGAACGAACATTTTAATGGAGTGAGTGTTTCTTTCCATATCTGAGCCCCGGCTTGGACTCGGTACCCTGGGCGCCCCGAGGGGATGTGCTCTAAACCAAGGGAACTTGGATGCTCTTAATTTGGGGAACTGGGTGTCCAAGGCGCTCTGAACAGCTTTGAGAAGCTCAGCCTTCAGCTCTTTGCAGAAGATCAGAGCCCGCTTGCAAAAGCTGCCACCTACTTTGTGCTCTTTTCCCTAGATG
>NW_017729016.1:4566499-4576005 GCF_001723915.1 Gavialis gangeticus
GGCTCTTTGCAGAAGATCAGAGCCCGCTTGCAAAAGCTGCCACCTACTTTGTGCTCTTTTCCCTAGATGGTTGTGCTAGACAGGTTATCCCCAGGGCAGCTTGCCTCCCTTACTCTCGTGTCGGATGCCATTAACGATGATGAGAAGATGTGCCAGGTTCTTGCAAGACTACAGGACAGATCAGCAGAGGAGATCTACCAGTATTTAGACCAGCTCAACACAGAGGCGCGGCAGGTAGGGATACCTGTGCTAATGATGAGAAGAACATCAAAGCTAACTCATTCAAAGTGAACCACCTTCCTATAGACCCCAAAATGATACCCAGGTTTCAAAAGACTGCTGCAATATCCAACCAGCTGTCTCAGAAAAAGGATGCCATGTATATCCTTCCATTGAAAGGACTCGGGTTACATGCATTTGCATTTGGACAGCTAAGATTGGCATATACCTCTCTGCTCACATAGCTGACTAACTCCCACCAAAGTCACTGGGAGCGGCGAGTATTTTAAAAGTGATAACCCCCGGGGGAGCTAGCCGCTGTCTGTCTGCTCGCCAGTACACCCGTCGCTTGTACATACTCAGCTCTGGGGTGCCTCAAGGTTTTTGAGGGGTGCCAGGAGGGGTGAGGAGATAAGCAGGTAAGTGCAGGCTCAGGCTCTTCCGTGCCCTGCCAGTAATCAATAAGTCTGGCTTTGAAATGGGGTGCCGCACACGGGTCTGCACACCCGTTCTGGAGTGGTGCCCCCAGCTGACCCGAGTCTTAAAAGGTTGAGAATCATTAACTTTAAATTTATTGACTAGACTTAGATGTAGACTGGAGGCTTCACTTCATGGAGCCCAATGCAGCCAGGAGGACTCCAACACGAGCAGCGGTGCAATGAGCCGCAGCGGTGCAATGCATTTGGCAAGACGTGCCGATACTTCACTGGCTTGGATGTGTTCGGGTTCATTTCCTAGGATGTGGAAGTGTAGGGCTTTGCATCAGGATGATGTTCTGCATCTCGCTGGGTTGCTGATTGTAGCCGTGTTGGTCTAAGGACCTGGGCAGGCAAAGCTCTTTGAGTAAATGTGATATCTTTTAGTAGACCAACTGAGTAGCTGGGGAAAAGTCCATAGCAAGCTTTAGGGCGCAGTCACCCCTCTTCAGGCCTAAGGAGTCTCTGCTGGTCTCTGCTTTTTCAACTCCTGCTATTAAAGCTTGATACCTGTGCCTTGCAGAAGATGATAACCACTATCAAAAATGAAGGCGTGCGGAAACGGATGCTCTCCCAGTTCATGGACGACCTCAAGGCAAGGTTCTCGGCTTTCAGCCCTGAAGACTGGACCCGTGTCCTTACCAAAAGCCTCATGTTTTTGCTGCCGAGTGCCGGCGAGGCGGAGGTAAAGCTTTTCCTGTCTCACATCCCTGGCTGTGACAGCTTCCAAGCTATGTGAGTATGTAAGACAGACCCATCAGCTTGCCACTTCCTTTGCAACCCCTGCTTACTCTGCACAGATCAAAGGAAGCTGCAGGCTAGATCTTGCTGGACAGTTTTTGGACAAGAGCGGCATTTATAATGTGACAGACTTTAGGGGGTCAATGCTCCAGCATCCGAGAGGAAAATGTTGACAAAACAGCATTTAAGAACCCAAACTCTTTTCTAAACTGCACTGACCTGAACTGGTTTTATGTAGTTGTACAATGGTTCAACCACAAGGAATCAGGCAGAGAGAGAAGCAGGGTAGCAGGGGGAAAAGTTTCTTCCCAGTAAACTGCATTAGGTGGAGGGATACATCATACAGGGCAGCAGTGAGAGAAATGGTGGAGACATTTCTATCTAGACCAGGGGAAGCAGGGCAAGAGTACCGCACTGACCCAAGAGCATGGCAGGAAGACCGGCAATAGGGCAGGCACATGCTTCAAAGCTTCCCTAGTTTCAGTGAGGTTTAAATTCAGATCATGGTTTGGACCTGGCTGTTAAAAACACAAAGTCCCCTCTCTAACTTCAACAGTTTTGCATTACAAATCATAGAAATTAAGGGCTCGAAGGGACCTCGGAAGATTGAGTACAACCCCCAAATGTAACAGCAGATGTTAAGCGAGGCTTTATTTTTCTAAGACACATCCTCAGCCCCTCTGAAGCCAGCCTTAGTGAAGAATAAAGCAGGTTGGGGACCAAGCGGTGTGTGCTCGGTTCCCAGCTCTGTGCCACCTTGGGCCCTCTGCATCTGTGAGATGATGGAGACGTGCGCCTACTTCCAGGGCATGTGGGAAGCACAGCCAGTGGGTGAAGCCTTTGGAGATCTGCGGCTGGAGGACAATGCAGAAATGCAAAGTCTTATTAGGTTTTAAAACAGCTGCACTGGGTGGACTATCTCTCTGCTTCTCCCGCCTGAGGTTAGCCGGGTCTCTGATAACACCGGCACTGGTCTGATTCACAGATTCACAAAAGTTTAGGGCTGGAAGAGACCTCATCATCGGGTCTGGGCAGGAAAGACTGATCGTAGGGTTAGGGGACAAAGCCTGCCCCATGTTAGCTAGTGGGCACCAAACTGTAATGTAATAGGAAGGCACCTGCCTGACACTAATCAGCATTTGTATGATTCAGCCCGTCAGGCTAACATGGCTTTCTGCTCATAATGACGATGAAAGTGAAGCATTTCTCACGCATTTCCATTCCTCAGGGTCTCCTCGCTGAGCCAGGCATATCGGTCCATGTCACCAATGGATCAGCACGGCGCCTATGTGGCTCTGTTTGCCTTTCTTGAAAACCAGTCCAACGCAACAGGTAATTTGGGCCCAAAACTGAACTGCATCCTAGCCTATTCCCTCAACGTTTTGAAAACTGCTACTCCAGGATAAAATGCAGCCACCAACTTTTCCTTGATGCAATTTCAGACTGCATCAGACAGCCGCAAGCGTTATAATGGGAACAGCAACTTTTTTGAATACTGCAAACCTTAGCTGTACCCTTAAAACAAGAAAGGGGAATAGTGACATGGGTGGCTTTGGTAGAGGCACTGGCACCTCCCATGCTGCAGTCACAAGGGTAGGCATAGCTAGTTCGGTCTTGGGAGCCATCTAGCAAAAGCACGGAGGTCAGTGCGGGCTGCAAAATGGATGCAAGAAGCAGGGAGCTCCATGCTGCTACGGGTGCATTGCTATTAATATCAGAGCTGGCTACCTTCACGCTGCATCCGATATGCCCACAGCTGCGGCGGTGGATGCATCCATTGTGCGAGCTGTAAGATGATAATAGCCTGGAAGTACTTCTAACGCAGCAGCAGCTGCGGGTCAGATTCTCCTCTTGCTGCTGCTCTTTTTTTATATTAAAAAAAAAGGGAAAGTGGAGGGGCAGGGAGTAAGTGGTAGTGAACTGGCAGTTAATTGGCATCCCAAGCTTTGCTAGTATAAAATGAGGGCAAAAAAGAAACTCTCTCACCTCCCTCTTTGGGGCTGCAGGCTCTGCATGTGCTATGGACCAACAGAGCAGCCCAGCCTGGCTGCAAGATAACCTCGGGGCATTCGCAGCCCATGCTCGCTACGAAGACTTCATCAAGCTGAAGGCAGATTTCAATGGGGTGAGTGCAAATGCTGCATTACATGCCGCGGGCCAGATCCTGCCCCCTGCCCTATCCCTCCCTTCCTCTACGGACAGGCACATTGAAACCCATGGGAGTAACTGCTCATGGGAGGCCCCAAATCATTGCAGTCAGTAAATTCACATAATGGAGGAATTTGGCAGCTCAAGCCAGAGGCTTAGTCACAAAATCATCCAATGAGGGTGGGAAGGGACCACATCTAGCTCAACCCTCTGCTCCAAGCAGGACCAGCCCCAACGACATCATCCCAGCTGGACTCTGGTGGGTCCAGGGCTCACGCTTTGCCAGCCGTGCTGATGCCCACCTGCCATCTTGTCCCCGCAGTTTGCCGTCAGGGATAATCTCACGGGAACTCAACTGGCTCACGTGTTCTTTGGCCCCAACGCCCTGGAGGATGTGGCATGGCTGGACGCCCTGGTGCTGTCCCTGCAGAGCAGGCCGGTGGGCGACGTTACGGCCTTCGTGACTGAGTTTGAGGCCATCGCTTCTCAAGTAATGCGCTGATAAGTACAACCTGGGGGTAGGTGGGGTGGTGGTTCTCAGTGGGAGCTCACTGCAGAGCAAAAAGCATACCCGAGGGCAATGCTTAGTGACACACCGGACCTCTGGGCCTTGCTGGGAGGAGCCCTGTGTACAGCTGGTGTTGGGAATGCCCTTCAGATAGCACCATTCCCTTCTCTTCCAAGCCTCACCCCAAAGAGGCACTGGCTCCTGTTCCTCATTGACCCACTAAAACAAGGGAAAGGCAAGGGGGGCTGCCATTGCCTGGACCCTGGAGCAAGCTTAGCCCTCTGGGTGACTGGAGGTGGTATGGGCTCACCCGAGATTCAGATGGGGTCCACACTATCTACATGGTTTTTGCCTTTGTTTTGCAGCAAGGGATTGTGTCCCTGGCAAACACCCAAGTGCGAGATGCCATGTTCAATGCCATCTTCTACGCAGTCCAGAGCCAGTTCCCTGCATTCAGCCCCCTTCAATATAAGGACTGGTTCCAGAGCAAGCTCAGCTTGTGGCTTGCCAGCATCAATGCCTCTGCCCTCGAAGCCATCCCCAAAAATATACCCTGTGGAGTTTACCAAGCCATGTGAGTAGTTTGTAGTCAGGCCTCATTTCTCCCTTGGTTTACTAACTGGTTTAATGGACAGGTTGTGAAGGTTTCCAGACACTTTGGGCGCCTGTGCACACCACAGGTTTTAATCCTCATTAAATTAAAGAGGTTTATAAATTTAAACTTTTTTTATTTTGGAGCGTCGCATCTGTGTTTACATGCATTAGGTTTTCAAACAAATTATGCCAGGTCCCTGGTTGGCACCGCAGGAGAGCAAGACAGTCCAGCACTGCACTCCCCCCCGTCCACAGCCCAGGGTCCCCCACCCACCCCATGCCGATGTCCTGCCACACAGCTGTAGAAGCAGGGAGCTGGCAAACCACACAATGAATCCATGGATGCAACACTTTAATTCTCAGCGAGCAAACTAAACTATGTCCAAGGAGTTTTAGTTTAATGCACAAGAAAGACTTAAAGCATCCAGAAATCCCACTCGTGCAAACAGACATGCATGAAAGGGCAAAAATCATGGTGTGTACATGAGCCCTTCTAGACTATCCCCTGGGGAAATGGAAGCAAGCTTTGCATTTTACTTTTGCACTTGCAAGAGCAGAGCTATTCTCCTGCTGGAGCATGAGGATGGGAGTTGCAGTGGGACATCAGTGAAGACACTTGTTAACAGAGGGCACAGGAATGGGAAATCTGTCCAGCCTCTTCTGCTTTCCCATCTGAGAGTCCCATTTTATCATGGCCTTGTTTTCATGACGAGAGGTTTGAGACACTGCAGTCAATGTTTGGCTGTGTGCAACCCCTGTCTAAGGAAACAAAGTTTGCCTGCAGAAAAGAGCTGGTCTTCCTCTGACCTTCAGCTGCACATTGAAATGCTGAAGACTTGACATGTGGGGCTGTTTTATGTTGCTATAGTGACTTTACCAGCTAATGTCAAGCAGTATAGCAGTAACCGTTTGTCTAACCTACTAACAAACCCTTATCCTTTCCCCGCCAGAATGGCTGGCCTGGACAGCAGCTTTCAATACATGTCGCCAGCCAGCCAACAAGACGTTTACAGCTTTGCTAAAGAATACCTGGCCACCAAGGCTGCCCAGGGAGGTATGTTAAACCTTTGAGAATACTTTAAAGTTCTTGTACTCTCTGGTTGCTGCATAAATAATAGTGAAAATACCCATCTGGTGCTAGGAATAGTGTAGAGAGTTAACCTTGTTCAAGAAAGTTTAAATTGACTTTGGGTTGGATGCTCAAAGGCTGGGGAGTTTGGCCTTATAATAGCCTATCATAGACACCAGAGCCAGAAAACCCTCCTTTAAATAGCCACTGTAACTCCCTTCTTGCCCCACCTGTTACGCCTTTAGACTCTTTTGAAACTCTCACTAGGTATCTGCCTGCATCTCCTTGAAAAATATTGCCAAAAAGGCTAAGTGATTTGACAGAAGTCACACAGGAAGGGAACTGAACCAATACCAAGTTAATACCTTAACCTATAGGCCACTTCCTCCCCGTCATCGCTTCCAAGCGGGTCCAGAACACCAGCCGTGATGTTTCCAAACCTAAGCCTGAGTTAGTTGAAACATGGATGTAAAACACTCACTCCCTGCCTAGTAGACAAAAAGCAAAGCAAAACCCTGGAGGATGCATCTGTGTAAGCGTTACCCGACGCTCTACAGAGCCGGCCACACAGAACAAAGCTACCAGGCAAATCAGAGGTATTCAGCAGCTGCCGGAAAGCATTTGCCAAATGAGATATACAAGTGTTATTCGCCCATCGAACTACTGTTCTCACTCCCTTTGCTCAGGACATCCTCTTCAAGAGGAGTATGATATAGTTTTTGTCTGTGAGTGTTTCGTACTCTACGTGCCAGCCTCACGGGCCTCTGTAGGTTGACCCAGCCACAGAGGCTGATGGACACCAGCTGGGGATCTGTCTTGTTGGGTGCACAGTGCTTTTATATCTGCTTTCTTTACAAGGCGACCCGTGCCTCGAGAACACCAGGGGAAGCCTGGGCTGGTTACAAGTCAATCTGGGCTCCTTCAGCTCTTTGGCCAGTTATGGAGAACTGGTGGACCTCAATGCAGATTTCAGTGCTGTAAGTAGCTCCTATTTGGAACGGGGTGGATGATGGAGTCTGCTTCCCAGGGGCTTGATTTCTTTCGTTTTTACTGCTACAAGTGTTTTGCTAGGGCACAGCGGTACAGTGATGCTTCTTGCTCTGGTTCCAGAGCAGTGAGTTCAAGTCTTGCTCTGCACTCACATCAAAGGCCACCTCTCCGTGGACCAAGCTGTAAATGAACACCGGGTCACTAGGACTAGACAGTGCAGCATGGCTAGATGCAATGCTCGCCACATCACATTGCTGCATGCTCCTGGCTGCAGGCACTGATGTACCTCAGACATATCCGCTCATGGGCCGGTAGGCTCAGGTGAGCCTTCTGTGCAATGTTTTGCCACAAGACTACCAAACCCATGTATCTGCCTTTCATTTCCTTAGGTCGATGCACTAGCACGTCTCAGCCCAGTGCAACTTGCTACGTACACGCTGGCAAGTGACGTTCTGCGTGACCGCGACAAAGCAGGGAAGGTCTTTGGCTCTCTGAACTCTCGCACCATTGGGGATTTCATGGATGCATTTAATGCCATAGCACAACAGGTAAATAGCTTCCTTTCCCTTCACCCCAAGTACCAACCAAGTGTGCGCTGCTGTTGGAACGGAGCTGCCAGGAGGGGGGTGTCACTCAGGTTTGATCTGGGCTGGCACTGGAGGAAGGAGCTAGGCTCTGTCCTTGCATTCCCGTGGTTCAGCCTCACAACAGGTCCCCAGAAGTCTTGCCCCAAGGGGCAGGAAATGGGAAGCTGTCCATGAAAGAATACAACCTGCAAGCTTAGCTTTGTGAGCAAGCCCAGGTTAGACATTGAGTTATTACCCAAGACCCCAAGAAGACGGATGGACCCTCCTTTCCCAACCCATGATAGGTCACCTGAACGATGGGTGCAAATTTGGTGAATGGAGCACATTTGAGCCCTTGGTATTTTGACAGGCCTCCAAAGCCTGGTTTCACCTGCTCAGGGAGTGAAGGTTTATGAACTAATTTGTGTAAATAAGTCCTGATGTCGCGTTTCTCTGCTGCACGTGGTTGCATTTTGTGTGGTGCAAACAATGTATGTGGTTTTGCACACGTAATTAGCAGAAACAAAAGCAATGTTCTGGCTGCCCAACCACAGCATGTAAATGGCTGTGCAAGCCAATTAGGCATGTAAGTACCAGCATGTGCAGACACCACAATCAACTATTCCTGCAAAGTACATACTGATGCACACTCAGCAGATCTTGGCCCATGGAGTCTCCCACTTGTCTAATGCATGTTGTGGACCCCAAAATTTGCTCCTCAAAGCCCATGCAACATGCATCTTTTAATATTAAATCTACCACACTTGAGTAGCATATACCAATGCCAGCTTCAAGGTCATCTCTCATCTTTTGGCAGAAGCACCATTTCTCTCAGCTTCCTCATGCTGATGTGAGAAGATTCATCCTGGGAGAGATCTTCTGTCACCTCAGCACCATGTTGCAGCTCTTCACCCCTGAGGACTACTCGGTCTGGTTGGGAGAAAGACTCACTCTCTTCTTGAGCAGCCTCAGTGCACAAAACCTGGGCTTTTTACCTAGCGACATGTCATGCGACTCCCTTGCAGCCATGTAGGTATCGACTTCATTGCCACCAGAACTCAGCAAAAAAGGTCATCGTTGCACAGGGGCTTTCAAGTTGGCCAACACACTCACTAGGCTATGGGGGGAGCCCCTTCCACACTGAGAAGCAAAGAGTGAGTCTCTTGTTCGGAGGTGCTAAGTGCTGACCCCTGGGATATTGCAAAGGGAGATCAAAGAGGAATCGCGGCGTGAGATAATGGAAGGGAACTGGGCTGTTTTTGCTCTGTACCTAGCTCCATATATATTCCTTTCTGCTTTGTACTGGGTGGGTGTAGCAGACTTATCCCAGCAGTTCATCTGGTGGAAGGCTTTGGCTTGACAGGTAAAGGGGGGAAGCTCTTCTAGAGGACACGGTTACGCTGACCATGGTCTGGCCAGCCGTCCTCACGTTGCCCCTGTAACGCATGGGTTCTCCATGTTCTGCAGAGTGAAGATCCTGAATGACCGTAGAGCTAATGGGACCTACGAGAACGCAGAGGACATTTTCTCCTTCGTAAAGAGGGTTCTTCACTTCCAGATGCAAAACTCAGGTAACAGAGGCCTAGACCCTCTGGACCTCTGGGTACCCACGGAAAGGGGAAAGCGGCAGTATTGTGCCACCAGCAGAAATGCAATGTTTTAAGCCACCCCTTGGGTTGTTTGGGTCTCTAACCAAATAGAAGGGTCTACAGAGGACTGGGATCCCTCTTGGCTACCCAAAGGGCATACGTGCTTGGGTGATGCTGTTAGAAATGCTGTGCCCCTCTCCAGTTTTGAGATCTAAGATCTCACCTTGACTGCACCCAAGGATGAAGGACAGAAAGGCAGAGGCGAGAAGGAGTGGGCAGGTTTCCTAATCAGGTGGTATGTACACGGGACATGCAGCTTTCTGATGCAGTCTTGGAAACCCATTAACCTCAATGAAACCTCAAAGTGGGTCAAAACAGGGCAGAATTTCGTCTCTCTCACTCTGCCCTGAGGTTTTACATTCAAAAGAGGAAGTTTTGGAGTATGTATCATGGTGGTACCTAATGGGGTCTTGCAGCGTTGTGGGGCTCACCCATCCAGTGCGGAGAATCACTCCACTTCCACTTTCCTTTCCTTTCCCTAGGCTCTGCTTGCACTCAGGGTGTCACCGATGACAGGCAATGGCTGCTGCATTACTTTGGATTCCT
>NW_017729016.1:4581005-4588723 GCF_001723915.1 Gavialis gangeticus
ATGGGGACTTGCAGCGTTGTGGGGCTCACCCATCCAATGCGGAGAATCACTCCACTTCCACTTTCCTTTCCTTTCCCTAGGCTCTGCTTGCACTCAGGGTGTCACCGATGACAGGCAATGGCTGCTGCATTACTTTGGATTCCTCACTGCTTTCGGCTCATATTCCGACTTTGCTGCATTGAAAAACAACTTCCGTGGGGTGAGGGCCATGTTCAATATATTCCCAATAACAAAAAAGCCCGTCCTTAAAGCAGCAGTGCCCAGCTGCATTAACCCAGAAGAAAAAAAGCAAGTCAAATGATGTTATGTGCTTTGCTTTCTCTCCTAAATGAGCTAAGGGGGAAGGGTCAAAAGCACAGCATCCAGTAAACCAGTTTAGGAGCCAAACATAAATTTGGAGGTGGGGGGTTCAGCTTCCAGAAATTGTTATAGATGACAAGGCACAGAAAGAAAACTGGTCTTTAAATGAAGGATCATCTACTGGGAGCATCTTCTCAAATGATTAGCCTCGCAGCAAAAGTTACCAGTGGGATTATTCACAATGCGATAAGACTTGGCCACTTGCATTGAAGGGTCCTTTGGAGCTGGGCTGGCACTCTAAATACGGCACTTCAGAGGTCAGGTGTGCAGTCTGGGAGCTTCTTTTGGGCAGGTCTCTGGTTCTCATTCCCCTGTGTCCTGTGTCCAATACAGCAAGACTCCCTAGACCTTCTCTCAGCAAGCGCGCTGGCCCAGCTGTCTGCTGAAAGCAATGCCATCTACAACCCCTCAGCCATCCAGATGGTCTTCAGGGTAGTTGGTAGCAAGGAGGAACCACTCAACTATCTTGGCACCTACCTTGATGAGTTCAACTCCCTTGTGCTGAAGGTAAGCCATCCAAGCAAATGCAAGAACCCCCTAGGTATCCCTTGTGCTACAGCTCCAAGGCTCAGTCTAGGACCTGAAGAGCCAGAAGCAACAGCAGAGCTAGCAGATGAGCCAGAGAGGAGTTTCCTCTAGTAGGCACCATGCTTGTCCCAGATGGAGCTCTGTCTAGCTCAAATCTCCACTGTCCCCACTGAGACCAGTCTCCTACAGCTCCCCCTGTGCCAAGGCTGGTTAGAAGGGCATTGCTCAGAGCGGCTTCGTGAAATCCACCCCCCTCCTCCAAATGAAAGGCAGGGTGCAAATACCTGGTGTATGAGCCAGCACCTGCCAGCGTCCCAACTTCCCAACACACCTGCTCATTATCTGCTCCTCATTTCTCCTTCCGTCCTCAGAGCTCCAGCATGCTGGGGAATTCGAAAGCGCGAGACACGATGCTCATGATGGCGGCCAAAATCATCTTCCCAGAAGTGGCCACCATGTCCCTAGAGGATGTCTCCGAGTGGCTCCACAGGCTAAGCATCCTGCTCCCCAGTGTAAATGCTACCGTGCTGGAGATGCTGCCTCTCAGCATGCCGTGCCCACATTACCAAGCCATGTAAGTACTTGTCTATAGCAGTGCCTCTGCCTGAGCTTGGCTTGCATTGCTACATGGGCAGAGCATTCAGCCTGGGCTGGATGCATCATGCTTTTGGGTTTTTTTGGATGCGATAGCCCCTTTTTGTCTCCATATCATCCGCTGAATGCAACCGAAAGCATTCACTCACTCCACCCAGTGCTTCCGGTGGTCCCTCCTTGGAGAAGGGCATTGACCCATTTACAAGTCTCTTTATTAAATGCATCCCGACAGGAAACCCAGCTCCTTTGAGGTAGCCATTTGCTGAGCTAATCCATGATGCTCCTACGTCATCCATCACGTTTCCCAACTTACAGCTGGGACACTGCTGTGGAATAGCAATGCTGATGGCTCAGGGAAAGGGGCAGGGAGTCTCAGAATAGGAGGCAGCTTATAAGTATATTGGGGGTGTGCATCAGGATCTGGGCGAACACCTGTTCACCAGGGCACCCCAAGGGAAGACAAGGTCTAATGTCACAAATGGCTGGACGACTGTTTTAGACTGGACATAAGGAAAAACTTTACCATCAGGGTCTGGAATAGACTCCCCCCAGAAGTGGTGCAAGCACCTACTCTGGATACCTTTAAGACATGTTTGGGTGCTGATCTTGCTGGGGTGATCTGACCCCCACTGACTTCCTGCCCTTGGGCGGGGGGCTGGACTCGGTGATCTCGCGAGGTCCCTTCCAGCCCCAATGTCTATGAAATCTAGGAGTACCTTGTTGGTTAGTCAAGGATCTCATCCAACTGTAGGTGTTTCCTCTTGTTTCCCAACCACGTGCATTCTTCCACAGTGCTGTACCCAAATGGGAATAACTGGGCTTTGTTTCACAGCATTAAAGCAATCGGTGAAGTCTACCTAACGTTGCCAGCCAGAAAGAAACAAGACGTATATACGTTTCAGAAGGCCTACTTGACTGCCCAGTTTGCAGACTCAGGTAAGCAGCTCACAGGGGGGTACCCCCAAGCACCCAACGTTTATATAGCCCCCCTTTCATCCTGAGAGGCACCAGAGTCTGATTTGCAATTGCACGATGAAATGCAGCCGCGTTTGGGGGAGACTGTGACCCTCCATTAAAAGCATGTAATGCTGCTTTTGGAGAGAAAGAAAAGTAATTTTCCCATTTAAAATCACTTTTCCAGAAGAGATATTTCCCGCGTTTCTCTCTTTGACATTAAGTCGTCTTCTGAGCCCCACCAGCATTTCTGTGCTGTTTATCTCTCTAGATATTTTTATTGTCTGTGTGATTTCAATGGATCAACAATAGTAGAAGAGTTTTGCCCTACGTTCATTATCTACATCTGTTATGTCTGAGCGCACAGTTGGCATGAAATGAGCAGTGATAAGAGCTACTTTTAAGATTAAAAGTAGACAGTAGTTGATGCTAACAGGCTCACAGGTGGAAATACTTTACTGCTGTTTTGAACGCTACCGTTGTGTTAATAAACTCAGACAACTCTCACACTAAACAATGCGAAAATGTAACTTCGGGAGCTCTGTAGTCGTGTGTTTTAGAGGATATCAAATTTGTCTTGCCATGGAAAGACTTGTTGCCTCTGTCACACAACGGCGTATGTGCTCTCCGTCATGTGCTCTGTTTAACTCTGGGCATTTGAAACTTTTCAGATTCAGCATGCCAGGAGGGGACCGCGGGGACGGGAGACTGGCTGCAAAAGAACATGGGAGAGTTCTGCTCGCTGGCTCAATTAAGTGAACTTCAGGCCTTTTACCCAGACATTGCAGGAGTAAGTTTTACTACTCTATGTACCGAGCAACAGTAAAAAGCACCTGGCACTTTTCGAAGCAAGCACAGTAGCCCCCTGGGACTAGCATTTTCAACAGTGGGATATAATTATATGTTTAAAGAAGATCACTTTTTCTCTTCTCTTCTCTTGGCCTTTACAAAGTGCAGCGGGACCCACTTGGGCTAACGGTGGATGCATTTCTGGAGAGAGGCGGCATGTGACACAAGGGGTTAAAATAATCTTCCTTTGCTCCATGCACAGCTTGTCTCTCTGCAAACATCTTTCCGTATGAAAGCGCCTTTTCAAATCATGCATGCTGCACCTGGGGTATCCGCTTTTTTTTTACAGAGCAAGAGATCACTTGAAATCATAACTAATTTAAAGGTGTAGCTCATCTTGCTTGCCTGGATTTTGCCATTGCTAACTGTCACATGGATATTCTGCAAACTATAGCTTGCCTAAAAACATGCCAGCTGTTGGGTGCAGGAGCTCAAGTCTATTGATATACCAAGCACACATCTTACCCCCTAGTGAGATGCCTTCTGATTTATGTTGTAAGTTTAGTCTAATCAGTAGCAATGGGTTTTATAACATGAGCATTGAGCACCTAACATGTTCCATGCAAGCAGCTTTTAACACTACGGCGCCAGCACGCTCATCCTGGCCTACATGTTGTGTTAGGAAATGATACGTCCAAGCATGAGGGAAGTGGCCAAGAATAACTGAATCTTGTCAAAATGATAGTGATAAGAAACTAATCGCACCTAAATGTAGCAAGACACAGTTCTTTGGGTCAGTCTGATAGTTTTTATTAGACCAACTCAAAAAGGTAGCAATGCACCTGATTTCCAAGCAAAGATGGAAGCTGCATCCATGAAATGCTTTAAATGTGTGACTTTGGAAAGTAGGATGTTGCATGAACTCTTCATGGGCTTCTTTTCCAAGCAGTGCGTAATGGTTAGATGCAGCTTAGCATGTTTATCCTTGGATGGCACCCGTGCTCTGTAAAGCCGGTGATAGCATTCAGAGAAAAGCTGGTTTTGTTTCTGACCAATTTTATTCTGTGAGATTGTAACTGCCCAGTCATCAATAAAAGCAACTTTAAAACAACAGATTTGGTGTTTCATGGTGTTTTAAAACGTTCTTAGGAGGTATTATACACTGATGGTATTTAAAATAATTTAAAACGTAAGGCAGATGGCAGAATAAGTAGAACAGCAAAAATGGTTGCTACTGGTTGAACTAAACTGTCGACTCCCGTTTTTCTCACAATACTGATCACAGTTTGCCAGTTTCTCAAGTCCTTTTATTAATAATACCTGCACATTCATATAAGGAGGTTGCATTATTCATTGCACGTGCAGTAAGCATTAATTAAACACCATCAACAGTAGATAGATATCTACCATTTTGCATCCGTTCACCCCTTTAACTGGAAGTGCAATTACATGCTGTCCTCCTTTAAGTAGTTTTTTCTACCATCACCCCAAGTTTTAAGCCCTTTCAGGTGTATTAAGCAGCACAACTTACATTTTTGTGCAAGTGACAGATGTATCAAACCAGCATCCCCATTACAGACGTGCGGTTTAGGTTTGGAAAACAGAGCTTTCCTCTTCTGGATGCCACATTAGCATGTCCGATTCCTTTCAAGAGGAGTGACGTTAGGATGCTGTGTGCTGACCATGTAAATTGGAATAACACTGCCACTGAGCATCCGCTGTGTTGAACAGGGAACCTTTCATGGAAAACTCTTGTGAACACCATTAACAAAGAGTTCCCGATCGAAACACTGTGCATGGAGGACGTTGCATGGAAGAAACTGGCAAACTGAGGTCCCCGCATCGTGCTCCAATTAAGGGTCATTGTGTATCTTTTGCCATTGGAGATGGACTTGTACTAGACCCCCTGGACCTGAAACCCATCCGGCTTTGGGAAAAGCTTTGACTCATCTGAATGTCTTGGTTCAGGCCTTTTTTCCAATTATACATGATGAGGCATGCGAGGAAAATAACCCATCCTATTTCTTTGAGCCCAGCTTAAATTTGCCAGGTCAGTTTAGAAAAAGACATAGCTGGTTTCTTGGGAGCCTGGCACGCTTCGTGTGGGATGAAGGAGACATAATAACATGATTGATGCCATTTTTTTAAGAGTTACTTTTCCAAACAGAACTGGACTTGGTCTGATCTAATGCAGGAAACAAGAAACAAATCGATTGCGTTTAAAACAGGGGTGGGCCGTATCCGGCCCACCAGGCCATTCTATGTGGCCCCTAAAAATTTTTTTTAAATAATATTTATTTGCTCCTGGATGCCTTTCGAAGATGACAGGAGCCAGGGACAATAGGACCCAGGGGAAGCTGGCAGCAGGACCCAGTAGCAAGGCCCCTCCAGCCCTGCTTCCCCAACCAGAAGCCCCTGCCTAGCAGAGGCTTTTGGGCTGGGACTGTGGGGCTGTTCCTACTTCCTTGTGCCGGAGAGGTAAATGCAGCCCTTGACAGCTTGCCAAAACTTGGTAAGTGGCCCTCCGCCCGAAATAATTGCCCGCCTCTGGTTTAAAAGAATAGCTGTGTCCTGCACTAGTGTTTCGCATCCCAGATTCACTGTTATTTGCTACTGATATTCCTACAGAGCCTCCAATACACTAAGTATTGTCCAAGCATGTGTAAGAGGATGCAGTCTCTGCCTGGAAGAGCTTACAATCAAATAAGATGGGTTGGGGAAAGGGACATAGCCAAATTACAGAGTTTTGTTTTCAACAAGTCATCGCATGTCAATGATAGCTAAGGCTCCTCTCAGTTTAGGCCTAATTAGTTGGCCAGTTTCTTCTAGATGTCATGGCAGTCGGTCTTAAAGAAGGATTTCGAGGAGAGCATGGCATCTTTACCGAACATTTCAGCAAGGGCGTCTGCATGGACTGTAGCTGAGCACCATAGTGAGGGACTGGGCAATGCAGCGGGGATAGCAGGGAGCAGCTGGATACATCAGGCGAAGGCTTAAGGGACAGCAAAGGGTCGGGTGATAGATGAGAAAAGACAGCTTTGGGGGCAGTAAAATGTTGCAATGTGATGCAACCTCTTGGCTTCCTTTGGGGAAATGAAGATGAAGTTCTTGTCCCTGAGGTTGTTTTAAACCAGATCCTCTTTTCTCTCACAAGAAACACAGAATAGACAAAGATAAAGAAATGAAGTCCATTAACAAAGCAGGGAGCTTCCCTGAAAAGTAATGCCCTACCCCGGCTAGATATAAGTACAGTTCTTGAGATTTCCCCATTGAAGTGCTGCAGACTTCACTGGCTCCAGGCCATTTTATGCCAACTGATTTCCCCCACATTCCTAGCATTGCAAAGCGTTGAACCCAAAGGCAAATCTCCTCTTCCAGAGGCAAATCTGCACAGTTTGAGTTGTTTCAGATCTAAAATGATACTAGCAGCACAGGGGAACCCAAGGTGCATGAGCCGTTGGCCTGCCCAGCAGTCCAGTTCCCTTAGGGCTGGATCATCTCCCGATCCTCTGTCTTCATAGGACAGGCCAGTGCCATGCTCCCCGCTAACCCGCAGGGACGCAGGCTCCTTTTGTCTGGGCAGACCAACCCCTCAGCTTGGCTTTCCCTTTCTGATTGTGGACATGGGTGTGTTTGTTCTTAGTTTAAAGTGCCCAGTTTGGAGACTCCAGAGCAGATGGCACAGTTAACTGTGAATTCAACGCTGAACAGCCTGAAAGACACCCTCGCAATCCTGGCAATCCTCGACTGTGGCTCATATAGCACCTTGTATAGGTACATGAGCCAGTTTAACATGTATGCGCACCAGGTAAGTGCCCTAATGAATCCCTTAGGTGTTAAGACCTCCATGTCAGGTTAAATCTGTTAGTGGGGTTATAGTATACTTCTGTATAAGGCAGTGTCCTCCTTCCTTGTTCTCAGGTACACTTACAATACTCTATGTGCTTCAGGGCCAGAGGGAAGCAATAGGCAGGGCTAAATATTAGGAAAACTGCAAAGGCCAGCTCAAGGTAATGGGATAAGCCACCAAGTTGAGGCAGCAGTTGTAGTCTTGGGGAATGCTCTTCATTGAGGATAAAAGGCCAGCTATCTTGGATGCTTTAGAAATCAATCAGTATTGCTGCTAGGCTTGGGTATGGGACCCATTAATATTGTCTTCTGATTGATATGGTGCAGACGACAGGACAAGGAGCAATGTGTTCAGGCTACAGCAAGGGAAGCTGAGGTTGGACACTAGGAAAAACTCTCACTAGGAGGGTGGTGAAGGATTGGCACAGGTTACCTAGAGAGGTGGTGGAGTCTCTGTCCTTGGAGGGTTTGAAGACCTGGGTAGACAAAGCCTTGACTGGGATGATGTAGTTGGGTCTGGGACCACTTGGAGCAGGGGGGTGGACTAGATGTGACCTCCTGAGGTTCCTTCAACCTGAATTTTCTATGATTGTGTGAGCTGACAGTGTGATGCTGTAGCCAACAGGGCAAATAATACCCTGGCA
>NW_017729016.1:4593723-4602455 GCF_001723915.1 Gavialis gangeticus
TGTGTGAGTATACGCTTGTCCTCTCTCCATCTTGCAGGCAAACCTGACTTTGCTGCCCAATGCGTTGGTCAGAGACGCGCTTCTAAGGACCATGCTTACCAAACTGAGACCCAGGCTCCCCCTGTTCCCACCAGACAGCTGGGCAGACTGGTTCCAGAAGCAACTGACCTTGCTGCTCCCTGGCATTAATGAAACCTATCTTGGGTGGCTGGGCACCAACCCCTCCTGTGACTCCTACCAGGCCGTGTGAGTATTACGGCTGCTGTACTTACATAAGCTGTAGGCATCCCACATGCAAGATACGATTTCTGCTGAGATCTGGGGGGACTGAATAGCAGCCTTCACCTCCCTGCAGGGGGTTGCAAAGAGGATGGAGCTGGACTGGTCTCAGTGGTGGCAGATGACAGGACAAGGAGCAATGGGCTGAAGCTGCAGCAAGAGAAGTTGAGGTTGGATATTAGAGAAAACTTTCTCACGAAGAGGGTGCTGAAGCACTGGAACAGGTTACCCAGAGAGGTGGTAGAGTCTCCATCCTTGGAGGTGTTGAAGACCCAGCTAGACAAAGCCTTGGCTGGGATGATGTAGCTGGTGCTGGTCCTGCTTGGAGCAGGGGGTTGGACTAGATGTGACCTCCTGAGGGCCCTTCAACCTGAATTTTGTCTGATTCGATGATCTAAGTTTTGGTTTTCTGAGAGAAATGGCAACAGGCTCCAGTTTCTTCCTCTGTGCATTGGGCAAAAGCCACCTCAAATGACTGGCCAGGACCAAACACAGAATTGTGGGTTTTTTGGTTTTGCAATACCACAGCAGATCCTTATTGCTCCCAGGGAGAGCAAAATACTTCTGTTCTAGCATGCTGGTCCGTTCCTGTGGTCACAGACAGTGTCCTCAGTGGCCTCTTTATCTTCTCTTCACATTGAAGAGAGATAGCAGCCTCCAAAGATACCCAAGTTATGCAGAGGGCAAGAAGGTGCCTTTTTTCCATGCATAAATCAACTTAATCCCCTTCTGACGATTTCGTCTTATTCCACAGAGTGCAAGGATTTAACATTGCATACGAATCCCTCTCACCTTCCAGCAAAACGGCCATCTACCATGGTTACATGAAACCGTACTTGAGTCAGCAGTCACGTACCACAGGTAACACCCACGCAGGGCTGGCCGGAGGGGTTGATCTTGGACTCTGATGTCCTGCGTCACACGGGCCTGAGAATTTCACCCAGCAATTCTCACGCCGAACCAGATAACGTGCAGTTCAAACAGAGCATCGTTTTTAGGAAGCACCAATCAATCAACTAGAACAAGCCAGAGCAGAGCAGATGCACGCAGGCTTGCTCTCTTAGTATGTCCTGGGCATGACCCATCAGCTTGGGGCTAGCTTTGCAGACCTGCTCCACAACCTTTGATTTAACTGGGAGCATGTCCCAAAGGCAGGCGGTGGGAGAACAGGTCTGGCGATAGAAACCAAAATGCCTTGACCACGGCTGGGCCGCAAGGCTCAGGTTCATCCTTGACCGCAATGATTCCCCAAGAGCTGCTTTACAGTCCCCTTGTCTTAAGGGACCAAAGCATAAGGGTGACCTGGGCCTGATGGCCAAGCTCTCTCTTGCTATCATTATACGCAGTATAGCGAGAGCATCCCGAGAGGTTTTCCGTGGCTGACTGTGCGCTGTGCATGCCTGCAAGAGACAATCCTGGTTTCAAGTACACGGGACTCGATTTGCTTTGTACCTAACCCTGCCCTTTTCTCCTGTGTCTGGCCCACCGGCTAGGAGTCGCCTGCGACAGCCAAGCAGATCTCGACACCTGGGCGGATGCAAATCTGGGGAAGTTCGTACAGCAGGCGTCCGTGCAGGATCTCATCGGTTTCAACGCGGGGTTTAAGAAGGTACAGGGTGGCCAGATCATTTCATTGCAAAGGCTTTGATGGCTCCTGGGATGGTGCCTCCTGGTCACAACTTATGAGGAGGGTCTCAGAGCAACAAACTGCATTTGCTGCAGTGTTAGCTGCCTGAAGACCTCTGAAAGTCTAGCCCTCAGTACTAATGGAGGTGGCCAAATCCTAGCACGTGATTCTGGGGTTATGATTTCAGGATACAAAGCTCTTCCTTCAAGCCCCTGATCCAGTACAGACTAACGTACATGTCCTACCAAGGGCATGCAGAGCCAGTGCAGCATCACTGCATCCCTGCCTCTTTTCTCTATGACGCCCTCCACAACGAGGGAGCTGGCATAAGGGTCTCACTGTCCAATCTGAATCAGCCTGTTTCCCCAGCCCCGATGTGAACCCCTGTGCAGTTAGGTCTGTTTTAGGGTCAGGCTGTGCCATGGGAGACCGTGGACTTCAATGGGCAGTAGGCCATGGCACAAGAACCTAAAAAGAGTCCCATGTGGGCATCTATTTGCACGTTACCTGGTCCTGTGGGTACCACAGTGTCGGTGAGCTATTACAGTCTTTGCCCCCTCCCCAAATTTTAGGCTGGAACGACAGACAGTTTGACTCCGACAGACGCGGGAGGGCTCCTACCCACGCAAGAAGCTGTTTCTAATGCATTTGTGCCACGAAACATCAGCACGCACGGTCCACCAGAGACCTCCACCCAGGACTTGGACAGGACTGCATCTGCTACAGCAAAGGTAAAGCACTCAAAGAACAAGAGCCGGCTGCATGGGGAGAAGTTGGCTTTATGGGGAGAAGCTGCTCATCAACTGGCCCCTTTGAGCATGATTCAATCCTGTAGCAAAATCAGCCTCATTTCTACATTCTCGATTTTTTTTCCCCCTCTGCCTTCAGACCAACTTGATGGATGCCGAGATTTCTGCCTTGAATGTTACCGCACTGACAGATGCTTGGAACAAACTCAGCTCCAACTTCTCCAACTTCACACCCCTGGACTGGAGACATTTCTTCCAAGACAACTTAAAAGCACTGCTTCCCCACATGAATTCAACGCAGTTTCCACTTATGGCAGCCAATCTCACCTGCTCCTCTTATCGGGAAATGTGAGTACTTGCTGGCTGCCGTCCCATGCACTCAAGCCAGAAGGGGAAGGGAAACCAAAAGTGTTCAGGAGTCCTAGCTACAGGCTGCTTAGCAGTTCCTCTGTTGTTAGAAGATGCTAGCTGTTCCTAGCTGGGTTTATACCCATGCATCCTCCACCGAAAGAAGTCAGGTATCCGACATTTCTAAAGGCATGCTTTGGAGACAATGGTGTCATACATGTGCAAGCTTGAGTTAACCAGCAGAATATTAATGGCTGGTGACGAACGATGCACAGGTGCAAAGAGCTCGGCGTAGCTCTCAGGGTCCAAGCTGTGTTTGTAACAAGGGCAATTAGAAACCAAAAGGCATCTTTTAGCAAGGCATCTGAGCACGTTGGACACCAAATCTTTCAGGCAATGAATGTGGCATCTTCTCTACCATATGCGGCCATTTATATAGTGCATCGCTGTAGCGCCGCTAAGTCAAAATTGGGGCTTTTCCTAACCTATGCATCCCTTTCTAATGCAAATGACAGTTCAGTTTGACTACTTGCTATTTTCTTCCCTGCAGAGCTAATGCCCTTAGCAACGCCTCCATGCAGCTTCCTCAGCCGGCACAGGACACTGTATATCAGTATCTACTGGCTATCCACAGAGGTAAATTGCATGGTTTAAAGACTTTTCCTTGAACGTGAGCTTTCAACCTGGACTCTAGCCTAGGCCATTTAAGGACTCTGCCCCCCAGGCACAGTTAGTTGTTCCAAGAGATATTACAGTCCAGTTATTTTAAATGTGTTTTCATGAGAATTAGTTCAGTTGTGTGAATGGAGCCAAAAGAAAAGGTGCATCTGAGACTGTACTGAGGTTGGAAAAAGTTTGACAGACTTTTTCCAGTGTTGGTGGGGGTTTGGGGGGTTATTTGTTTTCCTTTTTTCTTGCTCCTCTTGCTTTCTGGTTTGGGCTGTAAATGAAAGATTAAATATCCCATTTGAAAGGCTATACACTGAATAAAAGCAGGACACACTAGGGATCTCCCAAGACCTCTGGGCAGAATGATCCTCTCCCTGTGCACTGCCTTTCCTGTTCCCCATCCCTTGCAGATCCATGCTTTTATTCTGGACACCGCCCCACCACAAAACGAATAATGGGAAAGTGCCTTTGCTGGGCAGAAATAATTCACGTGCATCTAACGTCTCTGCCTTCTGATCTTTTTTCCTAAGGCTCCACCCTAAAATGTTATGCTGGACCCAGTCTGCAGGCTTTTCTGGATACGTACTTGGCCAAGTTTTCCACCAAGGTGACCACTGAAGATTTAGTAGCCCTGATTCCTTCCAGCCAGATGTCAGAGGTGAGCCTGCTCCGTATCCAAAATACTCACTGTTGAATGCTAGGCCTGCGTGCTTTCAGAAACCCTGTGAGACCCTGACGTGTAACTTCAGGTATCTAAGTGCATTTGATCATCTGGCTCTTAGATGCAGGTGAAAATGTTACCCCCTGTGCTGCTCCTCTGTCCAGAAGGAAATTATACACATGGGCAGCTAAGCACCAAATGTTCTGCATGCTCTGATAATGCACAAAAAAAAAAAAAAAAATCAGTCTCTGCATCATTTGGTTTCCTGAGCACATTTCACAGATGGCCCTAAAACAACCAGGAGGCTAATTAACTCAATGCAGATGAGCGATCATTTGTGCAAGTTCATCAATCAAGCAGTGTTATGACAAGGACAAAGATCTATCGATCCCTGCAATCACTGAGCACTCCCTTCTGTTGACATAATTTATACGGGCTCGTTACAGATCATCGGCTCTCTGCAGCCCCGCGAGATGCTAAACGTGCTGATCGAGTCAGGACACAGCAATAATCCATCAGCGCTGGAAATTATCCTCAGAAACTACAGAGACATCGAGAAGCTTGGGAGAGTGCTGGATGGGCTAGATCAGGAGGTATGGTAGGAGAGATGCCAAATAGCTAGGGAAAGAGAGGTTACAAAGTCCCTTTGGTCCCTATGTTTCAGGGCAAAGCTGCTCACCAGCGGCGAGTCAGGAAGAGTTTCCCAAGAAGCAGTATTGCCCATTGAGGTTTATCATGGGAATTTAAGATTTTTTGGATTTTCTTGGACATGGGAAAACAAGTCCCATGTTTAATATGAACAAACAGACGTGTAGGACTGGTGTCATGCCTGCCAGTCTGAGGGCACCACAAGAAAAATGTGACCAGCAGCTGACTGGTCAGCATTTGAACGGTCTGCTCAGGTCTTATCACAATGATACAGCCATCGTCGTCATCATCATCATCATGCCACGGCTGATGTGTAAACACCCCTTCCTTTGTTGGCAGATAAATGCCACTTCGGTAAGACCCACTTTTATGGCCCGAGTACTCGTGTCTGCTCTTTGCAGAACTAAGCTTGGATCATGTATGGGTGAGAGATCTGGAAAGATGACCCAGGGTGCAGCAGAAGGTTATCAGGGAAGAACTGAGGTTGAAGGGGAGACTGGACTTCTCAACAGCAAACTGAATTTCGTAGCCTTGACCAGCAAAGATCATTTAACCATCATCACAGTGCCTTCGGTTACAAAGTGTGATCCTGTCTCTCTCAGGAATATAGGAGCAATGCGAGCATGAAAGCTGTTCTGGATGGGGTCTGGCCCACCTTGGTGACAGCCCTGACCTCCTTGAATTCGTCCAGCTTGGACACGTGGTTAAACAAGCGGCTCCAGGCCTATCTCCTCCTCCTCACCAAGAACCAGCTCAATGTGTTGGAGGTCTTTACTGAAAACTGTGTGGATTTTAAGCACCTGTAAGTATTGGCCCTTTTGCCTTTGAGAAAGCAGCATATACTGAATGTGACATCTCTGTCTAAAGCATGAATATCAACTGCTTGGATAAAAGCTCATAGACAGTCAAAGCAGTAGATACCTCTTCCATACTACACAGTTAAAGAGTAGATACCTCTTCCATACTATACAGTCAAATAGTAGATACCTTTTCCATACTATATAAAACCAAAGCAGTAGATACCTCTTCCATACTACACAGTCAAATAGTAGATACCTCTTCCATACTATATAAAACAAAAGCAGTAGATACTTCTTCCATACTATACAGTCAAACAGTAAATACTTCTTCCATGCTATATACAGTCAAAGCAGTGGATACCTTTTCCAGCCACAAAGATACACATTATGTTAATGAGAGTTATCCTTATACATCTATATATTGTATGTCCTATAGCTTGAGTCATAGGATGTTTGAAGAAAGCAGTGACTGGTCCAAGACCATCTCAAAGGTCACACGAGACAGCAGCTAAACAGAAGATCTGTACGTCATCAAATGGCTTGGGCTGGAGAAGGGACTTTTACCAAGCCCCCACTTCCCTGTTTGATCCCCTTGTCCTTTCTCCATCTGCAGGATGTCACACTGTCTACTCATTAAATGCTATAACAATCCTCTTTTTCCTCCTGCCAGAGTCAAAGCCTTCAATAACAGCTACAGCGATCACACCGCTGAGATGCAGGAAGACATCGGCACAGTGCTCAAGAGCTCTCTCCTCCAGCAAGGTAACGACTTCACCTAACATACCATTAAGCAGCAGAGCTCTCCACCGCAGGGTATTTTTGAAAAAGAACTAAATAATTCTCCTTAGATCAACAAACAGAGCATGAGCATTTGCACGAGGAAGGACAAGCATAAGGGGTCATTTTCCAGCTAGGGCCTTTGGTTTCAAAGCGTCAGTTGGTCACCAGCTGGAGTCTGGAGACGTCTCCATAGGGATAGCATCCATCAATTAAATAAATGATCATTGTCCACTTCCCTCGGAAGCATCTTGCTTTCGAGATGGGATATGGGATGAGCTGTGCTATGACCACTCTGTTCAGCTATAATTATCATTATTATCAACTGTTAGGGAAACAACCCGGGGACTGAATGGCTGGAGAGATGGGCACTCAAGGGGGATTCAATGAAACATGAGAGCTGGGGTATTTCCACCCCAGGGAGGGCAGCGGCATGCACATTTGTGATGCTCGTTAAGCTCCCTGCAACGCTGTGTAGTGAAGCGCCCCCGCCCGTGCAGCTAGGAAAGCCTCGGTGAGCTCCAGCAGCTTACAACAAGGCTCTGTTCCCCGACAGGCGACAAGCTGAAATGCTATAACAAGAGTGACGGGAATGGCAGCTCCATGGCCTGGTTTCAAAACTACCTGACGCACTGTACCGGCAAAAACATCCAAGCCTTCAGCAACAGCCCCCAGCTGGTACGTACAAAGTCTGGGTTTCTTAAGGGTTTCTTCTTCTAAGTTTTTCCCCAGTCGCTGCTGCATAAGAGCTCATCTGTGCGCATGAGCGAGTTGGCAGCCAGTCCTATCCCCTCACTGCTCTTTTTTCAAAGCCACATGATGTAGCAGAGCACCCCAGGCCCCCGGGAGTGCCCAGGGATCCCTGTCCTCATTCACAGCCCAGTGAAGTCAGCAAAGAGGCTCTTGTCTCTTCTGCGGTCTTGGGATCAGGTCTTCACTATTTGTGCCTCAGTTTCCCCATTTGCACGGGGAGGATGAGATGGTGCCATAGGATCATAGAGGAGGAGACCTGGAAGGGACCTCGTCTAGCCCAACCACAACTTGATGGGTTATGTGACTGGGAAGCTGAAGCCAACAGCTTCTTGCTGAGCTGTGCAAGAAGGTCCCTGAGCTCAGCAAAGGAGGTGAGCCCGTAGGAAGGGCCTTGCAGGGGAGGCAAGACTGGCTGCTCCAATGCAGCTTGCCCCATCCAGTGCATCCCACCTGCACTCTCGGAGAAGGAAGGGGTTGCCATCAGATCTTGCCTGGCACATCCCAAGCATCCTCCCAGCAGAGCTTTTTCTCATTACCAGCAAAGAGGAGACCTCCAACACCGCAGGGGACCATGGAGGCTCAGAAGCGGGGTGCATCGGCCCGCAGCACCAGCAATATCATTTAGGAAGACCCACCGTCATCCTCTTTCCTTTCACAGGGGAACGAGACGGACACCTGCATGAAGTCCCTCCAAGGACTTGGCCCTGCGGCAGCCGGGTTAACTCCGTCCATGCTGCTGGAGAAGACGGATGGACAAACCCTCCGGCAGATGCTCCCATGGCTGTCAGCCGCTACAGGCTGGAGCCCAGCACAGGCTTCCATCATCCTGAGAAGAGTCCTTCAGGGTGGATATCAGGTAGGAAGAAAACCCCACGTGACAAAAGGAGACTCTCCACCAGGGATGGGCAGTATGGGGCTTATGATACACCATAGCATAGAGGATGGTGGCGACATGTATGCACAAGGCAGTCCATTTAGTTTCTCCCAGATTAATCTGTTAATTCCTGCTCTTCCCTTGCACCGGCCTGGTCAGAAACTGTATGCAGAGCTGATGTGCCTGACCACTGGCACGCACAGCCATGGCGACTCCACGTGCAAACTGGCTGTGGCGTTTCACGCATGTTATTGGGGAGAAAACAAAAGAAAAAACAGGCTGAGAAAAGTTAGCCTGAAAGACAACAAAAGAAGCCTTGAATGTTCATCTAGCCCAGTGCCCAGCTGAGCAGGAAAACAGGGGCTGGTTTCATAGTTTGTAGGGTCGGAAGGGACCTGAGCAGAACATCTAGTCCGACCCCCTGCCATGGCAGGAAAGAGTCTGGGGTCAAATGACCCCAGCAAGGTGTTCATCTAACCTCCTCGTAAAGACCCCCAGGGTGGGAGCCTGCACCACTTCTCTTGGAAGTTGGTTCCAGATCCTAGCC
>NW_017729016.1:4602612-4616268 GCF_001723915.1 Gavialis gangeticus
CTGATGAAGATGTTGAACAGTGCGGGCCCGAGGACCGAGCCCTGGGGGACCCCACTGCCCACGTCCTTCCAGGCTGAGAAGGACCCATCCACTACCACCCTCTGGGTGCAGCCCTCCAGCCAGCTGGCGACCCATTTGACTGTGTGGGTGTCTATGCCACAGCCCCCCAGTTTCTTAATGAGAACGGGGTGAGAGACAGTGTCAAAAGCCTTCCGGAAGTCCAGGAAGACGATGTCCACTGCTACCCCTGCATCTAATGATCTGGTGATCTGATCGTAATAAGGCCACCAGGTTGGTCTGACAGGACCTGCCGCTGATGACCCCATGCTGCTTGCCCCTGAGCATGCAGTCCCCTGCTGGCCCCTCATGGATGCATGCCAGAATTATTTTCTCGAACAGCTTGCCCAGGATCGAGGTAAGGCTGACTGGCCTATAGTTTCCCGGGTCCTCCTTCCTCCCTTTTTTGAACATGGGAATCACGTTGGCCCTCTTCCAGTCCTTCAGCACCTCTCCAGAGCACCACGAGTGCTCGTACAGCCGTGCCAGGGGTCTTGCTGACTTGAATACGTCCAGCCCCTCCAGAAGCTCCCTAACTAAATCCTCGCTAAACCTTGGCCCAGGTGTGCCTCCCCCGGGGCCCAAGTTTATAGCAGGGGTGTTCAACCCCCAGCCCCTGGGCCAAATCCAACCCACAGAGCCATGGCATCTGGCCCGAGGGGCTCCCCACTAGTCAGGAAATTTGGCAAGGGAGGAGCAGTGGCAATTAATATTGCCACCCTTCCCCCCTCTGCCAGATGCCCACAGCTGGATCA
This sequence comes from Gavialis gangeticus, assembly GCF_001723915.1. NCBI lineage: Eukaryota > Metazoa > Chordata > Crocodylia > Gavialidae > Gavialis > Gavialis gangeticus. The sequence goes on from NW_017729016.1 coordinate 4,603,425, forward strand.
GGGTCACGCTCCCTTTCCCCCTCCCCCCTCATGTCTGGATCAGGCCCTGCTGGACAGGGACCACTGACCAGATCCAGCTCATAACGGACCAGGCCCTGCCCATGCATCCCAAGGCGCAGAAAGCTCGAGTGCCACCGGTTTTGACCGTCGTGCAATGTGACTTTTTCACCAGGTCAGCAATGCCAGCCGCATCCTGGCGCTGGGGGAGCTGGTGGTCGGCCTTCCTGCTGCGGCGCTGGACAAGCTGGGCAGAAGGGACATCCTCCTCCTGGCAGCTGACCGCAGTTTCTCCGCCAGCATGGAGCAGGCCGCCCAGCCCATCAAGCACAAATTCGTGTGCCATGTGAGTCTCCGGGTCGGCTCTTCACCCGACAGCACTTGGCTCTGTCGCAAGCGGGCAGGAGAAATTGGGGCAACGGTCACTTCCCTCAAGACAGGGTTAATGGCCTGAGTCCCATCTGTCTCCATTTCAGATCTTACAGAGCACGAATGGGAGCAGCTTCCTCCATGTGCCAGACAACCTGGCTGATCAGATCCCCCTGGCCAGACTGACTTCAACCCCCATTGACGTTGATGAAGTCAACCGGAAGAGATGGACACCTATGCAGGTGACTCACTGTGCTGTTGCATTGTCCTTGTATCACCTATGCAGAAGGAAATCCTGCAGCACGGGACATATTTCACATGTGCTCTGCATGCAAGGCTTCCAGCGGTACATGCGCCCAAATGGGAAAATAAACCACAGATTGTGGTTTCCTCTATAGCATATTGAGACTGGCTTCCTTTTCTTGTCCCAGGCCAGTGTGTTCTTCCAGGCAGTGCTGAAGTCCACACAGCAATACTCCAGGTGAGTGGCAGGACATGACCATCTCCTAGCAGGCAAAAGAATTGCTTTGCGAACACGAACGATGCTGCCTCTATGGCACGAAAGAGTGGATATGAGATGGTTTTTCTTGAAAGAGCCCCAAATCTCTGATTTTGGGGCATCAGGGCGCCACTGGGTTATTGCCGCGGGATATGCAGCTTTGCCACTCTCCCTTTATACCTTGGGCTCTATTTAGAGGACATGACATGTTGCTCCTCCAAACTCCAGAGCTGTAGAAGGTGGCTAGGCAGGAGGTGCATCTCATGCCAAGGGAAGGGAGATAATAGGGAGCATCTTGGGTGACCCATGTTGGTCAAGCTCTGTTGGGATCTAGCAGGGGCCACCTCCACCCTTGCATGGGATTGCTGCAACGCGTGTGCACAATCACACGCCTAAAGATAGTTCCCAGAGACCCAGTTCAGCTCCAATAAAACATCCTCCATTAGTTTGTAGTTGCTACTGAAGAAGAACATGACACTGGTTACAAACGCTTGACTGCTTCTAATTCAGGCTATCGTCTGCTGTCCTACAAGGGTTCAGCTGTGGAGCAGCAAACTTCTTAAACCAGCAGCAGTTTGCTCGCCTGGTGAAAGCCATGAAGGGCAAACAAGTGAGCCTGGAGCATAGCCAGGTGAGTCAGCCCCTTGGGGACTCCATAAGCAGATCTACACGGGAATGTCTGCAGGCAGCACGACTGCAAAGTCTAGCAAAGTCTAGTTCATCGCTGGGGCAGCTTGAATGGCACCAGGGGTAGCTTAGACACCTATGTCAATAGTATGTATTGGTGTCAGATTCGTGCTGTTGTGTGCCCAAGGACATTCAAAAGGAAACGACTCCAGCTACACGTGCGGGAAAGAGTGCTACCAGACTGGCGAGCACAGAATATATTGTAAACAAAGTAAAATTATGCATTGGTCGCCATTAGCCGATTCACCAGAAAGTAACTTTAGATTCACACGTGCACGTCCATGTATCGCATTCATGGAAGTTTCCAAATCTCAAAGCATGCGTAACACAATTCCATATACCCAATAATTTATCTAGACAGAATTTTGGGTCTGAAAAGGTAACATTAAGCTACAATGTTCCAAATTGCTCTCTCTCTCTTCTGAACACAAAGTCAAGGCCCAGCCTACTTTTAATAATCGATTAACAAATGCATGACACTTTTCACAAGGTGGAGGATGTTGGCCTCTGTCTAAGATAAATTTCAGCAGGGGTTCACATCATGCTTCCTTAAGTTTCCCAGAAGTTTCATGTAGGGCATCTGTACACGCCGTGATGTTTAATCCTAAGTGATTTAAATAGGATTATAAAATTTAAACTTGTTTATTCTGCCGTGGCACATGTGTTTGCATGCACAGGGCTTTCAAACGAATAGGTGCCACATTCTTCACTACTCCCTGTCCTAAACGATAGCACGGCACTGCTGTGGGCTCTCAGCCAGATGTTACGCTCCCATTCAGAGGTGGCTTCACTTCTGTGATAAGTAATTTGTTAAATGCACAAGCCCCTGCAATGCAATTCTTGCTTGTGGTTTACTGCGCCTCTTGAATTCAGTGCAGAACACAATGTACTATGGGTGCCAGGGTTTATGTTGCACTTTTGGCTGGGATCCACCACAAAGCCAACAGAAAGCCTCCCACTGGTCCTTGTGAGTCAGTTTTGGAAAAAAACAGCATTACCATTGGTCGTTTGTGCTGTCCACTGACTAACAAAACCACAATGAAGGGGTTATATACTTCAGGGAGGATGGATTTATTTTCACTTAGATAATTCATGAATTGTTTATAATCAGTTCCTTACGTATTATTTTTTGCAGCTCAGCTGCATGACAAGAAGACTGAAAGGACAGATAACAGAGTTGGATTTTGAAGAATATCCAGCTGATCTTCCTCTTTACATGGGGTAAAGACACATAGCTGCAGTTCCTCTTTACTTGTTAAAAGGATGCTCCAAATGAACTGGTATCTGCCCAGTTGTGCTCAGCAGTTCAGCATGAATTCTGCAGATTTCTTTAAGCCTCTGTGTGGTTTGCAGAAGACCGATCTCTCTCATATTTAATCTCTTCTAGGCCAGAGGAGTTTGCAAACACAGTGAGCTGTCAGAAATATTTTCAACTTGTTGGACAAGCCAATGTCGACCTTCGACCCAGAGGCTCTTCCAAAAGGCAGTCTCTGGTGGACAGTGCTTTGGTCTGCCTGGTAAATTGGTATTTTATTCATTGAGCAGCTAATATCTTACCAAGCCTTGCAGTGTTATGGCACTGTACTAATGGACTCAGGTCCCAATTGGGAGAAACGGATTATTTAGGTTTTACATAGATTCCCACGCCTGTGTTATACAAGAGCTCAGACTATCAAATCAAGCAGTCCCTTTTGCTTTAAAACCTGAGCATCTGTGATTCCTCCTCTTTTCATACACCAGCTCCACAGTTGCCATCAACTCAGAAACACCAGTGAATAGTCCCTATTAAACACTTATCATTTGGGTGGGGAAAAAGCATACTCAACTCTGGAACCCGCTCTCTTTCCTGGACTGTTCCAAGGAGCGCCGTGTTTCCAAGAGGCACTGTCAGAGATGTCTGATAGGGAGGGATAAGTCAGTGAGTGTAAAGTGTTTGTCTCCTAAATAAGAAAGGGTGTGGATAGAAAGTGTAGTAGCTATTCCAGAGTTACCTCCCCTTTGTGGACACTCAGTCCAAAATAGGAAAGACTCATCCCAGTTTGACTGAATCCAGTTTGAAAGAAGAGTACCTGTCTAGTGAGCCAGTGGCAAGACTCCCCCATTGACCTCGTTACAATTAGGATCTCACCCAAAATATTCTTCCATTTTGTCTTCAATGACATTCATGATATTTTGGAAAAGAAATTTAGCATAATCTAATAGTAGCCTCAGATACCTCACAAAGCAAGCCCAAACCCTATAATTCTGGCTCAGGGAACACTTTCCCTTGGTTATCTTGGTACATGGTCATCCACACTGGACATTTGTATATGCCACGATTTTTGCCCTTTCTTGCACTGCAACTGCGTGACTGTTTGCACAATAGGGATTTCCAGATGCTTTAAAAGTCTTTCTCCTTTATCTGATTCACAATCTATGCTAATATTGTATATTCCACAAAACCTCCATGTAAGCATACTGTACCAATGTATCCGAGTCCCTTGGGCTGCTCATGTTAATCGTTTTGGTTTCTCCTGTTCTCAGGGAATATCCAGCTTATCACTTTCTAAGGAAAACCTACAGACTTTAGGCCACCTGGCCTGTGCCCTCAATGGTTCCTATATTGCAAAATCTGACTTGCAAATACTCACGGTTTTGCAAAGCTGCAGGTCATTCACCGGAGACCAACAAGCAGCTATAGAGGAGCAGCTGGAGCGCAAATATGGGTATGTTACATGTGGAGCTTCTTGAGGGGCGAGTTGTAGTGTCACGGGATATGTCTACACCAGAGAGCCATAAGCCCCATCACACACACAAACCTGCTGTGTGCAAGGCAGTCCCAGAAACAAAACAACCAGGGGGATCCTAGCCCACTGCTCTGAGCTGGGCAGCTCAGTGCAGCCTGCACAGTCTGATTTATACTAGGTCTTCTTAGATGATTTCTTCTGGACACAAGGCACATTTGAATTTCCCTACACCCAGTGCACAATCACATCATTCATCTTAGGAAACTTGGATATGATTAGGACACGTGCCAAATATCTCTCTCCTTCTCAGACCTCCTTCCACCTGGACAGCCAGCACCCTGATGGACATGGGAGCCATTGCCAGTGCACTGAGAAGAGGAACACTGCAGAGGATCCCAGAGGTATGGTACCACTCAGAGACAGCAGCAGGGCCTAACAAGCATGAGATGAGGAACCCTTGGGTTTTAACCTCCAGCCTGACAATCACAGAAAATTTGGGTTGAAAAGGACCTCATGAGGTCACGTCTAATCCAACCCCCTTCTCAAAACCCCAACTGGATCATCCCAGTCAAGGTTTTGTCGAGCTGGACCTTAAAAACCTCCAAGGATGGAGACTCCACCACCTCTCTGGGTAACCTGGTCCAGTGCTTCACCCCCTCCTAGTGAGAAAGTTTTTCCTAATATCCAACCTCAGCTTCTCTTGCTGCAGCCTGAGCCCATTGCTCCTTGTCCTGCCATCTGCCCCCACGGAGACCAGCCCAGCTCCATCCTCTTTGCAACCCCCCTGCAGGGAGGTGAAGGCTGCTATTAAATCCCCACCCTCGGTCTTCTCTTCTGCAGACTAAGATCTGCTTTAAGGCACTAGGCAGATCAGTTCACTTCTTAATCTCCATTCCCATGTATAAACCAAGCAGGGGAGCTGGAAGATCCAGCTGGTCAATAGCTGAAAATCCAAAGCGCTAGGTTTGCACTGTGTAGGAGTGATACAATACCAAAAAAACCCACAAGAGGCTCCTACCCTGTCAGTCCAGTTTTTGCACAAGGTTTAACTTCAAGAGTGAAATGATAGGAGTCATTAAGAGAGGCTGGATTTAGATGCTGAAAACCATCTCACCAGCCTTACCAGCATCTGCAGTTCAACTCACCCGGCAGTTCCTGTCCTTAAAGCTCTCCTCTTCCTACACAGATGGCAAAGACGCAATTTTTCCCCAATTTCTTGAGCCAGCTGAAGACCCAGAATAGGAATCAGTTCACAAACGTCATGGAACAGCTCGCGAATGCCCCACGGCAGAAACGAGATGCGAGTGAGTACAGCCTGGCTATCCCTGGCTTGGTCGACTCCCCTTCTTTTGGCCTAAGCTGCCCCTTCCCCTCAAGGCCTTGAGCCCCAGGGGCAGTCTCAGAAAAGGGCAGCCCTGAGCTACAACAGGGTTTATTAAATGACAGAGGAGACTGGAAAGTGGAATCTGATGCTGCCAAATAATGTCCTGAAGCTCAGTGATCAATGTGGGGTGGACAAGGGGGATCTCCCTATTTCCGTCCTCCACTCTCCAGAGGCTCCACGCTGCTCCCTCCAGCTGAAAAGGACAAGCCAAAGCAGAAAAGGGTGTCCTAACACAACACACACTGCTTCCCTGTCCCCAAAGGGTTGAATCTACCACCTCTAAAGCAACTCCACTCTCCGAAGAGTCCTGCTTGGAGAATCGCACACAGAGAGACAGGGCCACATGAGATATTTTAACCATCTTTTTCCCCGCAGACTGCACAGCTCCACTGACAACAGAAGTGCTGGTGGAGCAGAGAGATTTCATCGGGGCAAAGTACACGTCCAGCACCGAGCTGGATGCCTGCCTCTCTGCAGAAGTACTGAGAGATGCTTTGGAGATGCTGGGGAAGGTGGACTTTCAGGATGCTCCACTTCAAGCCCTGAAGTGGAAACTGGACAAGGTAGAGCAGTGTCTGGAGCAGGCTGGGCAGGAGGGTTAGAGACCAACACCCCCGTTCTGTAGGGTCCAAGGATGAAGCCAGCTGATGGTTTGGTAGGAGTGGGGGGGGGTGGAGATTTTGCTTGGGTTTTCACTTTTAAATGGCAGTTCAGCTGCTTTAACAAATACCAGCACTTTCAGGTCCTACTCCACCATCCCAGCAAGGCATTCATGGTGCATCACAGCCTCTCTGTCTCTTAGAACACCCCATCTCCATTTAACAGGGGGGAATTAATGCTCAAACAAAGCAAAAAAAAAAAAGAGGCCGATTATTAGGGTCACTAAGTGCCCTCATTTTCACTCTTCGCACCACGCTATTTACATGCCTGAGTTTGGACATCCACGTTTGAAAATGTGGCCTCGCTTTTGCAGGCACTTCTCAACCAAAGGGATCCCACAGTCAGCATTTCTAACCCCACGCCCACAAGGAGCTGCATCTGAAACACCAGAAACACCCGACAACATCACAGGGTAAAAGCCAGGGAGAGAAGGGCCCTGCCCCTGCAACAACAGGGATGTAGGTAGTTAATTGAGGGATGTATGTGGTAGCCGTGTTGGTCTGAGACAAAAAGAAGTGCAGAACTCTAGAAGTCTTCATTCAGAGATGATAAAAGGTATCAGACCAACTAAGAAATCACAACAAAAATTAACTGATGTTCAGAAAGATTGAGCAGGACCAGAACTACAACCCCAAAGGGCTGAGGCCTCTAAAGCCCCTAAACACCACTCAGCCCCCTTTCACTTCAACAGACATGGCCAGGATATTCGGTCTGGCTTATAAACATAAAGAAGGAGTTTGACCTCTCTGATTGCAGATGTAGTTAAAAAGCAGATACAGATCCCCCTTCTCTGCCCACTGGTGAATCAGGATAGCGAGGTGAATACCAGGCATTACCCTGACTCCCACACGCACCTTCGCTTTCCATCTGTTTGAAAAGCCATGCCGCCATGAGCAGACACATAGATATGTCCCCCCTGACTGCTCCATGTCTTTTGTGCTACATGCAGACCTTCGGCACGCTGCCTGAAGACTATCTCCCATTGCTAGGAAACATAGCCAGGATGTATAACACAGCTGAGATTGGGAACTGGAACATCACAAGAGTGGATACCTTGTCAGCCCTCTTGACAGGGACATCATGGCAAAATGATCTCCCGAAGGTAGGACCCAGGAAAGCAAAGACTTGACTGGGTGCTGGTTTAAAAACTAATATATATATAGAATAATAAAAATGGAAGGACTATTGCTGCTGCTTTGATAAATGATGCTAACATTGAGGCTATTTTATTAATGCCTTTAAACCTGCTATTTGTCCTCATTAACACACCCGCAGGTTAACGCTCTGGTCACTCGGTACCTGGAAGGCAGCAGGATGCCGTTGGATGGGACGCTGCTGACCGTGCTTGCTCCTTACATCTGTGCTTTGGGAGATGCTGACCTAAAAGCACTCAGCAGTGTGGCCATCAGGTGCCTTGTGAATCATTTCACCTCTAAGTGTCTGGGAGGAGACAGAGCTTTAGAAATCCCCATCCAGGGCTTTTCCTTTGGGAACTTGGAGCGGCTGAATGCTCAGAGGAGCTTGTTGCAACTGGACAGATCCTGGGATTCCCATCCTGAGGGCTATGCCGTTGGATGGGATATTGCTCAGGGAGAAGGGCAAGCCATGAAGCAGTCCCTGTCCCCCACTAGGCACCAGAAGCTCTTCTGCGCAGCTATCAGAGCGCCCTGGGGAGGTGGGAAGTACTCTGATGCCCATTTGCCAGGTGGGGACTGAGGCCCAAAGGCAAAGTAACCTGCCTGAGGTCACAGGTGAAGTCTGTGGCAGAGGAGAAAATCACTGCTGGGCCTCCCAGGAATACGATCACTGGGCCACTCCTCTCCCAGGCTTGTGGTTTCCTGCAGGACGTCTTATCCACCTGTGCAAATGCTGATCGCTCCAGCCGTTTAAAAAGAAACACCAAATCTCAAAAGCCCCTTCCTCTGCAGAGATATGAGCGCACCCATGAACGTCTCACGGTGCTCCCAGCGCAGGAAGAGTCTCCTCTACAACCTCCTGAGAGCCGCTTACCAGGAGCACCAGAGCTCCCCGGATGCCTATTACCAGTTCCTAAAGCCGGTTATCGGTGAGTCCCACTGCAATGAAAGGGCTCGACTGGCAGCTGCTGAGCTTGCTCCTATGCAAAGCCCCAGGTGACAGACACCCCCGTGCTCCCCGGGCCAGCAAGGCTGAGCGGGGTTTGGATGTAGCCACACATCTCACTTCCAGATACCCCAAGTTATAAACACTTCAGAGAAGGAACATTTTGGATCCAGACTCACTCCCAATATACCTTTTCCTTTCTTCCATTACGGTGCCATTTTCTAACATAAAAGCAGCACAGTCCCAGGTGGCTGAGCAACACGGCAGGTTTTGCTGGATCTCAGCCATTAAACGCAACTGCTTTCCCTCATTTAAAGGTGGAGCCTCCGCCCAGGACCTGATCCGATTTGCCTCCAACCATCCTGTCATGGCCACGGATGTATTTATAGACCTCAATCCAGATGAAGTGCAGGTATGTGGGAAGCAGGTAGTCATCACTGCTCACTCTGCAAGTGTTTTTTCTAAGACAAAACAAAACCAGCTCTCCCGATCCCATCAAAACCATGAGAAAGCAGTAGCTCCCATGACGTTTTCTCTTGGGCTTTCCGACTGAGTCTGAAGCAGATGATAGCCCCGTGCATACATCTGCCAAGCTAGCAACAGCCAAACCCGAAGGTCCAGGTAGCTCAGGATCCTGTCTCTGACCTCAGTTAATACCAGACTTCACAGGGGCACCAACAGTCTTCCCTTAGCATCAGATCTCTAACCACGAGCCTGGTGGCAGCTGCTCCGAACCATGATGTTTCATATCTATTCCAGCAGGCTTCTCATTAATTATAACAGATGTGGAAATCCACCTATGTAGATCATAGCATCATAGATCGATGCCTTAACCCGTTTGCGCAATATTGTGAAATGGCAGGTCGCAGAGATCAGTCAAGACATGCTGAGATTTTGGGAAAGGATTCCCTATTTCCAGCGGTTCCTTGCATGCAGGAAGGCCATGGCCAGCATAAGAAATGGGGCAAAGTTTTGGTGCATTAACAAGAGGTAATTAATGAACATGACATTAACAAGAGTTAATGCACCAAAGGCCAAGCAGACCCAACCTCAAAGGCTTGTGGGGTGCCCTACGCAGTGAGCCTTTACTGGCAAAACTATGCAAGTTCCCACAATAAACCAGCCCATGGGGCAGAAGTGAAGCAGTGCTGGATATCTATCTATCTATGCTGGGGCCCAGGGCCCAGCACAATGACACAGAGCAGGAATGAAGCTGTACTTGAACTTACAGCTGCCTGTATCTTGCCTGTGGGTTGCTAATACTGCCTGTGTATAATTTATTAGCTATGCAACACTTCCGTCTGGCGTTCTTCGCATTAATGAACCCAGGTTTGCCTCTCTTTTGCTATAGAAATTGAGCCCTCAAGATCTGAAAGATTTGCTAGGAGTTAATCTTCCAGACCTGAACAATTTAGCTGATCAGCCAGTGGTGAAAGCTTGGGTCCAGTCACACAAGCAATCAGAGGTGCAATCATTAGGACTTCATCTTACAGCAGGCATCCCAGACCCACCTCCTCATGGCTTTATACATATTCCCGCAGGTGAGTGAGTTCATGGCAAAAGCAGCAAGCGTTCTGGTGAAACAGAGGGCTCAAAAGCTACCCATTGGGCTCTGCCTAAGGCTGATTAAATACAAGTGTGCCTGCCATGCAGCCACATATTAAAAGCTTATTGTTTGCCTAGCTCTAGCGTGCAAAAAAAATTTTTTTTTAAATAGCGACCCTTCCTAGGGAAGACACGTGCAGAAGTATGTTTTCAGATTAAGTTGCCTGGGACAAATTCTCCCTGGTGTTCAGCTCATTTCTAGTAAAAGCCCCACTGGATCACATCCAGTCCATCTCCGAGAGCATATTTCCTGGTGCTTTGTACAGTCTAATTTTAAGCGATTCAACAGATGGCTTTCACCCCTTTCCTTGGGAGTCTATTGCACTGCCGACACAGCTCCCTACTGGGATGCTTTCCAAATGGCGGTTATGGGAAAACTATTAGGAGGCAGGGAAGTTGCACGAGACCTATGAAGGGATTCATTGTATGTGCAGCATCTCAGAACTGATCAGATATTTTAATCTTTATTTTAGCACCTCAACCATCTGGAAGAGCAGCGACACGTATGAAAGACTACACAGCCCAGCTTTTCTATTGCATGCTCCTTCCTTCTGCATTGGCTGTTTTCTTGTGAGCTTGTACTACTTTCACCCCAATGCCAAATACAGTATTCTAAGGCAGGGGGAAAAAAAGCAGTTGTGCATTCACGACCAATGCATATACTTTCTGCAGCTTTCCAAGTGTAAAAAGTACAGTATTTAATAAACCTGAAGACTACTCCCAAAAGCTTGCTAAGAACTTTTTTCCAACTACTCAGTTGGTCTAATAAAAGATATCACATCAACCCAAAGAACCCTGCCTGAGTATTTAATATGCATTTGAGAACACATCATTCTAGTGCCCAACAGTCATTATAGCAAGCAGTGCTGCTGCTCACGTGCTTTGATAAATGCCTAATGTGTGCTCGCTCCTGTTGACTTCACAGGGAGTGCTGACAGTAGCAAGCTCTAGCCAGGTAGCAATCTCAAGGTCCTAAATTAATTATATTTAAGTGGCATTACCCTTTTGCATTCTGACTACAATTAGTCAAACCTGCATTGGGTTTCGGCCACCTGTTTGATAATTGCAGATGACCCCAAGGCACTTTCTCAAATACTCCTATTTCTAAAAAAGTAGAGTGATGTCAGTGCAATCGGAAGAACCTCTGAACAAACCCAAGTCAGGTGTTACCCGTCATGCTGTAGGACCGAATCTCACAAACCTAGGCTTGCAAAACTCCTTATGAGGCCTGATCTGAGGGACCTGGCAATCCGAGTCAGGGTTGTAAACCTGGTTGGCTTCGGGAAATCATTTCACTTTGTGCTTCAGCTTCCCATTGATAGAAGCAAGAATTAACTCCTGCACAGGGTTATTTCTGCATGCACAGCTTCCTAATGTGCTGAGCCAACAAGGCAGCACCTAAGGAGGGACAGCTTATAGAATTGGCCCCAGAAGTGCATCCTCAGGTCTGAAACTCCCTCCAGAGGCCAAACCTGGATGTCTTTTAGATGCCCTGTAAAACCTTCCTAGTAGGTAGGCATTCAGCAAGCAAAGCCAGGCTGAGGTATTGTTCGCTGTGTTGGAGGGCAGAGGAGAGGAAGCAAATCAGTTTTATGTTGACATCCTAATGTCCTCTTAATTTGCTTTGTTTTCCTGTTGTTCTCCCATATGTAAGTTATTCTGTTTTCTTACTGCAAGCCGCCCTCAGCCTTTGCTGGGAAAGCATATATATCACATAAAGGAACATGATAAATATGGTGGATGATGGCTTTTATGAAGAGTTTGTAGATTTGCTACAGCCAGGGAGGCACCAAACATCTGGACTCAGTTGTCTGGTCTTTGGGTTCTGTCTCAGTGTCCTAAAGAGGAGGATGGGAGGTCTGGGCAGCCTCCACTCCTAAAGAAACAAAGCCTCCAGCCTAGGCACATGCATCAGAGGGCTGCGTGACCTGCCGCGCATACACCATGATCTAGAACAGATCAATGGTTGCCAAAATATAAATATAGATTTGTATAGGACAGTTTGGATAGGCACAATCCTGCCTCAGGTACAGCTGGACTAAACAACCTCTGGAGGTCCCTTCCAGCCAGACTGCCCTGCCATTTCTGTGAATAAATTGCACCCACGTCCCTTTTCTGTAGCAGACGAGCTCGCTTATGCAGCCCGGGGCCCTCCAGCAGCAAAGCAGCGTGCCGGAGGACAGACACAATGCAGGTGCTCTGAGTATTTAATGCTAGCGCGGTGGAAGAAGAGCTTTGCAGGACGCCAGCTTCCAGCCCCACTCCTCTCACTCAACAGGCAGGATCTCAGTGAAATGACTCCCACCAGGAATGCAAAGGGAGGAGACGAGCTGCTTGTGTCCCTACCCCACTGCCTAGCTCTAGCGTGCATAATTTTTTTTTTAAATAGTGACCCTTCTTAGGGAAGACACGTGCAAAAGGATGTTTTCACATTAAGCCGCCTGGGACAAACGCTCCCTCATGTTCACCTCATTCTGAGCCCTGCAGCCTCCCTGCCCCCTTCCACGCACCACGGCCCAGCTCTCGCGCATGCGCAGTGCACCGTTGGCCCGCCCGTGCATGCGCACACCCATCCCTCCAGCGGCACTCGGCAGTAGCGACCCCACACCCGCGCTTTGCAGCAGTGTGGCGGCGCGCTTTGCGGCAGCGCTGCGTACTCTCTCCCTCCCCGCGAGCGGCCGCCGCGCTTTACGGCAGAGCGGCCGGCATGGCGTCTGTATTCAGCGGCGCGCTGCAGCTCGCCGACCTGGACGATTATATCGCCCCCTCGCAGGTAGGCGGGGGCTTCTCATTGGCTGCCCGGCTGTGGGGGGAGGGGCAGTATTAGGGGGCTTT
>NW_017729016.1:4616417-4617847 GCF_001723915.1 Gavialis gangeticus
GGGGCTTTGGATGGAGGTAATGCCTGGGGGGGGCAATGCCTGGGGGAGGGGTAGTGTGGGGGGCCCGTGCTTGGCCCCGCTCCTCATTCCCTGCCCCCCAGGCCAGGTCTGCACTGTTTGGCCGCGCTGGACCCTGCCCCGCCGACCTTGAGGCATCCGGGAAAACGCTGCTCATGGCGTTCCCCGAGAGAGACCAGGTCCGTTCTCCGGCCGGGCCTGTGAGGGGTCTGAAAGGACCCCGTGGTGCCAGACCAAGCGTGGGCTTACCCTGTGAGTCCTGTGCTGGCGTTTGCTCCCCCAACCGCATGGCCCCTGACCAGCATCTCGTGCACCCCTACGCAGCTACAGGGGGAGGGGGGATTGCTTTCCAGTGGCTTTGACAGGGCAGCACCTTAGAGACCAACTGATTCAGAGAGGCAAGAGCTTTCATAAGTGACAGCCGACTGCAGCGAGATGTGATTTGAGAAGTGCAGGTGGTTAAAGTGCCCAGCTTCATCATGCATCTCAAGCAAAACCATGGAGGTGATTTTCCTGCTCCGCTCGGCGTTGGTGAGACCACAGCTGGAGCCCTGCATCCAGTTCGGGGTGCTACAGTTCAACAAGGAGGAGCTGGAGAGAGTCCAGAAAAGAGCCACTCGTATGATTAAAGGCCTGAAGAGCAAGCCATACGAGAACAGGCTGACAGATACGGGACTGTTCAGCCTATAAAGGAGAAGACTTTGGGGGGAATTGGTGGCAGCTTGGATATATATCCAGGGAGAGCATCAGAGGCTCGGTGAGCAACTATTCATCAAAATGCCCCAGGAGAAAACCAGGAGCAATGGTCATAAACTCCTAAAAGGAGGTTTCAAACGGGATATAAAGGAAAATATCTTCATGATTCGTGTGACCGGACTGGAATAGACTCCTAGCCAGGGTGGTGCAAGCACCGACCCTGGAGATCTTCAAAAGGAGACTGGACGCACACCTCACTGGGGTTATTTGACCCCTGCAGTCTTTCCTGGCCAGAGCAGGGGGCTGGACCCAACGATTTCACAAGGTCCTTTCCAGCCCTAAACTTCTGCGAATCAGGGGCTACACTTTGAAATGAGCTTTCTGCTGTGAAGAACTGCCTGTATCTTGTCACCCATCAGCAAATGTCCCTTTGCATGCATCTCTAAGCACCGCCAGCTTTGCTGCAGCCTTGGCTGCTAACGTGCTCCTATTGCCTTTCTCCAGCACTGCCAGGAGAAAGGAAAAAAAGAAAGATTTTTTTGCTAACTGCACAGTAACATCATGCTACAGGGAAAAATCATTGCATTGAAAAAGCTTCCTTTGTGTCCCTAGGACAGGTGGAAGATGTATTTAATAACTTCTTTGCCTCTGTCTTCCTCAGTAAGGACCAGAACTGCTACCTCCCTGCTGGGCCCCCTTTGGGCCCCGGAGGAGGC
>NW_017729016.1:4622847-4623290 GCF_001723915.1 Gavialis gangeticus
TTTTAAGAGGAGGTTGGATGACCACCTTACTGGGGTCATTTGACCCCAGTGCTCTTCCTGCCATGGCAGGGGGTCGGACTAGATGATCTGCTCAGGTCCCTTCCGACCCTAGAAACTATGAAACTATTAATAAATTCTTGCAGTGAGTGGATTCCAGCTGTCTTTTAAAACCCCTTTGATTCCTCTAAGTGTTTCTGCCCTTAGGAAGGCATCAGGCACTAAGCTACACAACTTCCATATATAGAGGAAGAGATTAAAAAGAGAGCTGAAATAGAAGGGGAGAAGGGATGCTACACACAGTAGTTACAGTGTGGAGGGATTAAGAGGAGGGAAGAAGGCAGGGAAGTGAGAGATTTAATTGTCACCACAAATAGAAAAGTGACATTGAGGAGAGGGAATAGCCAACAAAGCAGCACAAAGGGGGAAGATTGGGGTCAGAGGTC
>NW_017729016.1:4628290-4651120 GCF_001723915.1 Gavialis gangeticus
GACCCTAGAAACTATGAAACTATTAATAAATTCTTGCAGTGAGTGGATTCCAGCTGTCTTTTAAAACCCCTTTGATTCCTCTAAGTGTTTCTGCCCTTAGGAAGGCATCAGGCACTAAGCTACACAACTTCCATATATAGAGGAAGAGATTAAAAAGAGAGCTGAAATAGAAGGGGAGAAGGGATGCTACACACAGTAGTTACAGTGTGGAGGGATTAAGAGGAGGGAAGAAGGCAGGGAAGTGAGAGATTTAATTGTCACCACAAATAGAAAAGTGACATTGAGGAGAGGGAATAGCCAACAAAGCAGCACAAAGGGGGAAGATTGGGGTTAGAGGTCTGTAGCATAAATGGTGTCCTCATCGTCACTTGTTGCAGCACTTGAGTTTTCCTGTGACGTTTCCCACCCACACAATGAATTGGGTATGGCTCTTCTTACCGTACTAAAATAGCAAATCCGTGTTGTTGTTTTTTGATTCATTGAGCACCAGCATGAATTGGTCCTCCGCAGGGAGAGCTTTCTGTGAATCTCCCCAAATTCAGAGCAAAGACTTAATAAAACTGTACAAGCAAGATTGCCATCATGATGGAAACATGCTTGAGCATTCAGCCAGGGCAAGGTTGGTTTAAGCTGTGGCTGAGTTCTAGGTATGGTGCTGGTCAGATGTAGAGAAAGGAACTGGTTGCATAAACAGTAAAAAGTTTCAAGTATAAAAACACCCTCAAAACTTCAGTTGATGAACTTGAACAGAGTGAGCTGGGAACAAGGCATATAAAGTCATCAGATTTCCTTCTATCAAATGAAATCTCACTGGCAGTAGCTGCTTGTTGACTGTAATGACCACGCCTCCAGCTGCTAACATTCACATGAAGCATGCACGATCACCCTTAGAGAGTTTAGAGAAGACAGGACTTTGCAGACCAGCATCTGTTTGGAGCAAGACTTCTTTAAACACAGCTGCGTGTTTGATAGAGACAGCAAAACCGTACTGGTTTTGGCATGATGCTGGAAAAGTGTTCCTTCTGTAAAAATGGGGTACGTACTTTTGTAACCTTCTTTTGCTCATCTCCTTGATAACTACAGAAACTGTAGGATTGTTTGCTAATTCTGCCAAGTTGCAATTAGTCTTTTCCTCTCTTGCCTCTTCCATATTTTAGTTTTAGTTCTGTTTCAGGAATGCGTAAAGCCAATAAAAGTTGAAAAGAAACCTGGAAAAGCAGCAGCTAGGATCCAAATTGAAGATGATGGAAGCTACTTTCAGATCAATCAGGTAGCGTCTTCCCACTTGTGTAAAAGAGTCAGAAATTGCCTTATTGTTGTGTATTTAATAGGTTTACAACTACTAAGCATCTCAGATTGTGGGGACAGTGAAGACATGACAATAAACAGTTAGCTTTGTGGCCAACCCTCTTGGGTACTTTTCATATTGAAAAATGTATCTTTCTTCCTAGAATTATATAGTGAAATGGGAGACCATCACTTTTACTGTCCCAGTTTTGTAATCTGAATCTACAGCTGTAAACCTTGTGTCATCTGAGCTCTGAAATAGTGAAATACACCACTTTTTGCAATTCTGTTAATGTAAGAACAATTAACGTCAAAGTTAGTGAGCGAGTGATATCCTGAGTCCAAAATAGCGGATTTGACGTGGTGCATGTCCTCACTGACATTTCTCTGATCTATCTTCATCATGGCACTAAAATGCAGAGATTCCACTAATGCATATTTGCATACAGTGTATAGAGATGAAAAGAGGCAATATCTTTTATGTTTAAAGCTATAGATGTTGCAAGCAACTAGTGGGTTTTTTTTTTATGGCTGGGACTGGAGCTAAACTTTTTCTTTCTAGGATGGAGGAACAAAAAAGCTTGAAAAGGCTAAAATTACCCTGAATGACTGTCTAGCTTGTAGTGGCTGCATCACCTCAGCAGAAAGTGTGTTAATCACCCAGCAAAGCCATGAAGAACTCTACAAAGCATTAAGTTTTAATAAGGTAAATGAACTAAGCGGTTCACTAAACAGCAGGATAGACTGAAGGATTTGAAAATGACACCATGTTTGAGAAGCTGATGTGAAAATAGTAGAATCTGAAGTTGTAAGTTCTGTAAGACCCAGAACTAACTGTAGTATTTCTTCTCTCAGTACAATACATCAATCTATTGCATCCATTAAGAAATTTGGTGTAGATTTATAAAAGACTTAATATTTAAAACTTGTGATCCCTGGATGTAAAAATATAAAGCATAGCTTCTAGTGAGTGTAACTATCTCATCACTAGAAAAAACCTTAACCAGAACACATTCAGACCACGGAGAAGCATCTTAAAAAACACTGACATGCTAACAGATACCAGTTACTCTGCAGTATAACTGTCCAGGGAACGTTAATGTTTTATCTCTTGTTTTTCAGACAGCAGCTCCGAGTGAACAGAAGCTGATTGTAATTTCTGTTTCACCACAATCCAGGGCATCTCTAGCTGTGAGATTTAAGATGAATCCTCTAGAAACAGCAAAGAAACTGACAGCTTTCTTAAAAAACCTTGGTGAGCACATTACAGTCTAAATCACAGGTGGAAATTCTGAGGCATATCTTCTGAGCATATTTTAAGTGCAAATTCTGTTAGTCTGCATTAGAGCTGCATGAATAAGCCTTTGGTCATCTGTTTCAAAAATAGTAATAATGGAAATTCACAATCTCCTATAACTTTAAGGCATCGTAAACTCAGCAGGCAGGGAAGGAACCTAGATGATTTCCAGTCGTCAAATCATTTTTAATGCAACTTTATTCTGCTTATTTGCTGGAAACCAATCTGCTTCTAGTTACAACATTCCATAAATAACAAAGGACGTATACAAAGATGTAACCTAACTGGGTTGGGGTTTTTATTGTAGCTTGCAGTGTTTTGCCCATGAGTTTAATTGCAATCCCTGTATTACCTAGGTGTGCACTATGTGTTTGATACAACTTTCTCTAGAAACTTCAGCCTCCTAGAGAGCCAGCGAGAGTTTGTGAAACGTTTTCGAAGGCAAACTGAAGACAAAAGGGCTTTGCCTATGTTGGCCTCTGCCTGCCCAGGTACGTTTAAAATGTATATAAACTATAGGTAGATAAGTGATGAAATCCTGGGACAAACTATCAGTAAAGAAAAGCAGCAGTATACTGCTGAAAATGTTAATCTGGCTAAAACCACGTGTAAGTAAGAACAGAATGGCTTTTAGTGGCATGCAATTATTTATTTGAGATTCTTTTAGCAGTCTGTTCAACTTAAAATAGTCACTTCTATGATAAAGTGTATTATAAAAGTTCTTTAATACTTTTATAAAGAAATATTCTTGTTCTTGAATAATTAGATTAATTAAAAGACCTGATCTAGAACTTCAAGTGAGCAAGTTACTTTGAGAAACTAGTCTTGTCCCAAGCTCTTTATTGAGAGCCTACACATATTCTGTATGCAGAAGAGACTGAAAATGATTATTATTAAATGATAACATGATTTAAAAGTCATGGCAGTGAATCAATATGCTTCCCATCTCTTCTCAGGTTGGATCTGCTATGCTGAGAAAACCCATGGAAGCTTCATTATTCCTTATATTAGTACAACCAAGTCTCCACAGCAGGTCATGGGCTCTTTAATCAAAGGCTATTTTGCAGAACAACAGGTAAAGTTCGGTGTTGACCATGATTGGCAGGAAGCTGCAGAAGTTAGATTTTAAGTTGCTTTTAAAATGACTCAAACGGTTTAAAAAAGACTGATTTTTCTGATGTGAAAATGTTGGAGTGGTAGCAAGGCAGCTGACAGTAGTCTCCATTTGTATCTGTGAAGATCTGTAAATGGTGTGAAAGCATTGAAGGTGAGATCCTGTCACCATACTGCTTCAAGCATTTTACCTCCACATCCACCTCCCTACTTCTGCCTGCTCTTAGAGAGTGACCGTCTCTCCACCTTCTTTCTGCTTCCAGCAAGTGCTGATCAGTAGCAGTTTCAAGTTTGGTGCCCAAAGGCTGCTTGAAATGTCTGCACGTCATTTAACAACTGTAAAACAGGATTTTCTGTAGCCCTTCTTACCATCCCATTTGCTTTACCAGTGCATTTTGATAGAATTTAAGTAATTTAAAATAAAACTGCTATGATCGTGTCTAAGACAGAACTTGAGTTTGTGCATTCATGCAGATCATTCTTTGTCTAAAAGTTACCTGCTTTTTCCAAGCTTAATGTTTCTATTTCAGTTTGATTTAATTCGATTCTATATTTTAAACCCTCTGCGTTTCCTCCCAAGTGTCATTCTGATGCCTAAAGACTGGTGTCATGCTAATAGCCAAGAATTGAGTCTACTAAGAAACTTAAAACATTGCTGATGCCTTCATTCATTATCCATTAGCAAGCACGGTTTTAACATGTGTGTTAAATAAGCTTGGAGATCTGTGTACTTGTTACAGAAGTTGGCAGTGACTCAAGGTATTTGGCAAGAGATACTGAAACAGTGGCTCAAATTCAAAACTTGTTTCCTTGACCTCTGCTTGTTTCTTGGATGGTGGTGAACCTCAGTGCGGTGTCTGCCTTCAGTTTGTTTGCTGGAAATGCTGTTTGCAGAACATAAGTTCTTGTTTTCAGTCTGGGCTGTAATGGTGTATAGGAAGCTTATCTTCTGACTAAGCATGTAATTAGGGACTCCCAACTGCCTGAGCCTGCCAGGAGCATCTGCTTCAGTAGAGAAAACAGGAAAAGGTATTACTGAATCGTGCTACGGATGGTGATTCTGTTTCTCCTGTGCAGTTGGGTAGGGACAGAAAGATATTAAATCTGTTTTTTTAAAAGGAGAGGATTTCCAAAGGTAAGGTTGCAGTTAAATGGCTTCATTCTCAGTTGTGCCTTTGCAGTTCTCTCTCCCACTGTGTTTAAAATCAGTGAAACTAACCAATCTTCTTGGGTTTTTTGCAGCATTTAACCCCTGACCAGATCTATCATGTGACAGTGATGCCCTGTTACGACAAAAAACTAGAGGCTTCAAGGCCAGACTTTTTCAACCAACAGCATCAAACAAGGGAGGTAGACTGTGTAATTACGACGGGTAAGCAGAACCAGAGATGGTCCAGCTGACTTTCCTTCCACTACTGCGCACGGGACACAGCGCTTTGTAAAGATGCCCTTGTGGCCTGTGACCTGTTTTTAGGAGCACATCTGCAGCTAAACTTGACCATAGCTTAGGAACAGTGAAACTTTGTTAGAGAGGATTACATTATGCTCACCTCTGAGCTCTCTAGGCTCAGGTGGCTTCTTTCACCACACCCTTTGCTGTGCCGCAGAAAGAAGTTAGGCTATGAAAAACTTGTCCTAAGGGCACCATTATGAATACAAGTTTTGTGCCCATGAACACTTTCTTCTGTTTGGGGCATGGGAGGGAGGCTGGAGAAGAAATTGAGCACTTATATCTAGGGTTCTGTTCTAGGAGAAGTCCTGAAGTTGATGGAACAAGAAGGGGTCTCCCTGTCAGATGTGAGTGCTGCTGCTTTGGATACTATGTAAGAACAAATAACCTTGCTAACACCTTTAGTGATCTCTTATTTAAACACAGCAACAGAATTCCCCTTTCCTGAAACAGTTTTGCAATACAACGGCTACAGATTTTTGCATCTTAAGTTCTACTCCAAATCTCTCTTTCACATCTAATGGGTTTTGAATTCAAGTGTGATTACGCCTCAAGCCATTTGGAGATCCGCAAAAGGAGGTCAGTGAATATGAAGTCACTGGGTGTTACAGGCTTTGCATAACCCAAGCAGTAAGTTTGCCCTAAAATCAGCAGGACTGGGTGAATTCGCTCATTTAGAATATACTAGTCCCTAAGAGCTTGGATAACGTGGTAGTCTTTGATAATTGGATACCGAACACTCACACGCTATCTGCTGAAATGTCTCAAAAAAAACTACTTCAAGCTTGGAAGCTAATAAGCAATTGGAGGGGGAAAGTAAATACTCTAGTCCAGTGGGGGCCAACCTTCTTGGCAGGCATGCCACAAATTTGCCCCCCACACCCTTGCTGCTGCCACTACAGTCCACTTCCCCCATCTGAGCTGCTGCTCTGCTTTCTGCACCATGCTCCATCTGCTGCTGTGTTGCTTGTCCCTGCCCCACACAGACTGCCGGTGCCACCCCTGCTGTAGAATGATGGAGACTGTAATTTGATGGGATGCAGAAGCCTACTGCTCTGCTGTCCTTAGTTCATGTGTGTTCCCCAACATGCAGAGTATTGTATATATTCTATTGCTAAAGCTCAAATGAGGATATATCTAGATCACTTTAGCTACTCCGTGGGAGTTCTTTTATTCAATAAAGCATGCTATCTTAAGCATGCTATCTTAAACATGTGCGATGCAGATGAGATTTTAATTGCATTAACTGAAAACTGACCCTGCAGGCTCGATGTCAACCACATACAGACTAGAGGATTTAGAAATCATATTTCATGTGCTTAAATTGACATCAGCTGCAGCATACCACGTTGAACATGAAATTGAAAGGACCCGTCTTCATCAGCATGTAGAAAATGACCTTGTAAGAAAGAAACAGCATGTGCCTAACAAACCCAGTGAAGTTGAGGAGTGTTTAGAGAAGACAGCGGATGTATGTGACCTAAGTGGCCAGTGCACAAATACTTGGTGTGCTCAAGAGTGGTATTGAAAGCCCCAGCCCTGCAGCTGATGGCACACGTACAGACTACTGCACCCGCTCAGATTTCTGTGGGACTCCATGCAGCTCCATCAGTCTACTTTCACCTACAGGATTGGGGCCTTTATCTCAATCCAGATTGTAAGTGAAATTGTGCTTGGTTTTCCCTAAGCCTCACATAGACAGGAGCCAAGATAGTAAGTCTCAGCACTCCTAGCAGTCTCTATTCAGCAGAATCCCACTTTGGACTGGTTGGTCTGGCTAGGCTCTGTATGTTGGCAGGGCTCTGTAGGAAACCTTGGGGATGGGGCATTATACTTGCACGGGGTCTGCTTGATCATAAAAACACCACATAAACTCTTCTTACCAACACTTCTGAAGCAATAAATGGAAAAGTAGCCACTTCCAACCACATTTTTTTTTTCATTTAAAACAAAAACCCAAGGGGAGACGCAGTCGTTCTTATAAATAGCCACCTTAAGGAATTCAACAGGTATACATGGAAAGATCTGCTATGTAGCTGGGCCATTTAAATTTCATTTGCTTCTGTGTCTCTGCTAAAGGCTTACTGGAAAGTCCTACAGGGATTCTGAAGTGTTTGAAAATGCAATGGTGGGATGGAAGTGTCAGTTAGAAAGTGGAATCAGATGTCCAGTGTTTCGATAAAGTCTTTGGCTAAGCTATCAGAACAGCATGCTGCGCCTCATGCTTGTGGCAATAATGCTTCTCTGTAACCTTTTGCTAGCCTTAGCCCACTCGATAAATCACCTGGTCACAAACCGCACGTATTCCATAAACCTGGGAGGATTCATGTAAGTAGTCAAATGGCTGTTATTCCACTTTATCCCTCAACACGTGGAAGAGGCCATTAAGAGGTTATTAAATTTGGCAGCAGGAATGAGGTTCAAATGCCAAACATCCTACGGCTTTGCTGGTGGAACCGTTTGCATTAGCCCGGGGCTGTGGCTTACTGGCAAACTCCTTTTCAGAGAGCAGCGGTACGTGAGGCCAGACACACTGAAGCACTTATTAATGAATCTCAGTTCCTGTAAACAAGAACCGAGTTAAAAATAGGCTCCAAAGATGATTACAGGGTGCAACGTTGTGTCGTGCAGTGCTTCTAGAACTGAGATTTTTTTTATCTGCAAAAGACATCTTAGATTTGACCTGAAATCAAGCAGCTGTGAGCAACAGAAAGCCAATGTCATGCTGTTCAGGAAGGTTATAAACACATCCCTCAGCTGATTATCATCTTATAACAAGAGCCATTGTTGTGGCTTACATTTTGGGAGCTCTTCTCCAGAAGGAACAGCTGAATGACCAGTTGTATTGCAGCAGATCATCAGGATGAAACTTTATGGGGTGACTGAATTGCAGCGTTTTCCTTGATCCAGTTAAGACCATCTGTAAGTGTTGGCCTTTAGTTTGCAAGCTTTTAGAAGAGCCTAAAGTAAAGGTCAAGTGACTTGGGCTCATTTCTTTCATTCCTTGACTTCCTAGAAGTTGTGCGGTTAGAAAGGGGGGAACCAAGTGGCCAGAATTGATGGCTGAAATCTCTCCTTTCTATGCTTTTCAGCTGTCCCAGACTTCCCCAGCACAAGTGTTTTTTGGGATAGGTCCTAACATCCAAGACAAAGTGGTTGCATCTGTGAAGGATTTGGAGTCAGGCCTGTACTGACCCATGTGCAGTTAAATTCACGTGGCCCATGAATTATAAATAGTCAATATTTTGTGCTGTTTGAGTGGGGAAGGATTTGAAGGGCCTGAACAAGCAGCTGGCCGTGCACCATCATTTCTGAAATCTGCAGGTCCTTGTTACATACTTTGCAATACTTGTCTGAAGGCACATGTGGGGAGATGCAGGGGGAGACAAGGTTAGCATGTCATGACTATTACTAGTACTCAGTCAGCCGCACCAAACTGCCACATAGCCACAATGGGCTTTGCACCAGCTGCTGTATTAAGTGAAGCCATGTAGTTACCTTCTTTACCCTCCCTGTGCCCTAGGTTTAGCAGCACAGCAGAAGAGGAGCTGCTTGGCCATTCTGGAGGTGGGTCCGGCGGCTACCTGGAGCACATCTACAGATATGCAGCCAAGGACCTCTTTGGGATTGAAGTAGCTGAAGTGCACTATAAGCCTTTAAAGTAAGGAGTCAAAGCTGCTGCCCACAGAGCACTATCTCAGTGCAGTTCTGTTTATGCTCTTATCGCGCCACTGCCCAAAAAGGTCTTTATCCAACGTTAAACATTTTGCATCAAGCTCTGGGAATTGGCTGCTTACTCCCACATTGAGTTTAGCCATAAATCAGCTGCCAGTCTGTGTAGCCATTTCCCTCCATGACTTCCTCACCCTTTCCCCACCACCCACATGCTTTAATTTAGCACTGTCAGTGTTCCCAGTCTCAAGCTGCGGTGGACTTGAGAGCAGTCTGGATGACAAAACTCTTGGAAATGAGCTCTTTCACTTATCCGACCCGCTAAAAAGCAGGTGCACTAGCAGTAGTGTTGGCAGCAGCTGGCTTAGATGAGTGGGTGTCATCTGGGTTCTCTTTCTGGGTTTTGGCCCCCTAGTTGCTAGGAAGATCACCGGCAAGGCAAGTAAGCCTTTTTCTCTGCCTGCATCTAAGTGAAACTCTTGCTAACGTCTGTTAAATGTACCCTGTTTATGGTTTTATAATGGTGCATAGCCATATTGATTTAACATCATTTTCTAGCTCAGTGGAATGCCCCAGAGCGGAAGCAATCCTCAACCACCTCGAAATACACGTGTAATGAAAACACCCAACTCATTCCCTTGCTGTGGGCATTTTTTCCATCTGTTATTGGAGGACCTGGATATCTTCAATATCCATTTTTGTATGGTGGAATTACCTGCAACTTATAGTTCTTTCTTAAAACAGCCTCACTGTTTTGCCTGCTGGCTGAGGGTAGCCAGGAAAGCCCATAATGTTCACATAAAAGCTTCTTCGCTCAGGGTCTTTGCTAACTCAGCCATGCAGTCATGCAGGTGAGAGCATCCGCTACCCCGGGATGCGGAGATGACTCTGAGATCTCTTAAGTGGTATTTGCAGTGTGTGGTGCTCCCCAGTCAGATAGCCCAAGCTGGCCTGACCCGAGGAGCTCAGTAGGCCTACACGCTTGACGGGAAGGAGGCTGGATAGAGTTCAGAGCTTGAACACAAATGCATAAGTGGGGAGGAAAGTCAGGATACCAGAATGCCCCGTTGTGGCTCTGGGTCTCGGCTCTGAACAGCAGAAAAATTAATGCAGAGACACTGATAAGCTCGAGTGCCATCTGTGTTATATAGACCAGAAAACATTTATCTTCAAGCTTAAATGTGCTTCCTTTTAGATTGGGGGCAGAGCTGGGACCTCCAGTTCAGCAGGATTTTTGGAGGTTAGCTCTCTCACCATGTTACCCCCTCGCTTCCAAAAAAAAAAAAAATGCGCTTCTTCATTTGGAAGTGTATTAGCACTGAAGTTGCAGCACAGTGTTTTTATCAGGAGCAAAGTGGAGAACCAGTTTGGACAATAGATGTTGTCTGCTTCTGTTTCCCAGAAACAAGGATTTCCAGGAGGTGACACTGGAGAAGGATGGCGTGGTTCTGCTACAGTTTGCTTTGGCTTATGGATTTCGGAACATACAGAATTTAGTGCAAAAGCTGAAGCGAGGAAAGTCGCCGTACCATTATGTTGAAGTCATGGCTTGCCCGTCAGGTAAGGCTACCCAGGGATTACGTGGCTGGCTTTGAAGTTTACTGTACGAGACTTTGGAGGTTATCTGAAACGGAGAGCTGGACAGGAGCCTGAATGTCTGTCAGGGGTATGGTGATTAGAGGTAGTTAGTGAGGCTGTCAGATGTATTTTTGGAGGCTAGCAGTCAGCAGTTCTTTGCAAGTTACTTTACAGTCATGATTGAACCTGTATGTCAGCACTTGGTGCAGTACTCAAAAAAGCCTCCCAGCTTTGTAAACCTCTGGGCACTCGATAGAACTCGTGCTATGTTACCTCCTACATTGGGCAAAAGTGAGTCATGGGCATAGCTTAAAAAAAGGCAGCAACTTCTAGGGACATGAGAACCTGATTTCCTTTCTTTCTAGGAGTATCAGTCATTTACCTTCCTCCATCTTCACAACATGCAACCTCCTAGGTCTTTTATAACATCCCCTCTACAGGCCTGCAGAGGGTTAGAAGAATCAACATTTAGAAAAGTATTAAACAGCTTTGCATAGTAGTCTCTTACCTTTCTGGTGTTAGGAGTTGCCACCTTATCCTTTGGGTTCAGAGTGCTGGATTCAGCCTTCATCTACCCATCTATGAGAAGTCCAGAGCAGACAGCGGTTCTGAGCATCCATTCTTTACCTCCCCTGGATCGCAGCCCATCCCTGAGAGGAGTAAGCTGTCCAACACTGAGCAGCTGGTTGCAGGATACCACCTAGATAGCACGCAGCTGACCAGGAGTAGTAAGCCTGGAACCAGAGCAGTCTCAAGGCTTCTCCCACTGCCTCTCACTGCTGTTTTGTGTAGGCATTCATCACCTCCAGTGTTTTAATTAACATCATGGCAGTCTCTTTTTCAGTTTGTTTGCTTTCCGGGCTCCAAATAAGAGCCACAAGTTCCTGCTCCCTCCCTACTCTCTCAATGTGGAACAAGAAGGTTTAGAGCAGTCTCTTTTCCCACCATGCACTGTTGTCCACCTTATAACTCCTTTGTGCTTTGCTGCACTAGGATTGAGTCCTGCCTGACCACTAGAGGTGCAGCGTCCACCTTACTATAGGATCAGATCATTGCGGGGTGAAAGCTAATCAATTAAATAAGTTTTTCTTGTGGGAGGCCTTACATTGCTGCTCTCAGCTGCATCGTGTTTGCATCATTGGGCTTTAATTGCTCTTGGGTAAGCTTTGACTACTGGGTTTGGAAGTAATTTCAGCTTTTATTTTCTCATCTGGTTGCTCCCAGGCTGTTTAAATGGTGGCGGTCAGCTCCGAGCTGAAGGCGAACCCAGCAAGGAGTTACTTCAGCAAGTCGAGCAGTCGTATGAGTCTGTCAGGACTGAAACTCCAGAGGCAAATGGCAGCATACAGGAACTGTATGAACAGTGGCTGGGTGGCACAGCCACCGATAAGGCTGGGAAAATACTGCATACGGAGTACCATGCCGTGGAGAAAATGAGCACTGGATTTAATATCAAATGGTGAAGAAGCGTCCAACCTGTGTGACTGCAAGTCTTTGAAACCAAGGCATACTATTACTCAGTTCCTTGTGAAATCCTCCGAAGCCAGCGCACCCTCTAGAAACTTCTCTCACCACAGCTGGGTGTATACAATTTGATTAGGACGTAAGTGGTATGATTAACTCATTTTTAGAGCTTTGAAGGATATTTACATGGTCTGAATGGGAAAAGGTGTTTGACGCATCTTTTAAAACAGAAGCAATAATGTCTATTAGCTTCTGGTTCCTCCTTGTCAGCCCAAGCCTGCATTCATTTCACTTTCCCGTCCCTGTTGAAGCCAATGCAGAAGTAGCCCTGGAGTCAGTTGTGGATGTTCTTGATGCCCAGATAAAATATTACCAGGCCAAGACCTGAATGTCACATCTGCTGTAGTTTCACAGCATGAAGCTGTATAGCTGTGGCACTTAGGACATTTGTCATTTAGTGAGAACTGGGTTAATAGTACCTTGGATTCCAGTTCTGTGTTCCTGCTCATGACTAGCCATCCTTGGAGCCTGTCTGATATTTGTACTGCATTTCAAGAGAGGCGAGTGTGTCACGGGCACAGACAGCAGAAGCCTATAACAATGTTATCACGACATCTAACGCTTGCATGTTGCTGCCTGCTGAAACATGACCTGAGTGAATGTAAAGAAAAACCACTTGTGCCCTGTAACTATTTTTGCACACAAACATTCATGAATTAGCAGCTGGATGTTAACCTTCTACTAGCCCCTCTGTCTCACTAATGTTAGAGAATAACCTTGCATTCAGATAAAAGATATCTTCCCTTATACAGCACGTTTTCCATGAGGGCAATGCAGACCAGTCTCTTGTCATTTCAGTACTATCATAACAGCCTCTGTTGACAGACATTCTGTTGTAAAACAGCTGTTCCAGCTGTGAGAGTGGAGAGGAATAGGCCAAAATTTATCACACCCAACATTAATAACCATCCATGACTAGTACCAATGCCAGCTGTTTAACGTAATGCACAAACTCACCCACTAGATACCAGCCTACTTGTGCAGAAGCGTACTTGGTCTGTGTGTGTTAAACGAGCTGGTTTTGCTGTCTTTGAAATTGTCCTGTTAGGGGTTTTGAGAACGATACATGTTGTTAATGTGTAAACTGACCTTGCTCTTCCACCTTCGCTCAAGGTGAGTCTTGCTCGCTGCCTCATTAGGTTTCCTTGTTTTAAAATGGAAAGAGTTTAGCAACTGGCCTTTAGGAGCAGCTGAAGGGACCTTGTCAGGTCTGAAAAATTAAAATGCTTCTTCAGTATGCACCAGCCACAATGGGCAGGCTTTGCAACTGTATGTGCATCTTTTTTAAATGCTTCCCCCTCACAACCCCAACCCCTTATGTGGGACAAAACTCAGCAGATGGGTCACTTTCTGCTTAAATCTTGAAAAACTGCTCTGTCTGGTTCCTCGCCAAGCTGTTTTAAATTAGCTCTCAATGAATTTAGGCCCCAATCCTGACTCTTGTACACATGCTTACCTGGAACTCAAACTACAAAGGTAAAGCACATGGCTGGAGGGTAGGAGTCATAGATTTTAAAAAGCATTGATAAGGAAACAAGTCAACTCTAAATTTGGCACTGCCGTTCACAGCAGTAATCAGACCATTACCTGTTGTTCCTGCCCCCTTGCCTACATATTGTGTCTGCTTCATGCAGGAAAATACCCTTGGACACCCATTTCACTAAACCTGTTTTACTGGAGAAGCAGGATTTGGATGAGGCTAAATATATTTAAAGAAAAACCACTGTGATCTGTTTCTTTGATGCCTTCAAGCCAGAGCTGGCCTCTTCTTGCTTCTGAAGTCAGCAGCTCCTCATGCTGCAGTTTGAGATCTGTCTCCCTGCCAAAAGTCAAGTAGTTCATGATGTTGAATGGCCTTTTATACTGGTAAAGAAGTCTTGTCTACCTACTTCCTTGTCACCCGCCTCTTTGAAAGTCTAATCAAATCCTTACCAAGAATAAACCAGTCCATGGCATGAGACTCATGAAGTTTTAATTAAAGCTTTACACGTTTCAGTGGTCATTGTCATTAGTGAGTTCACAGTGCTGAAGAGGCAACATTCTCATCTGGCTTTTTTTCTCTGCAGCTTGACAGGGAGGTGGTTTGTGTCATTGAATGCCCCTTTTCTCCTGCATAGTTTAACAGCACAGTATTGTGTTAAAACCATAGGTTTCAATTACAGCAAGAAATGCCAGCGTTAAACCGCTTTACAGGAAATTCACTATACAGAAGTGCTGCGACTAAACTTTGTAGTCAAGTGCAAAAGAGCCAAGTTCAGTGTAAGTGTGCAGTTGGTTTCATAGTAATTTGGGGTCAGAAGGGACCTGAACAGATCATCTAGTCTGACCCCCTGCCACTGGCCAGAGCACACTCTGGGATCACACGACCCCAGACAGGTGTTCGTCCAACCTCTCTGAATTTACCCAAGGTAGGAGCGAGGACCACTTCCCTAGGAAGTTGGTTCCAGATCCTAGTCACCCTAATGGTGAAGTATTACCTCCTAATCCCTAATCTGAACCTATTCTCCAACAGCTTCTGGCCATTATTCCTCATCACCCCAGGTGCTGCTGGGGGGAATAGGGCCCTTCCTATTTCCTGCTGATCTCCCCTAATGAGTTTCTAGGTAGCCACCAAATCCCCCCTCAGCGTCTCCTCACAGGGCCTGTCCTGTTGCCCTCCAGCCAACCGGGTGGCCCTCCTCTGACCCCTCTCCAGGCTGGCCTCATCCTTAAAGTGTGGCGCCCAGAACTGGACGCAGTACTCCAGCTGCGGCCTGACCAGTGTTGCATAGAGGGGGAGGATCACCTCTCTGGATCGGCTTGAGATGCACGACAAGGTATGGCTGGCCTTGCTGGCTGTGGTCTGGCATTGGCGGCTCATGTTCATCGTGGAGTCAAGAATGACTCCAAGATCCCTTTCCGCCTCTGTGCTCTCAAGGGGGAGCTCCCCAGCCTGTATGTGTGCTGTGGATTCCTTCTCCCCGGGTGCAGCACCCTGCATTTGTCTACATTGAACCCCATCCTGTTACCATCCACCCACTTCTATAGTCTGTCTAAATCTAATTGCAGCCTCTCTCTCCCTTTGAGCGTGCCTACCTCTCCCCGCATCTCAGTGTCATCAGCAAACTTGGACAACACGTTTTCCACCCCCTCGTCCAAGTCGCTGATGAAGACATTGAACAGTGTAGGCCCTAGAACCAAGCCCTGGGAGACCCCACTGCTCACATCCCGCTAGGTCGAGTACGACCCGTCCACCACCACTCTGGGTGCGTCCCATCAGCCAATTTTTGACCCATCCAACTGTAGGCATCAATGCCACAGTCGCTCAATTTATTAATGGAGAATGGGGTGAGAGACAGTGTCAAAGGCCTTCTTAAAGTCCAGAGAGACTACATCCACAGCAACACCATCATCCAGGGATTTAGTTACCTGGTCATAAAAGGCCATCAGGTTGGTCTAGCCGGACCTGCCTTTGATGAACCCATGCTGGTTGCCCTTGGGCATGATCTTCCCTGCTGGCCCCTCACAGATGTGCTTGATAATTTTTTCAAAGATTTTCCCCAAGACCGATGTGAGGCTTATGGGCCTATAGTTTCCTGGGTCCTCCTTTCTCCCTCTCATAAATGGGGACCACATTAGCTAGTTTCCAATCTCCGGGCACCTGGCCCGTGGGCCACGATCGCTCGTACAGCCGGGCCAAGGGCACAGCAATGACCCCCGCCAGCTCTCCCAACACCCGCGGGTGGAGGGCATCAGGGCCCGCAGATTTGAAAACATCCAGCTCTTCCAGAAGATCCCTAACTACATCTGCGCAGCCCCGAGGCCTGGAAGTGCTATCCCCAAAATTGCCCCTACCTGTGGTGGGAGAGCTGTCCTGGGCCCTGTCCAAGAAGACAAAGGCAAAGAACTTGTTAAAAATTTTGGCTCTTGTCTGGCATAGCCACAAGATTACCATTTGAGTTTAGCAGGGGCCCTACGTTACCCAGTGCCCTCTTCTTACTCCCAGTGTATTTGAAGGACTTTTTGTTGTCTTTAATCCTGGTCGCTAGCCTGAGCTCCACCCTGCCTTGGCCTTCCTAATGGCCCTGCTACACCCACGGGCCAAGGAGAAGTATTCCTCCTTGGTGATAGCCCCTCCCTTCCCCCACGCGTACGCCTCCTTTTTGGCCCTCAGGCATTCTCGAATGCCTTTGTTGAGCCATGGGGGTTGGAAGCGAATGCCAAAAAATTTGCTAAATTTAGCTATTGCACTGTAAAATTAACCCAGTGACCTACATTTTGTTTCTTACCCATTTCCCAAAGCTAGAAGAAATGCAGAGGCAAAATAAAGGGGTGCATGCTCATGGCCCAGCAGTCAAAAGGTATCTAACAGCTCATACAGACCTGCCTGAACTAACTCTGAAATACCTACGCTCAGTTCCTCGCAGGAGTGGAGGTGCTGCAGCAGGGAGCAGAGCCCAGGAGAATCACCCAAGCTTCCCAGCGGGTTCCTGAGCTGCATGCTGCTAGATCCCCACTAATTAGTACCTAATTAAGTTCAGGTAAGTGTCATGTGAGTCGCAATCACAGCTTTGACTGCTGCATAGACATTCATCAGCTGGGAGCGCTGGGGTCACATTCAGGTGCCAGCTACATGCTTGGCAGTGCATGGTCAACCTCCAGCAGTACAACCTGTGCATAAAGACTAACTTGTCTCTCGAGTCCTAAAACTGGTGCAGCTCTAGTGGCAGATATTAATTTTTCCCTTCCTGTTTAGCAACAAATGACACCCAGCGCAACTGTCGATTAAAAAGCCAAATATAGTGGTAGAAAAATCTGTCCATTAACCAGGTGATAATGCGTCTTCCAGCTCGGTGCAACCGAAAACACAAGCCAGCCACTCACACAGCTCTATTCCAATGCTAGAAACCACCAAGTGGAAAAAGACCATGTTTAGAGGTGTTACGTGATGGAAGTATTAGGCCGAATTCTGCATCCCCTGTTCTCATTTACAACTGTGCAGAGCAGAGGAGAAGGCTCCCAGTTTAGTTAGCAGCACACACTGCTCAAGTGACCAGAGGAAGTGATGCAGATCCCAGGTCCCCTGCTAACAAGTCTGGGTGCGTGAAACATTGCACCTTGACCTTTGGAGTATTTCCAGCCAAACAAGACCACACTAATTCTCACAGCTATTTACACACACCCCGCCCCTCACTTCAAGAAAGGCCGCGTGGCTCATTCTGGATTTTGAACACCAGCCTTTCTGTTGTTTTCATTGCTAGTTTAGAAGTGTGTGGCTAACTCCAACAAGCCCACGCCAAAAGCAAAATCTGGCCTTAGAAAAAGCTGACGCTGCTCAATAAACGGTGACTTCATTACAAGGTTGTTCTAGATTTCTTCCACCCATTTCACCATGCATTTGAAAGAGGCCTCTCTCCACGTCCATGGTAGGAGAAAAGGAGCAAAGCAACCCCTGCCTGTTACCCTGAGGGCCTGATCCCCTATAGACCCTTAGGGCCTTAACAGGCAACTAATCCCACTGTTAACTGCACACAGTCAAGCACTGCAGAAGTCTTGGGGATCAGGCTCCCAGACTGTAGTTGCCCTGTATCAAGACAGATGGACAGGAAAGGGCATGGGGAGGAGAGAAGCAAAGACTGAGGACTGGGGGCAGTGCCAGTCCATCAGCCTGGCTTCTACCGGGAAGCACGTTGCAGGGTTTAATTTCTGTGGAAGGCCACACTACGTAAATCACTGCTCTGTAAATCCTGAGAACATCCTACCTCTGGATTACTGAAAAGCATGGGGAGCTGCTGCTGAGTGAGACATAGATACTGGCTAAATACTCTGCCAAAAGACAAGTCCATTCCCTTTCAAAGCACTCATCCTAATAACCTCACTGCTGAATTTTACTTTTTCTGGTTAAAAGGCATACTTTGAAGTCTTGCCTATTCCTCCTATTTACTGCCTGCCATACTCAAAGGGCCAAACCTGTTTTATCCTCTTCATCTATAAGCAGCCATCACCTTACAATCCAATAACGGTCACTTGGATCACATTTTACTGTTCTGAAGACAACTGCGTCTTCCCTTAACACTGAGAAAGCAGCAAGCTGCAACCGCAGCACTTCTGAGCCTGGAATCAGGTTGGAAAAAGCACTTTAGAAAGAAAAGGACAGAGGCAACCTAGTACTGAGCAGAACTGATTTTTCCAATGCTGCATCCATCCACTGGCCAGCCTGGCTCCATGCAGTCTTCCTTGCCCCGATAATCGCTTGGAGGATTAGATTCAAAATGCCCTTCAGAAGCTGGGTAGCAGCAGGACGCTTAAGACTTATGAAAAATGGGCCCATCACAACCCTAAATACACCCACGTACATCTACATACAATTCGTCCCATGTCCTACAAACCCACGGTCTACTAAAATGCAGCTAGTTTTTAAAGCACTCACCTAAAAGGCAGGGCTAAGAGAAGCAGTTACAGCTGGGGGGGAAATGGATCAACACAGAGACTTGGACCGAGTAACAGGGACCAGCACCCTCGTGCAAGGAAGCCCCACGTGTCCGATTCATCTAGACCGGATGCAACCCTTTGCAACGCACCGCGGGGAACTCCCCCCCCCATAGGGCACTGCCTCTCGACAGCACCGACCCTACGTTCCAGTGGCTCTCAAGTGAAACGACGGGAGCAACCCAGCGGCATTTCACTTCTTCTCCAGGAAGGGGCTGAAGAGCCCCCACTCGAACGCCAGCATGGCCTGGGGGTTCAGCCGCTCTTTGGGCTTCTTGAAGTTGTCCTTTTCCATGCGGAGAGCGCGCAGCACGTCCACCGGATCCGTCTTGCCCGTGAACTTCTGCACGGCTTCTTCCCTGCCAGAGAAAGGCCATTTAGGGTGCTGCAAAAGGTACAGCAGCTCTTAGCGGCCTCGCTGCAAGTCTATGCAGGATTTTGGCCATCCGTGGCTTCCGCCAAGGGGGATGGGGGTAAAGTCTGCCTGGGGTTGGTCTCTCCCCACTGCCCTTTAATGGAGGGAACAGGCAACCAGCAGAGAGGGTGCAAACCTCTGTAGACAGGACCAGGCAGGGATGAGATCTCCCAGAGGTGAAGAGACCTGAGAGAAACCCCCTGCCCTAGCCTCATGCTTTTCCCACTAGCAAGACGGCAGGGAATGCCGCCGTTGATCTCCCTTCCTCTACAACATACGTCACCCGAGGGCTAAACCCAAGCCAAGCCCCGAGGCCAGGCAGGGGACTGCGTGCTACTCACGAGACCCGCAGGAAGGGGTTGTACTGGAACTCCTCCTGCAGCGTGGAGGGCACCGCGGGCAGGTCCTCGTCATCGCGGAGCTGAGAGGAACCACAGGCTTCATCAGGCCCCGATCATCAAGCTCCCGCGTGGGAAGCAGACGCAGGTGCCGAGAGATGCCCTAACCCCACGGTGACAGGTGCAGAGGCAGATTGGAGGGGAAACTCATCTAGTGCTCACCGCCCCCTCCCTGCTCAGGGGAAATGGGCGCTTACTTTGGCCCACGCAAGTTTCTTCTTCACGTTTTCATTCTCTGGCTCCACCTTCGAGGCGAACTTGAGGTTTCGGACGGCGTATTCATGCCCGCAGAACACCTTCTGCAGCACAAACAGGACAGCCTTTGCAACGCCCACGTCTAATGCACCGGGTTTGGCTCCAAGCAACCAGCACGTGCTGGAAGCAGGAGCCAAGCCACGGGTGGGACGGTGGCAGCTGTGGTACGGGCCTCTGCACTGGATCTCTAGCCAGCGCCCCTCCCATGAGGACACGCCGGTGGACAAGAGCTACTAGAGGAGAGCTCTAGGCTTGGCGCTCAGTCACAGAGCACCTTGGGCTGCCTCGTGGACACAGCACTATGCCCTCAAGCCAAGGACAGGCCTGGTGCCTTGGGGCAGGTCGTAGCTGCCGGGCTGGCTCGTGCCACGCAGGAAAGGTGCTGCTGAGTGGCGTCACCCCTCCCAGAGACAGGCCGAACCAGCTGGCAGGTGCATGGGCTGCATCACCAGGAAAACCAGCTCACTTGGGTTTCCAAATCCCAGGGGTTGGCGAGATGCGCCTGGAGCGCAGAAGCCAAGTGGCCACCCCCTCTCAGTGTCAAGCCTCTTGAGTGCTTCTCCCTCCCGTGGGCATAGGCACCTTCTTCCTGGGCAAGGGGCTGTCTTTGCCCAGCATCCTCAGGAAGGGCTGTGGGACAGCGTGTCCAAGTGGCACGTGGCAAGGAGAGACTCCAGAAGGAGCGAGGCTCTCCAAGGTGACCAGAGCTGCCATAGGACATCCTTGCCTGCCTGCTCCAAGAGCCAGGTGGAGACGGAGCAAGTGAGAGGGGACGGACCGACCGAGCGCACGCACACAGGCTGCCGGGGGGGACCACGCTCACCGTCTCCTTCGGCAAAGCCGCCAGGACATCCATCAGGTTTTTGTACATCTGCTCGGCCGTCCCTTCGAAGAACCGCCCGCAGCCGCCCACGAACAAGGTGTCGCCTGGGCAGGGAAGATGCATTGTCTCAAGCGAGCGAGCTCTGTCTCCCCACGCCAGCAAAGGAGGTGGGAAGCATGCAGGCAGAGAGAAGCCAGGGGTACTACCATGGCCATCTACCCCACGCTGTCCACCTAGGCCTAAACCTGGGACTCGAAAGACCTGGGTTCAAGTCCCAGTTCCACCACAGACCCCTTGTGCAGCCTTGACCCGGTTGGTTACTCTCCTCTGTGCCCCAGATCCCCATGGGTACCATGGGGGTGATGCTGCCCTACCTCACAGGGGTGTGAGAGGAGTTGAGATACTCTGGGCCAAGGGCCAATACCTGAGAACAGCGCCGGCGCATCCGGGGAGTTATCTTCCCACATGAAGTAGCACGTGTGACCCGATGTATGGCAGGGGGTGAAGAGGCATCTCACATTAATGTCTCCAAACTGCAGAGGCAAAGAGTCCGTCAGGGCAGACAAAGCACAGCCCAACTCTTATTTCTGGTTACTATTTGTATTGATGTAGCCCCGATCATGGGCCAGAAGCCCTTGGTGCTGGTCCTGGTCTGGAAGCACGTGGGAGCCGGTTTCTCACAGTGGAGAAGTAGTTTGTGGTTTGGCCCAAGCCACGTTTGATGAGCCCTGCTGTCCCTCCCTCCCTCGCTGACCACAGCTGCATGGCCTGAGCAAGAAACAGGCCACCAAAAGGTGAGAAGGGAGAGATGAGAGACTTCCCCTGGACAGGCACAGAAGAACAGGCTCCCGTTCCCCTACCAGCAATGCCAACAGACACAGGGCAACCAGCTGAAATTATGCTCAGCTGCACGTGGCAATCTCCCTCGTCCCAACGTTTCAGAGTACCGCAAATACTCAGATTCGCAGGCAGGACTATTACAGATGGGGAGATGGTGATTAAGACTGAAAAGCACCTGTCTTTGTGTCCCTATAGTACATATAAACTCAGCTATACGCATCATCCACATGATCTGTTCTGACCGGAGACAGGCTGCAAAATCCTGATGCAGACCCAGCTGGATCTCCCACCCAGAGAGGCGGGGATGGTTCATGAAATGCAAATGGACACACAACTTGCAAGCAGCATCTCCAGGCAAACCTTTGCAATATATGCAGGCAGCTCAGCCCCCACTGCCCTAGTTCCCCCGGTGAGATGCTGCCACCTGTTGACACTGGAGAGATTTTTGCTGCCACTTTTTATCATCATCCGACCTCCTGCCATGCAGGAGATTCCCATGAACACAGGATCCTGCACACACCTACACAAAGATGCAGTCAGCAGCAGAGCAGGTGTAGCCCCGGCCTGTCTCACTGCCTCCCTCCTAAACACGGGTTCACACCGACAGAAAAAGCAAACGTATTCGAAATAAGTGCGCAACGGGTTCAAAAACAAGCCCCTTCCCATGCTTGCACCCTGTCTGCAGGCAGCTGTGTTTGCTACGGTTTGCAATGAGCTCCAAGATCCCCAACCCATGCAGAAGCTAAGCTACAACATGCACCAACGTACCTTTAACACCTCATTGTGAGTCACCTTGTTCGTCAGGGCCCCGATCCGCTCGTCAGCGCCATATACACACAGGTCTGGATACAGCTTGGCCAGCTCCTCGTTCCCTCGGGCATGGTCCCTTTACAGACAAGGAGGGAGATTAGCACCTCTGCAACAGACTGTTGGTGTACTGATACCCTAGGGATGACGGGTCTCTCTCCACGCAGCCGTCAACTCCACCTTGCCAAGGCACAGACAGCAGGACAGGCACAAAGCATGTTTTGTGACATGAAAGATACCATGACTCGTGGTTTCCAAGCGTGCAATCAGCTCTGGGACATGGCAGTTCATCCATGTTCATGCACAGAAGAGTCAATGGTTTTGGACTCAGCCCTGGGAAAGACTAAGCGTGCTCAGCTCCCAAGAACAGGTCGTGTCACGTTGATGCGACGACCCTCGTTGACCAGGGATGTGACATACCTGCAGTTTAATAAGGCTTTTGGCACAGTCTCACAGACCCTCCTATGCAGCAAGCTGGAGGAGTGGGGCTAGCCAGAATTACCATTTGCTGCATATAGTTTCATAGTTTCTAGGGTCGGAAGGGACCTGAGCAGATCATCTAGTCCGACCCCCTGCCACGGCAGGAAGAGCACTGGGGTCAAACGACCCCAGTAAGGTGGTCATCCAACCTCCTCTTAAAAACCCCCAGGGTGGGAGCCTGCACCACCTCCCTTGGAAGCTGGTTCTAGACCCTAGCCGCCCTGACCGTGAAGTCGCGCCTCCTGATGTCCAACTTAAGCCTTCCCTCCGCCAGCTTGTGACCACTGTTCCTGGTCACTCCTTGCGGCGCTCGGGGGAACAGGGACTCCCCCAGCGCCTGCTGATCCCCCCTAACCAGTTTATAACAGGCCACAAGATCCCCCCTCAGCCTTCTCTTTTGAAGGCTGAACAGGTTCAGGTCCC
>NW_017729016.1:4651292-4655189 GCF_001723915.1 Gavialis gangeticus
TTGGCTTTGTCGTCTGGCGTGACAACCAGATTCCCCGTCTTGTCCTGCAAGGGCCCCACATTTCCTGGGGCCTTCTTTCTTCTCCCTATGTACTTAAAAAAGGACTTCTTGTTGTCCTTAATCCGGGAAGCCAGTCCCTGTTCCATCTCTGCCTTGGCCTTCCTAACCATCCCCCTACATCCCCGAGCAACTGCAGAATAGTCCTCCTTAGTGATGACCCCTCCTTTCCATTGGGAGTAAGCCTCCTTTTTGGCAAGGAGACATTGACCTCAGTTGAACAACCCACAAGCAACGTGAGCTATAAATGGGTTGATGTCAGACCGGCAGAAGGCCTCAAAAGGGTTCCCTTGTGAATCTGCTCTGGATCTGCTGTTTAATATGTTTTATTAATGACTTGGATGCGGAAAGAGGGAGTCCTCTGATCCATCCCACAGACGACATGGATCTGAGAGGAGCTGCAAAATACTTTGGAGGGCAGGATTCACATCCGAAGGGGGCTTGATTAGGGGCCGTGGACAACAGGACAGAACTCATCCAAGACTAAACACAGGGTGCTACACAGAGAGGACAAAAACAAGCCCTAGATGCACAAATAAAGAACAGGAGATAGATAACTGGCTGGGCAGGAGCACTGCTGAGAAGACCGAGGGGAAAGGCAAGCTCAGCGCCTGCCAGCAGAGATGATGTTGCAGTAAAGGAAATGCAATGCTGCGCTGCACTGATGCAGAGAGCACAAGACATGGGAGGTGGCCAGTCAGCACTGGTTAGGTCTCAGCTGGAGCACCGCGTCCAGTTCTGGGACCACGTACGTACGATGTAGCATATCGTGCGCCCAGTGTAGCATGTAGATATACTGCAAGTTGTAGGATGTGGTGACAGAGGCAGACCAAGAGGTAACAAGGCTGACAAAGGTCAGGAGCTCCAATTAGACAAGAAAGGCCTCTAGGATCCAGTATGTTCAGTCTGCAAAGAAGTTAAAGGAGAGAGGGGCTTGCTGCAGGAGGATGGGGGGTTAAACTGCAGATGTAAAGCAGATCTCCGGCGACTCTCCCTCCCTGTCAAGAGCTGTAGGACTGCAGAATGAGCTGCCCAAGGACGCTGTCAAACCTCCTTTGCTGGAGATCTCCAAGCAAAGCCTGGACAGAACAGACGTGGCTGGGATGAGTCAGGAACAGCCCATCCTGCATCCATGCAAGGGCTGGACTAGATCGGGGGCGGCCAACCTGCGGCCTAGACACCACAAGCGACACAGGTGGCCCCTGCGAGTGGCACATGGTGGATCGGAAGCATAGCAGGGAGCAGAAAGCAGAGCAGCATATCAGGCAGGCAGGCTGGGAGAAGACAAAGAAGCCATCAGGCAGGGGACAGGAACTGGAGTGAAAGGGACAGGGCTGATTTGTGCCAAAAGGTTGGCAGCCCTGACTGGAGTAGACGATCCCTGGGGATCGTCAGCCTCCCAGGACCCAGCCCTTTCATATGGCAGAGTGCTGCTCTGTCGTGAGAGCAGAGATTTGGGCAGACCCACCTCTAACCCCAAGCCCCATGAGACAAAAGGCTGCAAAACATCCCTCCCCACGGCACTCACCAGTGGTGATGGGTGGTCAGAATGGCCTTCAGGGCTACACCTTCCTTCCTGATGATTTCCAGCAACTAAAATGAGAAATAAAGTTATTCAAGAACAGAGGAAAGTCAGACCCCCATGATCCATCCTTGCAGAGCCTGAACCACATCTGCTCTGTGCAGCACTAGCATCACTGTGCCTATCCCATGCACCAACTCTCAGAGACTCTGGATCATAGGTGATGGGTTCGTGCTAACAGTGCCAGGCTGCAAAAGAGCATACCCACCCCCTGGTATGTAAAGGACTAAGCATATCTATAAAGGGCCACCATTGCCGGAATCGAGGGGCAGGCTTTCACAGCAGCTTCGGCTGGGAAATGCATCATAGTTTATCAGTCCAAAGGTGAATCAGTACACGGGTGGTGCTGATACTGCAAGAAAACATAGCAATGGACATGTGCTTTGCCCTTGAACCGGACCACAGAGCACACCCTCCGGCTCGACTTCACCCTGCCCTGGGCGCAGCCTCGGGAACATCACAGAAAACAACTCGCTCCAAGCGGGAGGTTGCACAAACTCTCGCGAGCCGCCTCGCTGCAAGATGCAATCCGTGTTAACGGACACATCGGACCCGGGGAACACGCAGTCTTTGCTAGTGCATGGCTCTGCAGGTGCAGCTCCAAACAGGCACCCCGTTTTAACTCTTCCCAGCGCAGACGAGAACAGAGACAGCAGGGCAGATGTGCACCTTACAGACCGACTTAATTACAGATCGATACAGTTAATTTAGTATAGTCTCGTTTAGTCTGCAGGGGGTAAATCTATCCTGCCTTCGGGCTAACATGGCGAACTACCTCTTGGTCACAGAGACTCTGTTGTTTCAAGTGACCAGTTCCACGTCCCCTTTTGCAATTGCATTTTATGGTCCACTTCTAGACATCTGCAAACCCCTCCCGTGCCACTGAATGCTTCTCCAAGGTGGGCAAGTCCAGCGGGGGTGGGAGAAGGGGCACTTTTTAAAGCCAATGCAATGTTCCCTGTCAATACCAAATCCTCCAGGCTGTCCCTGATCAGACTTCAGGTTTATAAAATTGGTAAGATCTTTCTGAGCCAGCATCGGTCGCTGCCACGATGTGCCAGTTTGCCTCGACACAGGCAGCACTTGCTGTGGAGAAAGGGGCAGGCTGCGTGGGGCTATAATGGGAGCCCAGTGCCCACACTGAACTTCCCATTAGGTGCAATTCACTGCAAGCACGGAGCAGGCCTCACAGATCGGCATCACTGCTCCAAAGCCACTGGCAAGTCGTTAAGGGAAGGAGGCAGCTGGGAAAGCCCAGGTCACAGGTGCCGACGAAGCCAGGGGGGCTTCAGATGATGGACACATGGAAAGTTTTACACATTGCAGGCGGCAGCGCTCTTCCCGGCAGGGGCCACGGCCCTCGAGCCCCCACGTACTCGGCCCCTCTGTGCCAGGTCAGCAAAGCAGGCGGCCCAGCATCCCGGAGGATGCAGCTACCCTGGCTCGGATGCATTTCACCGTCCCAGCCGTTCTCCACCTTGCTAGACCCGAGACACCCGGGTAGACTCGAGGCCCCCCTCAGAAAACGCCATCTCTTAGTTTCCGCTCTTTTTCTCGCCAACAGGAAAACAACAGAGTGGCTGCTCCTGTTGCAAAGAGCTCAGGAGGACCAGGACTACCGACGTCTACGTGGCACCTCCGGGAATCGCGTCTGGACACGTAGCGGCGCTGACACTGCGTGGCACCCTTGAAAGGGTCTCCGGGCTGACATGGGCCCCGGTTGAGAACCGCTGCGCTACCCACTCGCCCTGCTTCAGTGCTAACGCGGGACCCTCCGGCCTGGTTTCCCAGCACCCCCAGGGAAGAGAACTGACCCCACGCACCGTTTTCTGCTCAGGGTTGAAAACCAGGTTTGTTTGCTCTATGAGAGGACTATAAAAAGGCTGCCCCAAAACCTAACCCTGAGCCATGAACCCTCAACAACGGTATCTTTAGCAACAGGCAACTGGAAACACACCCGGTTCCTGACTAGATCTGTACCCCCCACCCAGGGGCCGACTATAAATGGGCCCGCCGGCTCTGGATTCGAACTGGAAGCCCTATAAAATCCTGATTCAAAGCAATGGGTCCAAAAGCAGCGGGAGGCCAAGTCACCCTCTTGGGAGCGGCAGCGTCCACGGCGACCGCCTCCTTGGTGCTTTCCTCAATGACCAGGTACATGTAGTTATCT
The DNA here is from genome assembly GCF_001723915.1 of Gavialis gangeticus. Taxonomy (NCBI): domain Eukaryota; kingdom Metazoa; phylum Chordata; order Crocodylia; family Gavialidae; genus Gavialis; species Gavialis gangeticus. The sequence goes on from NW_017729016.1 coordinate 4,655,102, forward strand.
TCCAAGATCGAGATCACCTTGACCTTCATGGTGCGCGGAGGGCGCACGGGCTGCAAGGGAAAACCAACGCCGTCAGGCCAGGCTGCCG
>NW_017729016.1:4660189-4671759 GCF_001723915.1 Gavialis gangeticus
CCCCTGCACAGCCCCCGCTACCTCCTGCCGCCGGGCCAGGCCGAGCCGCCTGCGCAAGCCCCGCTCCGCCCCATCCAGCCTCCGGCTCCTGCCCTGCCCCTTCCCCGCCCCCTCCCACCCAGCAGGCAAGTGGAGGCCCCGGGGCTAAGCGGGGCTCCCTGCTTCTCCCTGCCGTGCACCCCCGGGCCCGGGGCGGTGGGATCCCCCGAAGCCCCTTCCTCTGAGGCTGCCCCAGCCCTTTGGGGGGCTGCCAAGCCCCCTGGCCGGGCAGGGAAGCAGGATGCGGGTCCAGGGCAGCCCGACATCCTTTCCAGGGTGATTTCTCAAGCCTTTCTGGGGTCTTCGCAGTCAGATGGCTCCAGTCCTTTCTCTTCTGCAGTCCAAGAAAGTCCAGCGCCGCTTTTCGGCCCCTGCTGCCCGTCGCCTCTATTGCAGTTAACGGGTAACTAGCACAGGGCGCATAGACCGGCAGCAAGTGCGAAGTCACGGACCTGGGTCACCGCGCGCCGGCCACGTGTGCAAAGTAATTCTCTCCCTGCAGGAAGGACTATCCTGCTGCAAAGGAGACAAAGTGGCTATAAAGCTCGTGCTTGGAAATGTGGAGCAGCTCTAGGGCTGGTTTCTCTCCAGCTGTGACTTGAACTCGCAGCCAGGCCCACAGAGCTGGGATTTTTTGTCTAAAAAAAGGCCGAGAGGGGTTTCAGCAGGAGCCTGACGGGGCCCAGCCCTGTGTTTCACATCCGCAGAGGCTTGAACTGGAAGTCGAGGGACTCCGTGCCCTCCTACGCCCAGGGACAACAGCAAACTCTTTTATGAGATTTAATTAGGAAAGAAAATAACTGCACAACACGGGAGAGCATAGGACCTGCATGGTCCCGGCTGCACCAATGCATTTATTCTTACTTTGGGCTCACCTGGGATTTGTTGATGGCCTGCTCATCTCACAAACGGCAAGCAGGTCGGTAGGTAGTCCATAGGCCTCCCAAAGTCCATCGCCGGTGGGGGCAACTGGACTGGTGGCATCACGGCTGGCTCCAGCGTAGATCTGCTTCCAGCAGGGTTGAACTGGAAGTAGGATGACTCTGCTCCCTCCTATGCAAACTCTTTTCCGTGGTTTAATTAGGAAGCTGCACGACACGTGAGAGTGTGCTGCACTGAGACCCAGGACACGTGGGTTCCCTCATCGATCTGCTCCGAATCCCACCCACGCCCAGCCCTTTCTCCCTCCTCCTCGCTTTGCCCCGTGAACGGGACCGTTCAGAGCCAGCACCATGCTGCACCTATGCAGCGCCTAGCTCTACATCGTGCAAACACGTGTGTAAAACACAGTGAGGACCAACGAGGGTAATTCATGACTTTAATGCCAACTCAGAGCGATGCACTAAATGAATGAGAGAGAGAGATGCCAAAAATACCTCTGTTACAGGCTCTCGATAGCCTTTTCATACCATCAGAGCCAGTCTTGGAAGCAGACTGCGCAGATTAGCTCAGCTACTTGAGAGGCCCTTCAGTGGGCTGCAGCCTGGCTGCATTGGCCACGGTTGTTGTAGCAGCCCGTTCCTTCCTACTTCTCTGCAAGCCCCGAACGTCTGGGGTGTCCACGCATCTCCTGACATGCTGCAGCCATGTCACCATCTTGCTTCTTGGCTGCAGGGGATGTTACAGGCCTGGCTGCAGGGCTCGAGTCGCTTCTCCGGCAGCCATCCGATGCATCTGCAGCCCCTCCCCGCTGTGGTCTGAAACGTTTCCAAGTCAGCGTGATGGTCATCCAGGCCACGGGTACCTCTGGATCCGTCAGCGGGTCAGGCTGAGTCTATTAGCATGGGGGATCGTGATGACGAGTAGAGCCAGTGTCACGCTCAGATGTGCAAACTGGCAGCAGAAGGGCACAGCCAGGCTGGAGGAAAGCTTGCAGGCTCAGAGATGACTCTTCCCGGGATCCCGATCACGTTCAACCTGTGAACGAGACATAAGGGCGGGGGGAAGGGATAATGTCTTTGGCCCACGCAACCCGTAACCCAACCATCGTGTTCCCAAGCCAGCCTCTCTCCTGGCCGAGCTCTGCAAGACCCAGCCACTTGTGGAGCGGCCTCCAGATTACAAGTGACATCATCCAGCTACGTGACACTCAGGTTTATGGCTGCACATGTCCACCCTTGGACATCTGGTACAAATGCAGGCTGGCCCTTCAAGGCTTCTTTGGAGAGGAGGTTTTTATGCTGAAATGACATGACTCCTAGTGTTTTTAAAAAATGCTGGTTTTTAAAGAGCCTTCAGTGCCAACAAAGAGGTCTCACGCTCTCAGGCCTCAAAAGACATCTTGATCCAACAGCAGAAGGAAAGCGTCATCGTAACAGCAGCGGAAGCATCCGCATTCAGCAAGCACGGTAACAGAAGGGGCAAAAATAGAAGATCCTTCATGCCTGTTAAAGTGGGCGTAGGACCAGCACCGTTTTTTTGGCTAGTGCTGCCCTGGGCACTCGCTCCTTAGGTTATGCAGGGCCTTGCCACAATCCAGTTACACACCTCTAAGCTTTGAGACTTAGCAACTCAGTGAATAAGTCTCAGCTTTAGTGCCACACGTGTTTAGGGACAGCAGGGAAATCAGACAAGAAGGGCTGGAAGGGACTTCAGGAGTCACATCTGGTCCAACCCCCTGCTCCAAGCAGGACTAGCCCCAGCTCCATCATCCCAGCCAAGGCTTTGTCTACCCGGGTCTTAAACACCTCCAAGGATGGAGACCCCACCACCTCTCTGGGGAGCCTGTTCCAGTGCTTCACCACCCTCCTAATGAGAAAAATGGAGCAGTTAACGGACTGCAATCCTGGAAACAGCAGTAGGCACCACTTCCACCTTCCTTGTCAGGCAACTAAATTCAGCAGAAGAGCAAAAGAGACTCATCGTTGCTTGGGTTCAACTGTGAAGCATTTATTGAAAATCATACATGTGTCGACAGACTTGCAGTCAGTACCAGTGCAATCAGAGACAGGAGGAGGACAGAATTAGGAGCCCAGTCCGTTAAAATGCAAATGCTGACAGTGTGCTCTGCCTTCCCCCTGGGGTCAAGCCTCACCAGCAAAATGCAAGCTTTGCCCAGCCTCTTCCTACACACTCAGGCCCTGCAAAGAGTCCTCCCTTCTCAGCTTGCTTCTCAAGCCTTGTGGGCACCGTAAGGACACAGCATGTGCACCACAGAACTCGCAGGTGTTGCAAGCCAGTGCATTCAAATGGGAATTTCCATCTTTGCTGATGCAGGGAGCTTTAACTGAGTAAATAACCTGCTTTTACCGTATGCTGCATGGTTCATAGTCTTAACAGCGAAGTGGAAGATGGCAAGCACAGTAGCAAGGCAGTCCCTCACGTGCAGGGATCCCAGAACATCTTAGAAACCGGCAGCAGTTCCCCAGAAGGTAGGGAAGCATCATATGCAGGATTTAGGGAGGCAGGGGTGGAAGCTCTTGGAGATTAGGGGCTTGTCCGAGGTCACAAACAGCCCGGGGTGGGAGCTGGGGCTCCACTGCTCTTCCTCATTGGCATCGCTTTGCCAATGGCGAGAGGGAACCAGGTGAAATGCCAGCTTAGTCACCAAGTTGAACCCGCTGTGCTTTAAAAGCAGTCTACACAGTTCCCATTGAGGCTGGTGGCACTGCTAGGCCACACAGCTGGATGTGCCATTCGTATTGTGAAGGGGATGCTGCCCGCCACGTGGCCTAGCGAGTCCAAACGAAAAGCAGGGAGTCATGTTGTGTACAGACAGACACACCGAGGTTTGGGGCAGCTTCTGACCTCAGACCAGAAGGTGAATGTGCCCAGCCTGGACTTCCCTCACATGAAGCGGGACTCCTTTAAAAGCTATTGCTGGGAAGGTAGGAAGCTGCAGGAACCCACAGGTGAAATACCAAAGATCCAGCTTCTCTCACTGACCCCAGAGAGCCGACAGCCACTCTCGCAAGACAGCCGGGGCCTGGACTTCCCTGCGCAAAGCAGGGGTTGTTAATGCCCCGCTCTCCTGGCTGGAAAGGTCAGGCAAGCTGACACCGTTAAACTAAAGTAGCATCTACTTGCACCGTGACTAGTCTGGCCACACTGGCAGTAGAAGCCCTCTTGTAGAGCTCAGTATCTAGTCAGGTTTTAAGACCTGTGTTTATTAGTAGACCTTTTGGGGGTCTTACTTACACATCAGCTGGGTGCCTACAGCCTGGCATTAATACAACCTCTGCAAATTATACTTTGGGGAGGAGTGAGCTACAGATAAGCCTGACAGCAGTTAACAGCAGTCCATAAATGGTCCAGCCTCCCAGGCTGAGCACGCACTGGCTTCAAGAGTTACTGCTATCTCCAACATACAGAAGCAAAGGAATAAGCCACTGCAACACAAAGGACAGCTCAAACCATCCCGCCGACCCATTTTTAGAGCCGAGCGAATATCAAGCAAGCGATGTGGCAGATCTAATGAATGAGACTCCACACTGATGATGGCAGAGCAAGCATTGCACCTGGACCAGGGGACTGAGCAGCTCAAAGACATAGAAGCAGAAAGACAAAAAGGTCATGAAGCAGCTCTTCAGCCCTCTGTGTAGTGATGCATGTCCCTAAGACAGACTTTAAATGAAGCGCCAGGGCCCGATGGCGCTGCAGCCCTACAGAGGAGACACCGGAGCTTTGCCCTGGGCCCTCAACATTAGCCTTCTCCTGACCCTCCCTGAGCTAAATGCTGAACGTTTGGTAAGTGATCTGTGCATGACCTCAATGCAAGGGACACAGCTGGAAAGTCAGGGATAGAGGGATAAATATTCTTTATCATCTTATAAATATGCTAAGGAACAGCTCAACAAGAGCAAAGTGCTTTTTTTTTTTCTCCTTTAGACCATTTAAAAAAAAAAAAAAACCCAAAAAAACCAAAACCAAACCCTAACTACACACAACAGAACAAGGAGCGTTCTAGCGGCTAAAACAGCTAATTCATGGTCAAGCCGACAATAAAGTGTTTCAGGCAAAATACTCAGTCTCTTGGCACCCGGAAGTTATCTTTTTCCTTTCTGATGGCTCCCATTGTCCGAATAGGGTCGGTTTCCCTGGCGTGCTTCTGGACTGTCTTCTCCCTGGCAGAAGGAAAATAAAGACCATGCTTTCATTACAGTAAGCCACATTTTGCACTGAACCCACTGTAGCTCAAACAAAAATGCTTTTGTAATTGAGAACTGGGTTCGCCTTCAAGCTACCAAACGTGCTTCCTGCTGTTACATTTGCAACGTATCTGCTCACAAGCTACTTTTATCAATCCCTAAAGATCCAAATGCTTAGAGCAGTTTCTTTGGGCTAACGAGAATAGCCCGCAGTTCAGAGCTGTCACAGAGCATACGGCAAACCGAAGAATTTCTGAAATGCAATCACTAGGCAGGACAGCCAGCCAGCAAGCCTAGGAAGCAAAGCTTCTGAATGCAGCCCTGCACCCCTTCGAACGTGCCTGCTGAAAGCCAGCAGCACGAATGAGGAATGCAGCTGCTCAGCAGAGCAGATGCATCGTTTAGCAATAACGTCACAAATTTCCCTGGGTTCTTCAGCTAGCCAGGCCCTCCCCTCGAGCTCTGCTGCAATCAAATCTGCCAAGGAAGAGGGACAGGAGAAGTCACAGGGTGAAACAATTGTGCAACACCAGGTAATGCCGCAAAATTGAGAGATCTCTCTTGCTCATCAAAGTTATCTGAAGGGAGATCTGTGCTTCCATCCAAACTGGGACTGGGCACCCGAAGGAGCAACAAGCTGAACAATGTCTCTCCTTGAAGAGCAGACGCGTGCTGCTCCACTTCCTTACCGCCTGCCAGGCAGCACTCGCACCCACGACCCGCACCCCCCTACCTCACTCGCATGAAGGGGTTGTATGCAAACTCTTCTGCAATAGTCGATGGGATGGTTGGTTCGCCACTGTCATACTTGGCCTATAAGGAGGGAAAAGAGATTTCTGACTACTGACAGCCCCGCACAGGACCATCCAGCAAGCGTGGGTCAGTCAATAGTGTTGGCATCGACCTGCTATGAGATGAGGTTCCTCCCAGTTCAGGAGACATGCCAGATCTTTCCCCAATGGGCACAGATCCATGCCCCGGTCACACGGTCCAGGAGCAAGGCCTGTGCCGAGCCCCATTCACAGCCCCTCTGGAAGCAGGCAGAGAGTACGAGTGCACGTGTACACGGGGAACGCGTGTTAGTCTCTCAGGCTCCATGCCACAGAGCAGTGCTGCTGTCCTGGCTGAAATCCTGCCCTTCTGCTCCATGGAAGCTGGGTTACCAGGAAAGCCACAACCTTGGCCCCTTCCAGCTGAGGGCAGCATCAAGAGCCCTGCCCCTGCCACCAGCTCCCTGGGTTAGAGAAAAGCAAGCGCAGAACGTGACCAGCTACAGCCTCTGAAGCCTGAACCCCTGCTCCTGTCTCGTGACCTTATAGTAACACTGTTCTACCCCCTGCCAGTCCGGCCCGTCTCATCAGGTCACCTGGATGCCCAGGAAACCTCGTCACTATGGCTCTCATCTCCGTTACCTTCGTTCCAGCCCTAAGAGATGGGTTGGTGCAGGGGTCACCCCGAGTCCCACCCCAGGACAGGCTATTGCCAAGAGACACAGGATGATCGACAAGCCAGCGAGCTCTGTGGAAGGGAGACCCTCACTCACCTTGGCCCAGGCGAGCTTCTCGTGGATGGCGGCATTGTTGGGCTCCACGTGCCGTGCAAATTTCAGGTTGTTGATGGTGTACTCGTGCCCACAGTACACTCGCTGTGGAAAGGAGAGAGCAAAGCACTGCTTCATAGCCACCGAGCAAGAGGCCCCCCCTTAGATTCTCGCTTATAGCTCGTGTATCTCCCCCCAGGGTCAAGGGCAAGGACCCCCTCCCTCCAAGCACATCTGGCATCCAGAGGGCTTGGATGAAACGACCCCCAAGGTCCCTTCCAACCGCAGCCTCCTGCCGAAGGTACCGGAAAGTCATTCCCCTACTTTGAGCAATATTATCCCCAGGCAGGGATGGGGCCGTGTCTGCCCTAGGGTCACAGCAGTTCACCCAAGCCCAGAAGAGCAATGGATACCGTCTCAGGCTCCAGGCGGCCCAGGACTTCAATCAGCGCTCGGTACATTTCTTCCGGAGTCCCTTCAAAGAACTTCCCACAGCCGGCCACAAACAGCGTGTCACCTGCAGGGGAGGGAGCGCAGTGTGACCGGGCAGTGTGCTGGGGCATATGGGGCACAGTATCAGGGCTCATCATAGCTCCTGAGACAAGCCAGCTGTCTGCACAGAGATCCAAGAGGCAGGGCTAGGAGCAGGTGTCTGAAGGGAAAGAGGAAGGTGCCTAAATGGATGCTGACAAGAGCCCTAGAAGAAGCAGGTACAAGTTGAAAGCCTCCCACCTACTTAAGAACTGCCTTTTGCTGGGTCAGACCGTACATCCATCTGCCCAATCTCCTGTGTCGCACAGAGGTTGGAAGGGAGAGCGAAATGGGTAAAACCAGGGTTTTTCCCCTGTTCCTCTCTCACTGGCAGCCTCCAGCACTGAAGGTCTAGGAAGCTCTGATTCAGAGGCTGTCTCCCTACCTCCCACGCTCGATAGCTCCTGACGCCCCTTTCCTCCAAGACACTGTCCAATCCCTTTTTGAATCTGGCTAAACTTTCACCTTCTACCACCTCTGGTGGCAGTGAGTTCCACCCTTTAATGACTCGTTGTGTGAAGAACTTCCTCGTGTTAGTTTTAAACTGACTGCCTACCGGGATCATGTCCTGACTCCTATTTCTCTCAAGGCAGGACCTGAACCGACCGAGATGACGTGCCAGAGCCCTTCCCTCTAGCCCAGCATTTCTCGACCTGTGGGTCACGACCCAAAAGCAGGTCGCAAGAATATATGAAAGGGTCACAAACAATCACGGAAAACGGTGTAAACTGTGAGCGTCACTTGGGAGTAATGTAGGGCCACATGTTGATATTGCTGTTAATGTTTTCCTGTTGATACCGATTTCTGTCTTTAAAATGAAGACTGTTGAGCTGCTTTAACTTGTGGTATGTAATAAGTATTTTGAGGCCAAAATATTTGTGTGTTTTCTACTTAAACTATGGGTTGGGACTGGCCATCGATGTTTACAAATGGGTCCTGGTACAAAAAAAGGTTGAGAAACACTGCTCCAGCCCACACTCTCCCTTTCTGTAGGGTTTCGTTAATGAGACGGCCACAACTGCAAAAAAGCAAACACTGAATTTTGCTGCTAACCCAGAACTCGACCCGTAACGGTCACTGACTCTGGAAAAGAAGGGGTTACAGATTGCAACACTGAAGCCTCTGGAGTATTTCTGACTGTTGCCGTTGTTCCCCTCAGTTGTGTGCCCCTAGGTAGATCCACTCCATTTCATTAGCAGCAGGTCCTTTGGCCCCGGGCGCGCTCAAGACTCCAGCAATCAAGGGAAGACAAGCCAAGGGAGAGCCCATGCATCTGTGTACTCGAGGCCGTGGGTAAAAGATGCCTCACCTGTGAAGACAGCAGGCGGCTCTGAACTGCTGGGCTTCGTCACGTAGTAGCAGATGTGTCCTGAGGTATGGCACGGGGTGGACAGACATTTCACGTGAAGGGATCCCACCTGCAGGGGAGGCAGGAGAGCAGCGCGAGTCTGGGACGAGCATTTGCTAATCGCTGCTAAGTGTGGACGCTAGAGCAGGGCAGCCTCTCTCCAGGGAGGTGCTCACACAGCAGACTGGGAAGGCAGCAAGGGCAAAGCAAAGCAGACGTAGTCCTTGGAGCAGATGTAGCCACTGAGGTGGCACCGTGCTCTTTTACATGCCAAGTAACTTGGCGCCCAGCGGGCAGCAAGAGGGAGGCCAAAGCAATGCCCAGAACAGGGCCATTAATCATGTGAAGATGCCTACCTTCAAGTGCTGTATATGGGGTGTCGGCTATACCCAGTCCCAGCGCCAAACCTCACACTAGCCAGGCGATGGGGCCTCCTCTCCCGCAGACACATTAACACTCATCTACATCCACAGCGTCTCCCTGGCCCCCCTCCCCTGCCAGGCATCTCCGACTAGTGCTTTTCTGAGATAAGCAGAGACCAGAACTTCGGTGTGATCCCGTAACAGCAGCGTCTTTGACAGCCCAGGCTCCACACAGAGCTGGTAGAGAGAGAAGCCTGCTGCGTGGCATACAACAAAAGCCATATAACATCACCAACAATAATACTATTACTATTATTATTAATACTGCCATTATTATTATTGTTTCAGGGGTACAGATTGTAGCCGTGTTGGTCTAAGGACATAAGCAGACAAGGTTCTTTGGGTAAATCTGCTATCTTTTATTAGACCAACTCAAAAAGAAGAATTTTTTCCAACTAGTTGAGTTGGTCTAATATAAGATAGCAGATTTAACCCAAAGACCCTTGTCTGCCTATTATCAGTGTTAACATTGTTATTAGTATTAATAGTATTACTGTTATCAATATTGTTATTATTGCTACTGTAATAGTTACTATGTATTTGAACATAGCTTTTTTCTGCCATGTATGTCAGGTGTTAAATGAATAATAGCAATCATAGCCATTATTAGTATTATTATTTAATAATAATAGCTCCAGTTAGTAATAGTATTATTAGTAGTATAATTATTATTAGTTTAATACGCGCAGAACAGTGGTGCTTAGTTGCCGCTCCCTGCCCCAGGTGCTGCGATACAACAGCCACCAAAGCAAGGCCCGGCTGTGTCCCGGAGCCCATCAGGTTGGCCAGTGTTGGCAGCCAGTGGCACACAAGGGAGAGCTGTGGCCAGCTTCACAGCCGGCTGCCTTGGACTCTCCAGCCTGAGTGCCCCGGATACCCGGCCAGCTGGGTCCGTGGAGCGTGGACTGGAAGGAGGCTTGGATCCCAGGCGTCCTGGGGTACGAGAGCCAGGGATGCTCTGCATCCCCTGCAAGGGCAGAGCACGAACAAAGCAAAAGACTAACACGTGTGGGGCCAGCTCCCAGTCCACTTCCCGGTGCAGGCTGGCAGATTCGGCGCCGTTACCTTGAACGAGGTCAGGTGCGACACCTTCTGAGTCAGGGCTCCGACGCGGCTGTCTCCCCCGTACACCTTCAGCCCTGCTTGCATCTTCACCAGCTTCTCGTTGCCTCCAGCATGGTCCCTGGGGGGGGCCAAAGGGGCAGGTTGGGGGGCTGCAAACACACGAGTTGCTCCACTTGCAACTCAAGTGCCTTTCAGGCCAGTATTTTTGGTCAGCTCTTCATCCTCCAAGATGGGAGAATCCCCATCTAGTAGGGCCCTCAATGTATGTGACTCAGCACCGTATCCTGCCCTATCACTTTGTGCAGCAGAGCAGCTTCATCAGTGATACTGCCATGTGCCTGTGGGTGTTTATTCAGCTTCGACCACCCCAGCAGCTCCAAACTCTCTCCTGTATCCAGCATCTCTCGCTCTACCGCACGTGGCACGGCACTGCAGATGCCAAGCATATTTCTCACCCCTTCATGCGTCCCTCTAGACACTGCACAGACGCGGGCACCACCCGGTTAGCTGGCAGGCTAGACCAGCAGTCAGCAACCTGTAAAGGCTGAGGGCTGCACTTGTTCTCTCTTCGCCATTATGGAGCAAGGAGAAGGCAAAAAGAAGCCAGTATCTGTGATGCTAGCAGCCAGCTGTCTATCTCACTACACGGCTTGATCGTCTCTTCCAAGAGAAGCCCCTTGCATTTCATTTCCTTACTGCCAGGGTGGGCTGCAGCTCCATCAACAAAAAACACTGTTTTAAGTCTAAAATGAGACTGATGGACACAAGCTCCCTTGCAGCAAGACAACACCACCAGCCTGACCTGGCACAGCCACTTCTCCGTTTCCTAGCCTTAGGGATTGACGCTCAGTTCTGCAGACTCAGCCTTCCAGAACAAGAAGCGCAGGCCTGCGACCAAAACGCCGCGTCCCTTATGCATTCTGTTGGCATCCGTCCTTCTGCCTCTGCAGCAGATGCGAAGTGCACTTACTCTAGTGGGCTTGAAATCAGGTCTTTCAGGTCTGACAGGGAGTCTCGGCATATGGGAACCCAAGTCTAGGCAGGTTAGGGCATTTCCAACCAGCCCTGCCCTTTCTTCTCTGGGCAGAACCTCTAGTGAAGGAAGATTTGGGAGGACAACCCTTGAACCAGCCTTTGAATGAAGAGCTGCCATGACAGAGGAGTATCGTACCCTGCATAACAGCAGTAACAACAGAACTGGGGAAGGGAAGGTTACCAGTGGTGATGGGTGGTTAGGACTGTCGTCAGCTTCACTCCGTGCTTTTGGGCAGCCTCCAAAACCTACAAGGAGGCACAACAGAAATATCAGAATCCATAAAAAATGACATGACATCCAGTGGGCCGCTGCATACTGGTAGCGACATCTATGGGAACTCTGGATGTGTATACATCACACCTTCCCGCTGCTTTGCTGGGAACCCTGAGCAGCCACAAGAGCCTGTGAAACCCTTGTGCACAGCCAAGGAAAGCCGCCTTAATGCCGCTGGTGAAGGGATTTAAAAGAAGCCCTTGATCTCTGTGGCAATGAGAAACCACCC
>NW_017729016.1:4676759-4678175 GCF_001723915.1 Gavialis gangeticus
ATAAAAAATGACATGACATCCAGTGGGCCGCTGCATACTGGTAGCGACATCTATGGGAACTCTGGATGTGTATACATCACACCTTCCCGCTGCTTTGCTGGGAACCCTGAGCAGCCACAAGAGCCTGTGAAACCCTTGTGCACAGCCAAGGAAAGCCGCCTTAATGCCGCTGGTGAAGGGATTTAAAAGAAGCCCTTGATCTCTGTGGCAATGAGAAACCGCCCTTGTTTGCATCTGTGAAAATTTATGAGAGTCTCTGGCCAGTTCCTTAAGGAGAAGTGAGCGCCCTTCCCTGCGTGGCTGGGCCAGGCAGCATTGTGAGGGCTGGCTCCCCTTTCATGCAGCAGCGAGAGCCCGTAAGAACATAGAAAGTGCCGTACTGGGTCCGACCAATGGTCCATTTAGCCTCGTACCCTCTCCCCGGCAGAGGCAGGAGTGGATGCTTTAGGAAGCCCCATGAGACATTACCTTCTGGGGCTGCACAGGGTCAACAATGGCAGCCTCCTTGGTCTCCTCGTCGATGAGGAGGTACATGTAGTTGTCCGTGAGGGCGGGAAGCATCTCCACCTTCATGTCGGCCTGCGTGACCGTCTTGGGCTTCCTCAGCTCAAATTCGGTGTGGAAGAAGCAGGCCCACAGCGGTGCTGAGCCTGGGGACAGAAAGGCACGAGCAAACCAGGTCAGTGCAACGGGGGGGAGAAAGGAGGGGGATCCCACGGCTCTGGGAACTTGTGGGGACCAGGGGGATCCCCAGTACAGCACCGAGTAAGCAGGAGGGAGCCCCGAGTGACCAGCGAGAGTGCGATCCCTATATCCAGAACAGTGTCTGAAACCGCCCGGGGCAGCACACCACCTGCCCGAGACTCGATAGTTAGCCTGCTCACGTGATACAGTGACTTGGCCTGTGCTCACGTCCCCAGTTGGAGCTTGATCCTGCTAATGCAGCATGGAGGAGTGACGAGGGCAGACAGACCTCACGGGCCAGCACAAGTCAGGTCCCTGCACGCTTGAGCCCCGATAGGAAGGCAGCAGGCGTGCAGCTGTTTCAGAGCAGAACCACGGGCCCAGTGCATTTCCTGGAGGCCTGGCAGCAACAACGCTGAAGCTGCTGCACAACGGGCTGGGGGAGAGACCAGCGTCCTAGGCAGAGGACGGCCAGTGCCACGCACAGAGCAGGCAGCTGCAGAGGGGGAGATCTCACATTCACTGGCTGCAGTCACCTGGCACTGGCATTTTGCTGTTTGCTTTGGGGTAAATGTTTAATCAGATCCAAGTCAGGGAGCAGATTTCACATGGAAACAACGCTGGGGTCTTGTCCAGCCCCAGGGCCTCAATCCCTGGAAAAAAAACCATGCAAGCTGCAAAGGAGCAGCTGTTTCAGTGGTGGAGTGGAGATGATACCTAACGTGTCCTCTC
>NW_017729016.1:4683175-4685165 GCF_001723915.1 Gavialis gangeticus
CCCGGGGCAGCACACCACCTGCCCGAGACTCGATAGTTAGCCTGCTCACGTGATACAGTGACTGGGCCTGTGCTCACGTCCCCAGTTGGAGCTTGATCCTGCTAATGCAGCATGGAGGAGTGACGAGGGCAGACAGACCTCACGGGCCAGCACAAGTCAGGTCCCTGCACGCTTGAGCCCCGATAGGAAGGCAGCAGGCGTGCAGCTGTTTCAGAGCAGAACCACGGGCCCAGTGCATTTCCTGGAGGCCTGGCAGCAACAACGCTGAAGCTGCTGCACAACGGGCTGGGGGAGAGACCAGCGTCCTAGGCAGAGGACGGCCAGTGCCACGCACAGAGCAGGCAGCTGCAGAGGGGGAGATCTCACATTCACTGGCTGCAGTCACCTGGCACTGGCATTTTGCTGTTTGCTTTGGGGTAAATGTTTAATCAGATCCAAGTCAGGGAGCAGATTTCACATGGAAACAACGCTGGGGTCTTGTCCAGCCCCAGGGCCTCAATCCCTGGAAAAAAAACCATGCAAGCTGCAAAGGAGCAGCTGTTTCAGTGGTGGAGTGGAGATGATACCTAACGTGTCCTCTCCGTTTGGAGGCTCCTCTTATGTACTGGCCTCCTTACCCATTTCAGGCCTTCTACGGGGACACTGGAAAAGGGAAACGACAATAAATTCCAGTGAAGAGGATGCAGAAAGTCTTACTCAATTTATGAATTACAGCAGGAGCGGAGATCCTCCCTCCCCTCTGTTGAGGACCAGCACAAGGCAAAGTCACAGTTAGTCTTTAGTAACACAGAAGCACCAGCCAAGACCAGGCCCCATTGCTCTACTCTGAACCCACATAAGACAGGCTCAATTAACAAGGGAGAGATGATGCAGAGAGGTGAAGAGACATACCCAAGTGCACATACCAGGCCAGTGGCAGAGTCCAGTTAGGACCCAGGAGTCCTAGTCCCCAGCCCTGGATGCTTCCCTCAAGACAGGCCTTGTGCCCAGAGGCGAGCAGAGATGCCCAGCTTCTGGAAGAGGCTTCAAGCATGCACACACAGCAAGAGCAGAGTCCCGGCACCGCTACCGCGGCGCCAGAGCATCTCACACATGCAAACGCACTTTTAAAAATAGGCAAGCAGCTGGGCTTTCTTTTTTAAAACTGGGGGTATTGAAAACAAACCCCGAGACATATTTAGCACACAGTGCTTTGAGTACAAGCCACACTGGGCTTCGTAAAATGAAGTGCCAGGGGGAAGAACAGGGGGCACAGGCTTTTATCACATCTCCTCCCCTGAGCTGTCTGCTCTCACCCTCTCTCCTCCCCTGCCTGGGGACTTGTGCCCCTCAAGGACAGCTGTCCTGCCACCCGGTACCCCTGCAGCGACAAGGGGAAATATAGTGCTAAGCAGCCAGAGACCCTGAGCTGGGGCAGCCCCGTTCGCTGACGGAGCAGGCACTTCCCGTTCTGTTTGCACGCTGCCCTTGTTACGCTGATACAGCACGTTCCCAACGCTATTGTTACCCTCACAAAACACCACGGCCAAACCGAGCTACCTTGCCCTGATCTGCTGACCCACTTAGTCTGAAGCGGCACGTGCCCCGAGCTGTCTTTGCGAAGCAGTGGAAGCAACTCTGTCCCAGCCCTGCCCGACTTCTCCCATCGCTGCAAGCACTTGCAATGTCACTGCAAGCTGCACAACACAGGATATGTTTTGTACAGCCCCAGCGCCTATAGTCAGGGGATCAGAAAAGAAAAAGCCAGCACTAGCTCCCAGGAGGCAGAGAAATACCTGCAAGCAGATCCCAAGAGAGGAAAAACCAGATGCCAAAGAGCCCCTGTCAAAACCTGCCAAAAAAAAAAAAAACAAAAGCCCTGAGGATTTTTAAAGCTTTTCTCACATTGTGTTGGAGGCCTAACGTTTGAATATCTGAAGCTGACACCGCTGCATCCAACCAAATGAAACATCTCCCGATCCCAACCTACAGCTCCCTACAGTGAAGCTAT
>NW_017729016.1:4685442-4687700 GCF_001723915.1 Gavialis gangeticus
CTCCCGATCCCAACCTACAGCTCCCTACAGTGAAGCTATGGTACCAAGTCCCCGTGTGCTTTGGGTCTGATCTTATCCCAAAAAAGCCAACAGTTACAACTCCAAGGGATGTTAGCATCAAATACCCTCCGAGGGAAAGCTCCAGTCATGTATCTCTATGGAAGACAAACATGTCGTCTTAATATTGGGGACCCATGAAAGCAGCATTGCCCAGCAAAGGACACAATGGTGCTGCCATGTTATGCTGGATCAAGCAGCTGGTTTTCATCCTCCAGTGACCACTCCAGCCCTAAAGCTGCTAAGATTGGGATATCCCTGTTGTGTCCCAGGTGGAAAGGACGCTTTACAAGCAGAGTCTATGAGCGTGCTGCTCCGGCAGTTTGGTGACATCTCCATTGGAAAGGAGAAGGAGATGTGTAATAAGTAGCAGCAAAATATAAAAAGAAGCTGGAGGGGAAGGTGTAGCTCCCTTCTTGTTCCAGTTTGCACAAAGCCTTTGGCTTTCCCCTGCACCTCTGCCATCTTTCCAACATGATATGCAGGAGATTAAGATTAGCAGAAGAAAAGAGGATGTGCTGGCCTGCATTGCCGCAAAGAAAGCCCAGGAGTATACATGCCACAAAGACGACACTCAGCATCAGATGAAGAACACGGCCCTACCTGCCAACTGTTCCTTGGGAGCAGGGGAATCCTGCTTTTAAGACAAAAAAAAGAACAAAACAAGCTGTCATTTGCAGGTGGGGGAAAGAATGTGCGCCATTAAAATGCATCGGTTTGAGAATCATTCCTCATTTGTCTCCCCAAACTTTATAGCTCACCAAACTGAGCTCTGCTCTGCCGGCAGTTAGCTAGCCAAGAAGTTCACTGAGGTCAGGATTACACATAGAAGAGTTTTTAGGACCGAGGCTGCGTTGCCCCCACAAGCCTCTCGAGACTTATCATTATTCAACCCCCAAGAAGTTATTTTTCTGCAGTGTCAGCACAAACAAGGCAGCATTCTTGCAGCTTGGAAACCCCCCAGATTTCCAACTGCATTTAGGACCTTGTTTTTCAAGATCACCAACCGTTCTCAGACAGTCCAAGGATGCCCCCCGCACAAATGCTCCCCCGGGCGCACAATGCTGCCACAGCGAAGCGATCCAAAACTCCTGACATTACCGCATTGCTTCCGCCGTCTCATGCCACGTGGCATAATTGCTCCCACGGTCCAACGTGGGATCGCAGCACTCGTTCCCATGCCACGACACGGGTCCCAAGTGTGCCAAAAATTGGCAGGCCCAGTGGTGTTGTTTTCATTCGGTTTAAATCTTAGTTGCATGTGGGTCAGACCCCAAGTCCACAAAAAGACTTATGCAGAAAGACCCACGAGGATTTCAGTGCATCTCAAACCAGCCTCTCTAGTCTTACCTTCTAGAGCAGAGGTTCCCAAATGTGTCCCTGTTGTGCACCCTCTTCCAGGCATGCCAGCTGCCTGCGTCCCCCTACCCGCACACGTTTCATACGAAACCCGTGAGTGCCAATTCTGATGATGATGAAAACTAAATGTGCCCTTACACAATTCCCCTGTGTACCACCCCCACCCCGAGATGTCTTTGTACCCCCACGGGGACCTGCGCCACGGTTTGGGAACCCTGTTCTACAAGCATGCAGCAGCCTGCAACCTGGCTCACCCAAGACTGTTTGCAGGCAGGGCAGGGCAGGGCAGGGCAGGGCAGCTGTTCCTCTTATCAGAGGGGCGCATGTGCGTACCGGGGTGTATGCATCACGCGTGTGTAGACAGGGCAGCTGTTAATGTGACCAGGTGTGCATTTTGGGAACTAAATGCAGAGACCAGCAAGAGCACCCGACCTCAGCCCACCAGTGCATTGGTCCTGGAGTCTTTTTGGGTCCCCGCATTTCTCTGAGCCTCTCTCTACACCCCAGAGCCAGGCCCTGCCGCGGGAACAGCGTCCTGCCCCTCTGCACGGGACACGCCGACCCCGGGTTTCCGCGTCACCTGCAATCCCGCAGCTCGCGCCCTCCACCCCCTGCTCGCACCCGGCCAGGCCAGGCTGCCAGCCCCGCGCTCAGGCTTCACGCTCCCCCCGCGGGGCCTGGCAGCTCATGCAAAGCCCTGCGGCGCCTGCAGAGCCCCGCCGCACGCCTGCTGCGGGCTCGCTCCGCGGGGTTACCTCAGGAGAGGGAGCCGGGGGGGCAGCAGCCCCAGGGGGATGAGCCAGCTCCGAAGAGGCAGGGAAGGGGGAGCAGCCCCGGGCACG